>NC_072403.2:111999423-112308269 GCF_028858775.2 Pan troglodytes
TTTGATTCTTAGATCCCACAAATAAAGAAGAACTTGCAATGTTTGTCTTTCTGTGTCTGGCTTATTCTGCTTAACATAATGACCTCCAGTTCCATTCATGCTGTTGCAAATCTCATTTTTTTATGTTTGAATAGTACTCTATTGTGTACATGTACAATATTTTCTTTATCTATTCATCTGTTAATGAACAGTTATGTGGTTTCCAAATCTTGACAATTGTGAGCAATGCTACACCAAACATGGGAGTGCAGATATCTCTTTAATATACTGATTTAATTTCATTTGGGTACATACCCAGCAGTGGGACTGATGGGTCATATGGGAGCTCTATTGTTCGTTTTTTGAGAAAGCTCCGTTTGGAGCTGTTTTCCATGGTGCTTGCGCTAACTTATATTCCCGTGAACAGTGCATGAGGGTTCCCTTTTCTTCACATCCTCTCCAGCATTTGCTATTATCTGTCTTTTGGATGAAAGCCATTTGAACTGGGGTAAGATGATATCTCATTGTAGTTTTGACTTAACATTTCTCTAATGATCAATGGCATTGAGCACCTTTTCGTATGCCTGTTTGCCATTTGTATGTCTTCTTTTGAGAAATGTCTATTCAAATCTTTAGCCCATTTTTTAATCAGGTTATTAGATTTTTTCCAATAGGGTTGTTTGAGCTCCTTATATATTCTGGCTATTAATCTCTTGTCAGAAGGGTAGTTTGCAAATATTTTCTCCCATTCTGTGGGTTGTCTCTTCACTTTGTTGATTGTGTCCTTTGCTGTGCAGAAGCTTTTTAACTCAATGTGATTCCATGTGTCCATTTTTGCTTTGGTTGACTGTGCTTGTGGAGTATTCCTCAGGAAATTTTTGTCCAGACCGATGTCCTGGAGATTGACCTCAATATTTTCTTGTAGTGTACTAGGATTCTTAAAAGCCACTTTTACAGATATCTATGTACATAAACAAATACGTTTATGCCTTTTCATTTAAAAATAGATTTTAAATTTATTTTACTAAAATACTGAGTTATCAGTGTGTAAGTCTAAAACATTATTCAATGGAATAATGCGTTTTTTCAAGCACTACATAATTCCAAACAAAATAAATTCAATGGCATAAGGAGAGAGGCACCAAAATCTACCTCTATGCTCCCCTTTCATCCAAGACATAAAAGAAAGCAGCAGCAATCATTTCTTCTGCTAACCCCAGTAAGTAACTAATGCAGAATGCTTTGATGTGTTTGACAGACAATTCCCAAATGTGGTTTTTAATCCATAGTCACAGAGCTACCTGGTTCATTCTCTAAAATTTCTCATGTGGAAATTTATTACGTATTCACATGCACTCACACTGAAAGCCTCCCTTGCTTGCTACTTAATCACATTTCCTAAATGACTGTCCTATAGCCATTAAGTTTATTAATGGAATCCCAAACAAAGGAATTTAGCTTTCATAATAGCACCAAAGAAAACTTGCCAAAATTACTCCTTAGAATTTTTTTAAATGACATGTCAAAATTCCACGCGTATACAAGATTGTTTGCCATAGCGAACAATCTTTAGATTGGAGACAATCTAAAGGCTCATTAAGAGGTTAAAAATATTTGATACATAATTGGTATGTAAATATTACAATCCACTTATGGTACATGTTATGGAGTATCACATAGCTGTTAAGAAGAATGAGAACTTGTCTCTACTCACATGGAAAGAAAAATATTAAGTAGAAAATAAAGCTAGTTGCATAACAGATGTTTGTCAAAGAGTTAGCAGTGTTAACTTCTTGAAGCTATGCATTAGGGGCCTGGGAAGTGGTACAGAGGTTAATTTCACTTTCTACATTATTTCATATTGCTTAAATTTCTCACAATAACCATACGTATTTCAAAAATTAAAGCAAAAAGCTCTTCCAGCAACACTTGTAATTACCTCTTAAATATACAAAATTATTTAGACATGCAACTATTAAGAATTCATATAATACTTGTGAAATTGCATCCTCTTTTCAGGAACTGAATAGAAAATGGATAGAAATTATTTTTTTTCCAGAGCCAGACTAGCTTATGTTAAAAGGTTTCAAACCAAATGTGCTCTCTCTTTATCTCACCATTCTTTTTAAAAATCAAGGTCTCTAAAGCAGAATCTTCATGTTGCTTTCTCTTAGTAAATGTTATGATATTATATCACTATATTCTGGCTTCAAAAAATGAATTATTAGGCCCTTCATTTAATTTTTGCCTTGTTCCTCAAATAACAGAGGGCATCTTTAACATGAGTTAGTCATCCTTACCTATAGTCATGATATTTCCATTTGTCATGCCGTGCCCCTTGCCAACTTCATCTTTCCCATTCTCTATTATCCTAAATGTATACTTCCAACCCCCGCCTTTCCCACTTCCACCCTGGAAAATCTTTTAGTTACCCACAACCCAGGTTGGAGGACCTGTTTACTATTTTATGCACCCCCACAATGTTATGATCAGAGTTATTTATGCAAAAATTCCTGTTAAAGCTATAGAATGTGTAGGTTAGAATCAAACACTTGCACCTATTAAACACTGTATGAAGAGTGACCTCTTCCTGAAAGTCTTGTCTGTGCTTTCTATTGTTCACACTTCACTGAATATTAGCTCTACCAGTGAAATCTCATGCAACAAAACTATTCTTTTTCTTAAAAAACTTCTGAATTGTGGATCTTGTGTATAGCAGAATATTTGCATAAAGTTGTTTTGATATTGTAAGTCAATGTTGTTTTTCTTTAAGTATATGTACTAATGTAGAAGGTGTGCAATGCCAGAAAGTACAAGGGGGATTGAACAGGTGTTTTGGAGGTATTAATTTTGCAATGAGTATTAGCTACATCTGGAATTTCATATTCCAAGAGTTGGATTTCACTCGTGTTATGAACTCATGATATTACAGGCCTGAAATTCAGCTCCTGCTTTTTAATAACTGTGCAATATTCAACAACTTACATAACTCTAATTCTTTGTTTTCTCACAAAATGAAGAAAATAATAACCATTTCAGTCATTTGTTGGGACAATTAAGCAGGAGGAATTGTGAAAACATCCAGCACAATGCCTAACATACAAGCACTCAATATGTTCATTCCTTCTTTCTTTTTTCCCTTCCTCAAAAAGAATTGAAAGAAATAGGACTCTTAATCTCTATAAGAGGCATAACGATGGAAAAATTCAACACCACTGGGCCTTCAATGCAAGCTATAAATCACTTACAAAAGTGAAAACACATATTTGGGGTTATTACTCAAATGAACTGTAGATCATGATAAGATTACACCAGCCATACTCTAGTGAAACTTAGGTGTCATGAGGAAAAAAAAAAGATCAATTAAATGATGATTTTTTTATGCCTTTGTGAAATATATAAGGAGATTTTTATCAGAAGCAAACTGAGTTTTTCTGCTTATTTACAAGAAATCAAAGAGAATGAAATGGGATTTACATAGGAAAGATTTTGATGGAAATAACAAAACGAAATGTTAAAGAGGGCAGAGAGCTCCGGATACTTCAGGGTATCAAAGTCTTCTGGTAAACTTTTAGGTTTATGACTCTTTGATTGCATTTTAATCAATACTTAATAGTTATTGGTGTTTGTGATCACAATATTTAAAGGTTATTTGTTAGTATGTTCACATCCAACAATTCTTCTATTAATGTTCCTTGTTCATTAAGAAACTGTGAAATGTAGATGCTGAATGTTTATTATTTGAATTAGGCTTTTTTAAAGACATGGTCTTTCTCTGTCACCCAGGCTGAAGTCCAGTGGCATGATCTCTGCTCACTGCAGCCTTGACCTTCTGGGCTCAAGTAATACTCCTACCTCAGCCTCCCAAGCAGCTGGGACTACCCATATGCACCACCATGCCCAGCTAATTTTTGTATTTTTTAAATAGAGATCAGGTTTCTCCCTATTGCCCAGGGTGATCTCGAACTCCCAAGCTCAAGTAATCTGCTCACTTTGGCCTCCCCAAGTGCTGGGATTACAGACATGAGCCACTGTACCCTGCCTGAATCAGGCATTTTAACATAAGATTAATGAAAGGGAAAATTCATATCAGCTCCTTCCACACCACAAGTGTTGAAATGATAAGCTCAACATCATACTACACAGTACAATGCACAAATGATGGAGTATAAAGTGGCTTATTCTGATAGAAAGCCACCCTTTGCAAAGTGGCCTTTGTGCTTAATTTTTAAATAGAAATGAAGGCCAGAGGCTTCCTTCTGTCTCACCACTTTTGATTACCCCAGGTAAGCTTCTATTCAACAACTCAAGAATAGGAAACTATAAATGCTATTATTTAAAATCAAGATCAAATTGTGAGGAAATAAATACACTCTCAAGACTATTTTCGTTCTGGAATTTTATACTTAAAAATGTGTTTGCATGTTTTTAACCTTTTGGGCTGAAGTACATCCTTTATATACCGAATTTGCTGAGTACTTTTTTCATGAAAGAATGTTGAATTTTCTCAAATGCTTTTTCTGCATCTAATGAGATGATTATATTATTTTTGTACTTCATTCTTTTAATGTGGTGTATCACATTTATTGATTTGTAAACATTGAACCATCTTTGCCTTCAAGGGATAAATACCCCGGATTATGGTGAACGACCCTTTTAAAGTGTTGTTGAATTCAGTTTGCTAGTATCCTGTTGAGTATTTTTGCATGCATGTTTATCAAGGATATTGGCTTGTAGCTTTCTTTTCTTGTGATGTTTTTGTCTGGCTTTTGTATCAGAGTCACGCTGGCTTCATGAAAAAGTTTGGAGGTATTCCACCATCTTCTGTTTTTGTGGAAAAGATTGTGGAGGATTGGTAGTAGTTCTTTAAATGTTTGATAGAATTCAGCAGTTAATCCATCAGGTCCTGTGCTTTTCTTTAACAGGAAACGGTTTTTTTGTTTGTTTGTTTGTTTGTTTTTTACTTATTCACTTGTTATTGCTCTGTTCAGATTTTCTATTTCTTAATTATTTAGTCTAGACAGGTTGTATGTTTCCAGGTATTTATCCAGTTCTCCTAGGTTATGAAATTTGGGGGCATATAATTGTCCGTAAAAATCTCTTATAATTCTTCGTATTTCTGTAGTGTCAGTTATGTCTCCACTTACATTTCTGACTTTGAGTCTTTTTTTTCTTTTGTTAGTCTAGCTAAAAGGTGTCCATTTTGTTTATCTTTTCACAAACGAACTCTCAATTTGATTGATCTTTTGTATAATTTTTCTGATCCTTATTTTCTCCTTTCTTTTGCTAACATTGGGTGTAGGTAGTTCTTTTTTCTGTTTCCTTGAGGCATAATGTTAAGTTGTTTATTTGAGACCTTTCTTCTTTTTTGACATAGACATTTATTACTATTAACTTTCCTGTCAGAACCACTTTTGTTGCATCTTGTAAGTTTTGGGATGTTGTGTCTTCATTTCTTGTTTGTCTTGACATATTTTAAAATTTCCCTTTTAATTTCTTCATTGACCCATTTGTTGTTCAAGAGCATGTTACTTAATTTTCATGTATTTGCTAATCTTCTGAAAATCCTCCTGTTATTGATTTATAGTTTTATATTATTGTGGTTGAAAAAGACATTTGATATGATTTTAATATTCTTAAATTTGATAAGACTTGTATTGTAGCCTAACTTATAAATTCTCCTGGAGAAAGATTTGTGTGCTCTTGAGAAGAATGTGTATTATGTTGTTGGATGGAATGTTCCATGAGTGTCTGTTAGGTTCATTTAATCTAAAGTGTTGTCCAAGTCCAGGGTTTCATCATTAGTTTTCTTTCTTAATGATCTATTCAATATTGAAAGTGGTGTATTAAAGTCCCCTGCTTTTATTGTATTGGAATCTATCTCTCCCTTCAGATCCTTTAATGTTTGTCTTACATATCAGGTGCTCCACTGTTGGGCACATGTATGTTTACAATTGTTATGTCCTTTTGATGTTGACTCCTTTATTATTATATAATGACCTTCTTTGTCTTTTTTTTCAGTTTTTGACTTAAAGTCTATTTTGTCTGATATAAATGTCACGACTTCTGCTCTTTTAATTTCCATTTGCATGGAATATCTTTTTTCATCCCTTCACTTTGTCTATGTGTGTCCTTAAAAGTGAAGTGAATTCCTTATAGGTAACATAATTGGATCCTTTTTTACATTTTATCCATTCATTCACATTATGTCTTTTGACTGCAGAATTTAATTCTTTTTTATTTAAGGTAATTATTGATAGCAAAGAACTCACTACTGCCATTTAAAAAATTGTATTCTGGTTGTTTTGTAAATACCTTCTTTCTTCCTTCCTTTCTTTCTGTCTCGTTTTGTGGTTTGATGGTTTTCTGTAGTGGTATGGTTTGAATATTTTACATTTTTGTTGTGTGTATCTATGGAATTTTGCTTTATGGTTACCATGAGGCTTACATTGAACATTGTACATTTAGTCTATTTCAATCTGATAACAGCTTAAGTTTAATTATATACAATGCTACACTTTTACACTCTTTTCAAATTTTACATTTTTGATGGTTGAATTTACATCATTTTATAATACACATCTGTTGAAAATTTATTTCAGCTATAGTTTTCATTAATGTATTTTCACCCTTGAAATGGAGATAAAGTTACTTTACGTACCACAATTACACTTTAAGGGCATTCTGAATATTGCTCTGTATCACTTATACCATTGGGTTCTGTGCTTTTGTAAGTTTATTCTATTAATTAGCAGCCTTTCATTTCAGTTTAAGCCTTTTCCCATTTAGAAAAAAAGTGCAGTTCATTGCAAGCACTCATTTAATTTTACATAAACACATTCTTTGAGGCTGAAGCAAATCTGACTGATTTTCAGTGTAAAAATAAAATATAAAAACTGTTCTTGGAATTATTTCTAAACAGAACTAATATCAGAATCATCTAAATAATCAGAATCAACTATTATGGAAAAATCAGATTTATCGAATGAATCTTCAGCCAACAACTGTTTGAGAGTGATGTTAACATCACTTGTAGGAATGCTACATTTTCCAGGATTTGACATTTTCAACTATCTAGAATTATTACATTTTGTAAATGGAAATATCACTACTAAAAACAGAATTCTATAAACAGAATGATGTCTTTTTTTTTTCCAAAGTCAATAGACTAGAGCAATGTGAAAATAATAATAAAAGTGAGATATTTTGTGGCAAAGTTATCTCAGGGTAAATGCTACAGCCATAACCACCACTGGACAGTGTTCTTAGGGCAAATGGGAAAAGGGTTAAATAACTCTCTCACAATTCCTGTAAGGCAGGCCTTATGGTGATAATCTCCCTTAGCTTTTGTTTGTCTGGAAATGTTTTTATTTCTCAAATATAAGTTGGCTGGGTAAAGTATTCTTGGTTCGCAGGTTTTTTTTCCCCCTTCAACACTTTGAATGTATTATCACACTCTCTCCTAGTTTCTACTGAGACATCCACTGATAGATGTATTGGGACTCCTTTGTATGTGATGTATTTCTTAATTCTTGCTGCTTTCAGGATTTCTTTGTCTTTGATTTTTGGTAGTGTGATTATTATATATCTTGGTGAACTCTTTGGGTTGAATTTCACAGGTGACTTCTTACCTTCGTCTACTTGAATTTTGTCTTCTTTCTTCAGATTAGGGATGCTTTATTTTATTATTTCTTTAAATATGCTTTCTGGCCCTCATTCTCTTTCCTTTCCTTCTGGAATGCCAATTTTGTGTGGATTAGGTCTCTTGATAGTATTTCATAATTCCCATAGGTTTTCTTCATTTCCTCTTTGTGTTTCTTTTTTTCCCTCCTCTCCTGGGTAATTTTACATGTTCTACCTTTAAATTCACTGATTCTTTCTTCAGCTTGATTGAGCTGGCTGTTGAAGCTTTCTATTATACTTTTTAGGTTAATCATTGTATTCTTTAACTATAAAATTCCTGCTTATTTTTAATTTTTTTTGTTTGTCAAACTTCTCATGTTATGCATGTATTCTTATCCAAGTTGTATTTAATTTTTTATTTGAATATTCTTGAAGTTCATTGAACTTTTTAAAAGAAGATTATTCTGAATATTATTTCTGTCATGTCATAGATCTCCCTTTCTTTGGGGTTTATTGTTGGAGATTTGTTAATTTTTTTTTATTATTATACTTTAAGTTTTAGGGTACATGTGCACATTGTGCAGGTTAGTTACATATGTATACATGTGCCATGCTGGTGCGCTGCACCCACTAACTCATCATTTAGCATTAGGTATATCTCCCAATGCTATCCCTCCCCCCTCCCCCCACCCCACAACAGTCCCCAGAGTGTGATATTCCCCTTCCTGTGTCCATGTGATCTCATTGTTCAATTCCCACCTATGAGTGAGAATATGCGGTGTTTGTTTTTTTGTTCTTGCGATAGTTTACTGAGAATGGTGATTTCCAATTTCATCCATGTCCCTACAAAGGACATGAACTCATCATTTTTTATGGCTGCACAGTATTCCATGGTGTATATGTGCCACATTTTCTTAATCCAGTCTATCATTGTTGGACATTTGGGTTGGTTCCAAGTCTTTGCTATTGTGAATAGTGCCGCAATAAACATACGTGTGCATGTGTCTGTATAGCAGCATGATTTATAGTCCTTTGGGTATATACCCAGTAATGGGATGGCTGGGTCAAATGGTATTTCTAGTTCTAGATCCCTGAGGAATCGCCACACTGACTTCCACAATGGTTGAACTAGTTTACAGTCCCACCAACAGTGTAAAAGTGTTCCTGTTTCTCCACATCCTCTCCAGCACCTGTGGTTTCCTGACTTTTTAATGATTGGCATTCTAACTGGTGTGAGATGGTATCTCATTGTGGTTTTGATTTGCACTTCTCTGATGGCCAGTGATGGTGAGCATTTTATCATGTGTTTTTTGGCTGCATAAATGTCTTCTTTTGAGAAGTGTCTGTTCATGTCCTTCGCCCACTTTTTGATGGGGTTGTTTGTTTTTTTCTTGTAAATTTGTTTGAGTTCATTGTAGATTCTGGATATTAGCCCTTTGTCAGATGAGTATGTTGTGAAAATTTTCACCCATTTTGTAGGTTGCCTGTTCACTATGATGGTAGTTTCTTTTGCTGTGCAGAAGCTCTTTAGTTTAATTAGATCCCATTTGTCAATTTTGTCTTTTGTTGCCATTGCTTTTGGTGTTTTAGACATGAAGTCCTTGCCCATGCCTATGTCCTGAATGGTAATGCCTGGTTTTCTTCTAGAGTTTTTATGGTTTTAGGTCTAACATGTAAGTCTTTAATCCATCTTGAATTGATTTTTGTATAAGGTGTAAGGAAGGGATCCAGTTTCAGCTTTCTACATATGGCTAGCCAGTTTTCCCAGCACCATTTATTAAATAGGGAATCCTTTCCCCATTGCTTGTTTTTCTCAGGTTTGTCGAAGATCAGATAGTTGTAGATATGTGGCGTTATTTCTGAGGGCTCTGTTCTGTTCCATTGATCTATATCTCTGTTTTGGTACCAGTACCATGCTGTTTTGGTTACTGTAGCCTTGTAGTATAGTTTGAAGTCAGGTAGTGTGATGCGTCCAGCTTTGTTCTTTTGGCTTAGGATTGACTTGGCGATGCGGGCTCTTTTTTGGTTCCATATGAACTTTAAAGTAGTTTTTTCCAATTCTGTGAAAAAAGGCATTGGTAGCTTCATGGGGATGGCATTGAATCTGTAAATTATCTTGGGCAGTATGGCCATTTTCACTATTGATTCTTCCTACCCATGAGCATGGAATATTCTTCCATTTGTTTGTATCCTCTTTTATTTCATTGAGCAGTGGTTTGTAGTTCTCCTTGAAGAGGTCCTTCACATCCCTTGTAAGTTGGATTCCTGGGTATTTTATTCTCTTTGAAGTAATTGTGAATGGGAGTTCACTCATGATTTGGCTCTCTGTTTGTCTGTTATTGGTGTATAAGAATGCTTGTGATTTTTGTACATTGATTTTGTATCCTGAGACTTTGCTGAAGTTGCTTATCGCTTAAGAAGATTTTGGGCTGAGACAATGGGGTTTTCTAGATATACAATCATGTCATCTGCAAACAGGGACAATTTGACTTCCTCTTTTCCTAGTTGAATACCCTTGATTTCCTTCTCCTGTGTAATTGCCCTGGCCAGAACTTCCAACACTATGTTGAATAGGAGTGGTGAGAGAGGGCATCCCTGTCTTGTGCCAGTTTTCAAAGGGAATGCTTCCAGTTTTTGCCCATTCAGTATGATATTGGCTGAATCAAATAGATGGAATAAAAAATGATAAAGGGGATATCACCACTGATACCACAGAAATACAAACTACCATCAGAGAATACTACCAACACCTCTATGCATATAAACTAGAAAATCTAGAAGAAATGGATAAATTCCTCGACACATACACTCTATCAAGACTAAACCAGGAAGAAGTTGAATCTCTGAATAGACCAATAACAGGAGCTGAAATTGTGGCAATAATCAATAGCTTACCAACCAAAAAGAGTCCAGGACCAGACGGATTCACAGCCGAATTCTACCAGAGGTACAAGGAGGAACTGGTACCATTCCTTCTGAAACTATTCCAATCAACAGAAAAAGAGGGAATCCTCCCTAACTCATTTTATGAGGCCAGCATCATTCTGATACCAAAGCCAGGCAGAGACACAACAAAAAAAGAGAATTTTAGACCAATATCCTTGATGAACATTGATGCAAAAATCCTCAGTAAAATACTGGCAAAACGAATCCAGCAGCAGATCAAAAAGCTTATCCACCATGATCAAATGGGCTTCATCCCTGGGATGCAATGGTGGTTCAATATACACAAATCAATAAATGTAATCCAGCATATAAACAGAGCCAAAGACAAAAACCACATGATTATCTCAATAGATGCAGAAAAAGCCTTTGACAAAATTCAACAACCCTTCATGCTAAAAACTCTCAATAAATTAGGTATTGATGGGACGTATTTCAAAATAATAAGAGCTATCTATGATTTGTTAATTTTTTTGTAGGTGCCATGATTTCCTGAGTCTTTGTAATCCTTGTGTCCTTGCCTTGGTGTTTACACATTTGCATGGATAGCCACTTTTTCCAACTTTTATAGCAGATTTCCTTTGGCAAGGATAGATCTTCACTAGTTAGTCTAGCCTGTGATTCTAGATGGACTGGCAAGCCAAGCTTTCTTTCAGGTTCTCTAGATGGCTTGGATAATACATTTGCTCTGAATTTGAGCTAGGTTACAGAGTGTGTTCTCAGGCTATAAGGTACTGTCATTTGAGTTTAGAAGCTGCACAGGGTTGCAGGAGGAGCCTTGAGGTTAAGTAAATTAGGATGGATGAACCAACTGCTATGCTCAGTAGAAATGTACAATTGAGGTTTTCCTCCCTCCCTGGACAGGGTCTAGGGTTGAGCTTTGAGGTTGCAGGGAATACTGATTAAGCTTTCAGATGTGGCCTATCTAGATACTACTTGTTTAGAAATTCACTTCAGGAATTTTCTCCCTCCCTGGGTAATGATTTTGGGTAGAGTATAATGCTGGCTATAGAGGCTGACCATCCAGGAATTCAAGCAATGTAGCACTTCTCACCTTTTCTGGGGTCACCAACTTGGTTTTGTGGATGAGCTATGCTGTTAGTTGGCACCTTTTATTGAGCAACACTGCTGTCAGGTACACTGTGCTTTCACCAAAATTGACACATTGCTCTCTGTGGCCTCTCTCTATTGCTTTGTTTTTTGCTTGACCCCAGGGAGTCTAGCTGTGCAGTTTTTCTGTATGTTCCCCGTTCCCCATGAGGTGAAAGCAAAGTGAGTTTCCTGGTAGGCATCTCAGAATGCTAGGGAAGCTGGATGTCCACTTACTTGGATCTCTTTTCCCACTGTAGAAACCATGGGTCCTGGAGAATCCTCTCTGTGTGGCATTGCGCCAACTTGGAGGAGGAGGAATAGTAATGTGGTTAAAGTGAGATCATTTCTCCTATCCTTTCAATGAAAGTTTTTATTTAGTTTCGTGGAACACACAGGTAATTCAGGTTGATTTTTACATGCTGAGGTTTCACCAGGTGCATTGGTCTGTGTATAATTGCTACTTGATCTTCTGTGAGAGAGAGTGAAGCCTGGGACCTCCTATTCCACCATCTTGCTGATATCACTTCTGATATTATTTCTTGTTAATGTCAAGAAATTCTATGTGAAAGAATCTTTGGTTGAGAAGGGGTGGATTATTTGTCTTGCTGTCACTTCATTTTCCTCTCTATCCATAAAGCATTGATCTTAAACTATGCCTGTATAAGATTAGCAACCTGTACAGCTTGTATGAACAGCTTAGTTCAGTGATAAATGGTCAGAAATGCTTCAGATATTTAGGATGTCTGTAAAAACCTGAGTTGAGTTTATGTTTTTATGTCAAATTTACATTCACATAAGGGATATCTTTGACAAGTTAGTCCAATTACTTAGTTTATGATATTAATGAAGGAAAAGATCTTAAAATCCACCCTGAGACTGAATGGCTGGCTGTGCTGTAAACACTGCCCCATACCTCGCCAACCAGTTCACAAATAATGACTTTGGCATAAGTGGATCATCATCTGAAATACTTCATAGTGTAGAGACAAAGGACAGCATTTCAAGAAGACATCCCTAAGTTTAAATCCCAGTTCTGCTACCTACAAGCTATGTGATCTTAGTTAAGCTGAAACTCTCTGAGACTCAGTTTGCACACTTGTAAAACTGTGTAATTGTAATGCTATCTACCCCAGCTACTATTGTAGGGATTAAATTGTATGAGATAACATATACTGAGCATCTGGTATATGCCTGGCACATAACAGTCTCAATAAATGATAGCTATATTTTCACTACTACATGTGGCTTCATTTTTAATCCAAGGATCAAAATATTATTGCTAACTTGGACTCAGCCAGAGGTTCTCCCTATTAAAAAGAATGAATATTTTTGATTGGTTGACTAGTTAACTTAATCATTTAGGCTTTCCAAATGATTAATTCATATCCCCACATCACAAACATAATTACATTATGGAGTCTCTAAATTTAATGTCAAATATATTCACTTTAGTGATTGCCTAAAGTAGTCAGGAAAGTTACTATACTTATTTTTTTGAAACTGTCCACTGTCTTTTTGATAGGAGAGCAAATAAAAATAATTAAATACATAATGACTGATGTTAAAAATGGAATGAAAATCTCTGTCTTTGATATAGTATTCTATAAAAAAATTTGTGTGTGTGATGAACAAAGAATAAAGTTATTAAAATTCAACACAAGTTATGCCAAGTGAAGTTTACATTTTGTATTTTTAGGGAAGTATTAGAACATAATCAGTGGACACAAGTCAAATGGCTAATATAAATTCTCTTAGAGAAGTAGTAAAATTTATCTTCAGAAAAGCTCATTTTGGAGGTTAATTTGCATTTGTAAATAACTCTTTTTGCTCAAGCATGATTTTCTCATTATTGAAACCACTAAGTTGTGACGAACTGGAAGGGCTGATATTTATGAAACTCCCATAGACATCGGTATGTGCTATCCCCTTAATGAGAGTAGAGCTTTTTTGGTGTGGAGGTAGCAGTTTGGCATCTAATTATTTAAAAATTAGCAAATCCTCATTAAACAGATGCTTTTCTATTTTTTTGTTGACTTGTGTGAGATGCCAAACAACTCTATTCTTTGCCTAGAAGATTAAAATTTTCAATCTGATTTTTATTGCAGGCTTAATTTTAATGTATAATCATCCATGTAAATAAATCCTAGAGACTAGTGGTGTTCAAAATAATTAAAAAGATGTAGAAGAAAATATATTCACACTTAGTACTAGAGTAATAAAATAGTAAGCCTAAGGCACTTTGTGTGGCTCTACAACCTATGTTAATTTCACCTACAGTCCACTGTGGATGACTTTTAAAGACTTGGCAGTAATAGACAAACAGATATACATATACATATATTTCAGGATGAATATAAAAATGATAAAAATAGATGGAATTCTCATACTTTCAAGTGTATTTATACCTAAGTCTATCTAAATCAGAGTAGTCATAGCCTTTGTACTGAGCTTTTATGAGTGAAATTGCTGGTGTTAGAAATTTAAACAGATCCAGTAAATGGTACCCCTCTTCTCCACATGAATTTGGAACTATTTAAAAGGCAGACAGAGTAGGGAATGTGAGATTAAATTTCACCTTTATTACCGATAAAGTGGTTATTGAAGTAGATTGCCTGTATCTATAGGATACTGGGGTTTCCAAATGTGAATTCCAGAATTTGGCCTCCTAATCATGGCAGCACTAGACCACTAGAGAAAGAGAAGGAACTGGGCTTTGCATGCCCAGTTTTTTTCCTACAAATTCACCGATCTAATAAGGTATTCCATCCATCTATGTTTTGCTCATTGTTGTATGTCTGGTGCCTAGAACACAGCTTGGCACCAAATAGATGTATAATAAACTAATAAATGAGAAAATTATTTTAAAAGGCTAAAAGAGTAGGTACAAACCAGGTTGTGAAGGCTTAGTATCTTTTACTGTGGTTTCAGATGGTTTTCTGTAGGCAATGGGGAGCTCACTAAAGGTATGTACATAGTGGGGAATGTGGACATGTTTGCCTTTTAGAAAGACTGCTTCAGCTGCTGTTTGGAAATTGGATCTAAGTCCAGCAAGAATATTGGAAATTAGACCAAATTAGGAGGTTATTTCAAATAGTACAATCACTGCTATAAAATTTTATTATAATTTATCCACAGGTTCCCTATTTTGTCAGTAAGGAAGTAAACAACCGCTAAAACAACCCTCTAACAACAGAAGACCCTCATGAGAACACTAGGCAGCAGAAGCTTCTTTAGCAGTAAAAGATATCTGGATATTCATATTTTGTTCCATGATCTTTAACATTAAATAAATAAACTTAATATTGAAGTCTCCTTCTGCATTCCTAGAAGAGGATGTTATTCAGATATCCAATGTCCTGCAATACTGTCAGTGCAGCTCAACAAAGTCAATTCTGTTAGCATCAAGAATGCTCCTGACTGAATGAGGACAAATCCCATCTTTATTATCAATCACATTTGAGATATGGAAAAGTGATACTATTCAGGAAAATAAGGAGAGCAGAGGTTTGCTGCCATAAAAATCCCCATGCTTGTTACTCTAGCTTTTACCACCCTAATTTTGCTTCATTTCCGCTAGCCTTAACTCAGTTACATTTCTTAAATTATTGTTCAGAATCATCTGTCCTTTCCACTGTCATGTAAGCTTCATGAAAATAGACTTCACCTTTTGTTCACAGCTGTCTCAGCACCTTGAGCAGTGCCTTATAGGAGGTGTTCAGTAAATATCGTTGAATGAAAAATGAATTAAGCAAAGAGGCAGAGCAGGGTGCAGGCTGACTTAAACTGTGACCTGAGCCATTTCCCTTGAGTTCTCTTTTTTCTAATTTCCCTTTTCAATGGATATATATCCTCAGACATGGGGCAAATTGGCTACAGCAGTTTCTTACTGGCAACATTGAGGGGAAGATAGAGGTGCTTCCAGAATCACTCCCATAGGAGCAAAAAAGTTTCCTGGAGTTGCCCAGTAGACCTTGACAGGAGCCCTTCCAGTGAAGTGATTTGGGTTAAACGAATGGAAAGAGTGAATGTTAATAAGAAAAAAAAGCTAATAGAGAAAACTCTAATGATGAGTTTTGCTGAAAAACAAACCAGAAAAATTTAGCTGGGAGGAGGATTTGGAGTCAATAAGGGTGGTGGTATTTTTCTTCATTGTGAAAAAAACAGTGCATTTTTATACTACTGGAAAGAACATCAGGTAATTTTAGAAGGAAAAGCAGATAATTTCAGGAGCAAAGTCCTTGAACAGGCAAGAGAGGATACAATCCAATAAATAAATGGAAGTGGTAGTCATCTCTAACAATAGGAAGAAAGCAGAATTTATGGCTACATAAATGAATACGTACCAGATTTGCTGGTGGGAAGATGAGCTAGTCTTTTCTGATTGCTTCTACTTTCCCAGTGAAATAAAAACCAAGGTCATCAGCTGAAGTGGGGAATGGAGGAGAGGATATTGGAGACTAGAAGAAGAGAAGAAATTATTAAGTTGTTATGAGAAAGTGTGAATTTTCTAGAACTGCTGAGCAACACTGAAGTCCTGCTTTTGAAATTTTGGTCATAAATTTAAAGTATGACTAGTCAGCTAGGTGTGGTAAGCCATGGAGTAGGCAAAAAATTGGGTTAATTTGGACCTATGTTTGGAGTTTAGTATGTGTTGAAAGAAACTAAGGAAATGGTGCATGTTTGCAAAGGAGAGAGTATGGTGATGGACCACGGACTCTAAGCCAGGAAGAGCAGACGTGAGAATATGAAGGGGGTGATGGGCAGCATAAATTAGTGAGATCAATAGACTCCATGTGCCATCAAATTAAAGAATTGTAAGTATGTTCCAGAGTAATAAGGCTGGATAGAGAGGAGAGAATTATGTAGCTGGGATCTATCATGCCCGGGCTTCTTTGTATGAGAAACAGAACACTTGCTACTAATTTTAAATATTTCCATTTTCAATTCAATAACTTATGTCTGTTAAATTTTTTAATGTAAACATTTAAACACTACTTACACAACTAACAAATTATTAATAAATCAAAATGTGTTAATTTTATAAATACGTTTATCTTAAACATTTAGATGTGGATTTCAAACACAAATATCCTTAAATATTAGGGAAAAACATGATGTAACATATTAAATTTCTTAAGTGCTTTTACTATCTTAAACATATACACCAATTATTTCAATGATAAACATTTATTATTTCATATGCTACTTCAAAGTTACAAAATTTGGGGTTTGTTTCATCTCTTTATTATACTGTACTTCTTTCTCTACCTCTTTAAGGTGTCATTAACCACACCAGGCCCAAAACAAAAAAGGATGTTTCAGACCAGCTGAGATTTTCATTTCTGAGCTACTGAATATTTGATTCTTGGTTGGGCTAGAGAAGTGTCAAGCAGTCAAGCATTCCCAAAGCAGCAGCACAGTGGCTAACAGGGCCACAAATATTACTACTACACCTGTTAGCTTGGCTTGCCACATACCTCCGTAGCTTCAGCTGGTAAAAAAAAAAAAAAAACTACAATGAGCCCAGATGGAGTCAGAAAGCAAAAGCAAGTGGCATAGTGTTGGCTCCCTGCATCCCTTGTACCACAAGATGGCACCAAACCAGAGAGGCCAGATGACTAACTGTATGAGTGGTGAGCCGCTCTGTTGTAGACGAGCCAACTCTAAACTACAACCAAGCAGTTTTATAGACTTACACAGAAGCCTGCTGCTGTACCTGCAGCTGTAAGGGAGCGTCAAGATGAAAGTTGTGTGCTCAACTGAAGCTAGGGAGATGGATAACAAACAGCCATGTAGCAATCTCCTGCAAGATGGGGATAAGAAACTCTTCTGGCGGCTCCTCACCAGACTTATTACCCCTTGCTCTATGAAAAATGGCACGACATACTGTCAAGACTGGTCAGACTGCAGTCTACATAACTTATGTGGAAAAATTCAAGGTCACCAAGGCATTATGGTAGAGCCATTTCCTGCAAGGACCTGGTTGTTACCTCAAACTGAAGCCTGTGGTAGTCAATGTTCAGTTGCCACTTGCATGGGGCACTGTAAACCAGATCTCTCCTTGACATCTGATGATGTTTTTTCACTCCCATTGAGTATTTTTTGCAGATGTTCTTCCTCCTTCACTGTTTACTTTGTTGGTCATTTTTACTATTTCATTATTAATAGCAGGGCGATCCCAAGGATAAGGAGGTAATTTGGTGCAATGAGAATGTCTTTCAGGACATTGGGCTAATCCATTGTTTGACCGCTCGTTGTTTCCTCTTCTTCTAACTAGTTATTTTGAGTGACTTCTAGATCAAATCATTCCTTCCAGTTCTTTGCATAGTTTCTAATGTTTATGATTTTCACCTGTTTACAACATTTGTTTCTTACACAGACAGAGGCAAATGCATATTTACTGGTTGACACATATGAAATTGTCATTTTTGTAACTCAAAATGGCCAAATGTTGGTAACTTCAAGTTTTAATAATATATTTCATAGAGAAGCATATAAGTATAGAAAAAATAACATCCATAGAAAGGCCTGAAATTTATTAAAATTAAGTTAAAAAGGCAGTCATGCCCTATTCTTGCCACTTTTCTTTTTTATTGTAACTTCTAAAAAATATACTTTATATTAACTTTTCCTTTTATGAAATTTATTATAAACTAGTTGTTTTTCATAGACTCAACTTGCTCCAAACACTTATATTTATTTTGGTATTCAAATTGTGGAAACACCTTTCAAGTTCAACTTTAAGAAGCTCCTTTGTTATTTAAGCACTTTTTTTTTTTTTTGAGACAGAGACTCACACTGTTGCCCGGGTTGGAGTTTTGTGGTGTGATCTCGGCTCACTGCAACCTCCGCCTCCCAGGTTCAAGCAATTCTCCTTGCCTCAGCCTCCCAAGTAGCTGGGATTACAGGCACTTGCCACCACGCGCGGCTAATTTTTTTTTTCTTTTTTTCTGGTATTTTTAGTAGAGATGGGGTTTCACTATGTTGGCCAAGCTGGTCTCAAACTCCTGGCCTCGTGATCTGCCCACCTTGGCCTCCCAAAGTGCTGGGACCACAGGCGTAAGCCACCGCGCCCAGCCTATTTAAGCACTTTTAAAAAAAGTATTCTTGACTTTTCAAAACAACAATGTATTACAGACCCATCTGGATATATTCCTCATTCAAAACACAGATTCAGCCGCTGTCACACTCACCTGGTTCCTTTGGAGGGAGAATGGTATTGGAGACTAAAATCTGGGAACTAAAATGCATATCAGATTATTATAAGTGAAAACCATTAGTGGGAAAAATGCTTCTGTTGTGAAGATATTATTTAAACTTTTAAACCCTTTTTTCTATACATCAATTGTCCACTTCTTTGGTGACAATGAGATACTTGACGTTAAGATGTCTGACATCTTAATGACTGTCTGACAGTGCCCACTGATATAGCACATTACAGGATGTGACTATAAGAAATGGTGGCTGAGGTGAGATGGAGGGCGAGATCCTTGAGAGTGAGGATTTTGAGGAACTGAGCGTCCAGGGATGAATAGATAATTTGTGCAACATCATCAAGAATGATGATGAAATTAGCAGTAGAGAAGATGGTAAACCAGGAGATAAAATCTTCGGTGAGTTAAGAGGAGTGACTGAAGTTCTGTAGATGACTGTAACAAGATGGAATAGTGAGTTATATTCATATATAATGCACATCATAGGATTTGTGGTCTTTGAGGAAGGAGGAAAAAGAGTTGATCTAAGAGAATACTTACATATCATATTACCAATATGATAGGTGAAATGATATTTGTGCTTATATTCATTTCTTTGATTAATAATGAAGCTTAAAATATGCATTTGAATTTTAATTCTTTTATAAATTGTTGGTTTATTATATTGTTGTCCATCAATTTTTTTTTATTGATTCTTTTTTTTTTCCTGAGATGGAGTTTCGCTCTTTTGCCCAGGCTGGAGTGCAGTGGCGCAATCTCAGCTCACTGCAACCTCCGCGTTCTGGGTTCAAGTGATTCTCCTGCCCCAGCCTCCCGAGTAGCTGGGACTTCAGGTGTGTGCCACCATGACTGGCTAATTTTTGTATTTTTAATAGAGACAGGGTTTCACCATGTTGGCCAGGCTGGTCTCAAACTTCTGACCTCAAGTGATCTGCCCACCTCAGCCTCCCAAAATACTGGGATTACAGGTGTGAGCCACCACGCCCAGACTATGTTTCTATTATTGATTCTTAAGAGCATTTTTATATACAAGGGATGTTCAACTTTATCTGCCATAGTTTCCTGGATTGTATGTGTGCATGTATGTGGGTGTATGTATGTATATAAAGGAATTTGTTACGGGAATTTGGCCCTCTGCAATTGTGGGAGCTAAGCATCTGAATCTGATGCTGGAGCTTGAAATCCACAGAGCAGGCAGTTGGGACAGGAGGATGACTATAAGGTAGGACAGAGCAAGAACAAGATGGAACCCACAGGCAAAATCTGGAGTCACTGGGACTAACAAAAGCCTGGGTCTATTATTATTGCATTATATAGTGCCAAAACTTGGGTGGGGTAGATGTGGCTTCTAGGTTGCAAATTTAGGTAGGTCCATGCTTTCTGGTTTGCGCGAGCATGGGGCAGTACTTACACAAATCTAAGAGTGAGGGCCCCCTTAACTTTTATGTCCTAGGTGCCTGGCTTTTCTCACTCTAGTCCTGGTCCTGTCTCAGGTTTTGATGGTATCCTGCAGAAGCTAGGCACCTTTGTTATGGCCCAAGAGTCACATACACCTGGCCCAGTAGTCCGAGAAGCTGAAGGAGAAGGTGCAACAGTTGTAGGTCCAGCTGCTGCCTCCCTCATAACAACAGAGTGAACCAGCAGATAAGAGATAAAGTGTGTGAGCTACAAAATGTCTGTTGCTTCACCTTCACCCCCAAATCTCATCCAAGCATCTCCCTGAAAATATATAAGAAAGGGAATTCCAGGAAGTGTAGTTTAGCCTTGCCAAGCTGACACATCACAAAGCCACCAGAGTGCAAAAATTAATTCCACTGAAATTCACCTAGTCATTCACTTAAACATCCAATAATTTTTTTGGAACTTGACTAAGTGTTTTATCTAGAATAATATATTAGAACAGGGGTCCCCAACCCTGTACCAGTCCATAGAACTGGGCCACACAGCAGGAGATGAGCGGCGGACCCAGTGAGCAAAGCTTCATCTGTATTTACAGCTGCTCTCCACCACTCATGTTAGCCTGAGCTCCGCCTTCTGTCAGATCAGCAGCAGCACTGGATTCTCATAGAAGCACAAACAGTATCGTGAATTGCGCATTCGAGGGATCTAAGTTGCGTGCTCCTTATGAGAATCTAATACCTGATGATCTGTCAGGGTCTCCTATAACCCCCAGATGAGACCATCTAGCTGCAGGAAAACAAGCTCAGGATTCCCACTGATTCTATATTATGGTGAGTTCTATAATTATTTCATTATATATTACAATTTCAAACAATAGAAACAAAGTGCACAATAAATGTAATACACTTGAATCATCCCAAAACCATCCCCCACTCCACCTACGGTCCGTGGAAAAATTGTCTTCTGTGAAACCAGTCCCTGGTGCCAAAAAGCCTGGGGATCACTGTATTAGAAGGGGAACTAAAAATATTCTTTAAGTGTAATAAACTTTCTCTACTCACTAGCTATTAAGATATATCAAAAAGCTATAGTTGATATTACCACTATAGACAGAGACAGGCCAATTATTCTAGAGAAATTACAAAAAGATAACCGTGTATATATAAAAATTTTGCCTAAAATAAGATGGGTATTTTAACTAACTGAGCAAAATAATGATTTTTTCAACAAAGGATATTGGGACAATATTTTAGCCACTGGAAAAAAAAATTAATCCCTATCTCCATCCTCATACAGAAATCAATCCCTAATGAATCACAAAATTTAAATGCAAAAAGTAACATAATAAAATTATTAGAATTGAGTATTTTTCTAAGCATGTTATGACATAAAAGCTATATGTGTAAAATTGACTACATAAAACTTTGACTATATAAGCTACAAATTTTCACAATTAAAGAATACTATACACAAAACTGAAAGATAAGTAAAAAATTCAGGAGATTATTTTAATTAAATATGGCAGACAAAATTGACCATCCTAATATGTATTTTTAAAAATATGATCTTTAAAATCAATAATAGAAAAGAAGATGACTAAGGACATAATATACTGACAATTCACAAAAGATTAAAAATTCACATTAATATTTTAAGCTTTACTATTAACCAAAGAAACATAAAGCAATTAAATATCATTTTCACTCAGGTGGACAACAATGAAAAAGTTGATGAAACTTGGTGTTTGCAACGGTAAACAGTGTTAGCAAAGTAAATGAAGTAGATCATGCATTGTTTTGGGAGTAAACTGAAAAAGCTCTTCTGGGGGGCAGTTAAGTAATATGTATCAAAAATATAAATGAATAGTCTTTTCGTCTCAGAAACACCACACCTAATAATTTATCTTCAAGAGACAATTGCACCAATCTGTCAATATGTATACTGAAAGTTGTTTATGGAAGTTTTATTTATAATAACAAAACATTACAAACATTGTATATCCATCAACCTAAATGTACATACATCCAATATAATTCTATGCAGTCATTTAAATGTATTTTTGACATTAAACCCTCATAATATATTGTGGAATGAAAATATATTGCATAATACGATCCTACATATGAAACTTGGAAACACAATTTTATATGTGCTTATGTATGCACAGAGATGGAAGGATGCATACAAACAAGCTAAAAGTGGTTGAGTGGAAAGCTGCCAAGTGATTTTTAAATTTTGTCATTTTCCTTTTTGATCTTTTTATTAAACAGTAAATAATTGTAATCTTTACAGTGAGCAAAGCAATACATTATTTTCATTTCAAGTAAAAATGCAGCTGTATTAAAATATTTTTAACTTCTCTTGGCAGATGTTCAAAGGTATAGAAACAATTTGAGGACTGGTAACATCTCTATTGGGTCATTTATGCCACTTTCTGGGTTAGTATATATTCAATTCCTATGGCTTTCAAAGAAAATATGACCTGTCATAAACACCAAATGTACAGAGGCAGGATAGATTCTCCAATATCTGCCATGAAAGAGCATCAAAAATAGATTCTGATTTGCCTGTCACTATCATGAAAAGTAAAATGGAAAGATTACTTGGTGTTTAACTTCAGACATCTGATATCAATTGGGCAGAATCCATCTTTCAGTTTAGAGTCGTTATCCCTCAGCCTGCTTTCAGGCCTAATCCCTTTTAAAAAAATCTTAACAGTTTCCAGAGTTTGGTCTTTTTCCAATTTTCAGGACATAAGCCTTTGGGAAAACTTTAGATCTAATCTTCCCTTACTGCCTTTCCCTTTTCTAAAAGAACAGAGTATTTCTTCACATGTTGGATTTTTGTGGTTATCATTTATCACTTTAGGCTTTCAACCACAAGTTCACCCATTATTTTGTAGACTTCTTAGTCTTTGCTGCAGTGTATAGGAGCATTCTTAAAATAGTTTTCTAGACTAGGACAACCTAAAAAGTAACATAAAAAGCTTTGGAATTATTAAAAATGATCCAATGATAAACTCCAGTGATGTAAATAAAAACAAAGCATTATATACGGGAGACATGGTTCTTTGAGCAATGAGTCATGTTATAAAATATCGCATTTGTGCTATATGAGAGGTGAGCTGTTTAGACCAAGGAAAAGTAATAGGCATACCCTGATTGATTTTAACAAGCCTTTAGATTCTCCTTCACCACCACCACCTACTCACCTCTTGGCAGTTTTGTCTATAAGCTAAAAAGATTAAGTCTGGACCTACCCACTGGTAGTGGGTGCATAACAAGCTGAAAGACTACCCATTAAGAATTGCTCCTCAGGAGCCTCTCAAGGGCTGATTTCATTTAATAGCTCTGACCTGGATAAAGAAATTGAGATTTCATCACATTTGCTCATGACACTAAATTAGCTGGGGCACATAACACCTTCTAGAATTTCCTTGATATATTTGAGAATGGCTTATAGACCATGTTGCAAAACAGTTCATTTAGGGACTAACTTAGGCTGCTCTGGGATGGAGAAAATCCACACATATGCAGCCAAGTTCTGAGAGTCTTATCAATCACCGTGAGCACTAGGCAAGAATGCAGCCTTTATGAAAAATACAAGATAAAATTTCAACATATCCAGAAAATCATTCATCCTTGATTCTTGGCACTGGTTTCTATATTCTCTTTTCAGTGCAGGAATGAGAGTGAATCTGGGCAGGGGATTCAAGTTGATTTAAAAATGAGAGAAATAGATCATTTGAGAAGAAGCTAATAATCTTGCTTTACTTGCATTAAAGACTGAGAAGATAATATCTTTGGGAGACACTCACTGTATCAACAGAATTTGGCTAGAAAAAAATTAAGCTAAACAAACACTGGAATGGGCCAAAAAGAATTATTGAAGTATTTTTGTCCTTTGAGATCAATTAAATGAAGAGAAGTGGTCATTTGTTTGGAAGTAACAAGGTGAATTGCAATCCTTTTGAAGTTCATTGCCTGCTCAGAGATTCTAGCAAATAACTTAGTTACCGTGTGTAAGATTGAAAAATGCAATGAATTTTGAAAATGTAATACACATTAAATTATTTCAATAGATAGCATTCTTTTGTCAAAACATTGGGTTCAATTAATATCTCTCAATCACCAGTGATATTCAAGACACTATATTATTGATTTTTTGATACAAAAATTTGTTACATTCATTGTAACTTCCTTAAAGAAACTTAAAATTTAAAAAAGAGCATAGAATATATATATGCTAATGTATCAAAGCAATGTGTGATAAGTACCTTATCACAAGATAATACCAAATAGTACTACAGTTTAATAAAAGACCAACTTCTTAAATTATAATCATGAACTAATAGCAAATGCTTGCATAACACTTACCATGTTTCAGTCATTGTTCTAAGACCTTTCCATAGAGTAGCTTATGTAATCTTCATAACAACCCCATAAAGTAGTTATTGTACCCATTTTATAAATGAGGAATCTGAGGCATGGAAAGTGAAGTAACTTAACCATTCTTATACAGCTCTCTGATAATTAAAACTCAGAGAGCAGTTGGTCAATCTAGAAAACTGGCAGAAATTTTGACCAGCAAAGTTGGAATAAGATTAGAGAAAGGAAAGAGGACTCTGACAGAGCTCATCAAGAAAAGAGGGTGATGTTAAGAAGAGTGTGTATTAGGAAATGAGTGGTTCTAGTTGTCTAGGAATGGTGTTCTTATTATGTGAGACTGAAAAGAGACACTGGGCTAGATGGTGGTGGGTCTTGGATGTGAGAGCAAAGGGTTTAGACTTAATTAAGTAGTCACTGAAAGAGCAAAGAAGCTTTTAAAAAAGAGGCACTTTAGTAAAAATGGATTTAAGGAAGACAAATTTGTGACAGAATGAGAGAAGTGGAAAAATCAGAAAGTTAAAAGTTACTGATAATCTATAATTAAAATTATGGAAATTTACTAATTCCAGAAGCACTTGGGTATTTTTTATGATTTTATAATCAAGAATTAGCAGTATGGAATAACATGTGCAATAACATTCTATTGACAGAACATTATTCCAGGAATGAAAAAAATTGGGTTTCTTCTGGTATTTTAAACCTAACTAATTTATAGTAGATGCTTGGAGAGTTGTGTTGTGAAAGACTGTGAGGCCACCTCCAATGACAGGAAAGAGTGGAGAGTGCCCAAGTAAATGTCAGTGATGTTTCATCTGCGATCTTTGCCTTAATGCCTAAAGTTGTGATGGGTATGGAAGATTTATGTGTCATTTTACCAAAGTTGTGCTCATGTTAAAGTTAATCCAAATAAAACATAGTACATAGAAAGATGACTGACTATACTGAGAATATTACCAAAAAATATACCCAGAGAGCTGGATTTGAATTGAACCTTGTTGTTTACTATTTGAATGTCTAGAGTAGGGCACTTAGCCTCCTGAACTGCAAGAGTTGTTTTATGAATTATCTCAAGTAGAAACTACATAAAGCTCTTTGTAAACTGTAAAACACTGGTGAAGTAAAAGCTTTAGATAGTAATTTACCATATTAATTTATATATTGTCAAAATTTAAATTTGTGTATTTTTGAGAATTTTGCTTGTTGATAGCATGCTAGGCTTAAGCATACTAGGTTTTTCAGCTTTAAGCTTCTTTTTTGCAGAATTGGGTGTTATGGGAGAAAAATCTATCTCTTTTTGACGGGTAAACTCTACAATCCCATAATTAAAAACTACATCCTTCATAAACCCAATGCCTTGTCATAGATCAGGTGGCACTCTCTAGCTAAAAAGTGGACATACGCAATACACTATTATTTGTCCAATAGAAACTCTCTTTTTTAGGTTCAAAAGAGCTTTTGTTAATTAAATATTTGAGACTACCTGTGCAATACCAATACCATTGGTAGATCTTTTAGTTTTTTTTAAAAAAAAATCAATTTATAAAAAATCAATTTGGTGGGAAGAAAATACTAAGTTGATCTGCCAATTGAATAACATTTAGACTAGTAACCCCTGTTAGGCAAGTCCCAAGTTTACCAAATTATCTTAGTCCCAATATAAACAAAGTTGTAATTGCTTCACTTAGTACCTTAGCACTTGTGTAGTTATGAAAAACATCATTTAATAGCAGCAGTGAGGAGAGCAGAGGGAATTAGCTGTTCCCATGATGCCATATTTGGCTTACCTGATGAAATACAAAGACATAATCCAAGTTCTAGCAGCAAATAAAATATTAACTGCCAAGCATGACTCATAGCTTCCACATCTTTAATGACTATTTGAAACATCAGTAGTAAGACTCTATTTTTAGGAGCTAACAAATGTTAAATAATTGTGGTTTGCATTATTTTCTAGAGGAAAAGTCTTGAAAATATACCCTTTAATTCTAGCATATTTTACCTGTGTCTGCACATAAAAGGTTTGATAGGATTTAGCCAGAGAGCAGAAGCAGAATAACAAGACCAGTAAGTTTCTATCTGTAAGCATTTTGTTGCTAAGATTCCAATAGTTGAATGGAGTCTCTGGTTCATTATTGGATTTACGGAGCTTTAGTGTGGTAGACATACAGCCTAAAAAGTATAGAAATTATAAATTATTATTAAAACCTAGATATGCACCTGCCTTGGCCTCCCAAAGTGCTGGGATTATGGGCGTGAGCCACCGCACCCAGCAAAACCCGGTCTCTACTATAAATACAAAAATTAACCAGGCACAGTGGCACGCGCCTGTAGTCCCAGCTACTCAGGAGGCTGAGGCAGGAGAAACACTTGAACCTGGGAGGCAGAGGTTGCGGTGAGCCAAGATCAAGCCACTGCATTCCAGCCTGAGCGACAGAGCAAGACTCTCAAAAAAAAAAAAAAAAACAAAAACCATAACAACAACAAAAAACCTAGATATGCAAAGTCTCCTAGTCACATAATGATAGTATTCACTTATAACCATATTTCCTTTTCATAAATAGCAATCTAATCTTCATGTTGAATGACTGAATGTTTCATTACATGTAAATTTTATTTTATTATATGATCCCTTATTGTTGGTTGCTTAGGTCCAACTTTGAGAGATGGTAACTGTCCTGTACGCAGTTTTACATCCATCCATTTCTGGGCCCAGTTGTGCTCTGACCAGTAGAGTATGTATGATTGTTTACACTGCAACTCCAACTCTACATGTAACCATTCTTTTTAAAATCTTTTTGTAAACTTTTAAGTTCAGGGGTACATGTGCAGTTTCCTACATAGGTAAACTTGAGTCATGGGGGTTTGTTGCACAGATTATTTCATCACTCAGATATTAAGCCTAATACTCAGTAGTTATTTTTCCTGATCCTCTCCCTTCTCCCACTCTCTACCCTCCAACAGGCCCGAGTATGTGTTGTTTCCCTCAATGTGTGCATGTGTTCTCATCATTCAGTTCCTGCTTGTAAGTGAGAACATGTGGTATTTGGTTTTCTGTTCCTGCATTCGTTTGCTAAGGATAATTGCCTCCAGCTCCATCCACGTTCCTGCAAAAGACATAGTCTCATTCTTTTGTTTTGGCCTCATAGTATTCCATGGTGTATATGTACCACATTTTCTATATTATTCCAGTCTACCACTGATGGGCATTTAGGTTGATTCCATATCTTTGCAATTGTGAGTAGTGCTGCAATGAATATACACATGCATGTGTCTTTATGACAGAATGATGTACATTCCTTTGGGTATATAACCAGCAATGGTATTGCCGGGTCAAATGGTAGTTCTGTTTTTAGGTCTTTGAGGAATGGCCACCCTGTTTTCTACAATGGTTGAACTAATTTACACTCCTACCAACGGTGTATAAGTGTTCCTTTTTCTCCAAAACCTCACTAGCATCTGGTTTTTTGTTTTGTTTTGTTTTGTTTTAAATAAAAGCCATTCTGACTGGTGTGAGATGGTATCTCATTGTGGTTTTGATTTGTATTTCTCTAATGCTGAGTGATATTGAGCTTTTTTTCATATGCTTGTTGGCTGCATGCATGTTTGTCTTTTTTTGAAAAGTGTCTGTTCATGTCCTTTGCCCACTTTTCAATGGGGTTGTTTATTTTTTTCTTGTAAATTTGTTTAATTTCCTAGATGCTGGGTATTAGACCTTTGTCAGATGTATAGTTTGCAAAGATTTTCTCCCATTCTTTAGGTTACCTGTTTATTCTGTCGATAGTTTCTTTTGCTGTGCAGAAGCTCTTTAGTCTAATTAGATTCCATTTGTCAATTTTTGCTTTGATTGTAATTAGTTTTAGCGTCTTTGTCATGAAATCTTTGCCCATACTTATGACAAGAATGGTACTG
Source organism: Pan troglodytes (assembly GCF_028858775.2). Classification (NCBI taxonomy): domain Eukaryota; kingdom Metazoa; phylum Chordata; class Mammalia; order Primates; family Hominidae; genus Pan; species Pan troglodytes. The sequence continues at coordinate 112,027,973 of NC_072403.2, forward strand.
CCTAGGTTGTCTTCTGGGATTTTTATAGTTTTGGGCTTCACATTTAAGTCTTTAATCTAATTTATATTAATTTTTGTATATGGTATAATAAAGGAGTCCAGTTTCAACCTTCTGCATATTTCTAGCCAGTTATCCCAGCACTATTTACTGAATATGAAGTCCTTTTCCCATTGCTTGTTTTTATCAACTTTGTCAAAGATCAGATGGCAGTGCAGAAACTTTTTAGTTTAGTTAAGTTTCATTTATTTATTTTTGTTTTTGTTGCATGTGTTTTTGGAGTCTTAGTCACAAATTCTCTGCATAGGCCACTGTCCAGAAGAATTTTCTCTATATTATGCTCTAAAACTTTAAGGTTTTCAGGTCTTAGATTTAAGTCTTCAGTCCATCTTGAGTTAATTTTTGTATATGGTGAGAGACTAGGATCTAGTTTCACTCTTCTGCATGTGGCTCTCCAATTTTCTCAGCACCATTTATTGAATAGAGTATTTTTTCCACAGTATATGTTTTTGTCTGCTTTGTTGAAGATCAGTTGGTTGTAGGTATTTGGCTTTATTTCTAGGTTCTCCGGTATGTTCCATTGGTCCATTATACCAGCACCATGGTGTTTTCGTTACCATCACCTTGTAGTATAATTTGAAGTCAGGTAATGTGATGCCTCTAGATTGGTTCTTTTTACTTAGGATTACTTTCGTTATTCAGGATCTTTTTTGGTTCCATGTGAATTTTAGGATTGTTTTTTCTAATTCTGTGAAAAATGACATTGGTATTTTGATAAGAATTGCTTTGAATCTAGATTGCTTTGGGCAATATGGTTATTTTCACAATATTGCTTCTTCCAATCCATGAGCACGGGATGTTTTTCCATTTGTTTGTGTCATCTACAATTTCCTTAATCAGAGTTTTGTAGTTCTCCTTATAGAGATTTTTTCACCTCCTTGGTTAAGCATATTCCTGAGTATTTTATTTCTTTTACAGCTTTTGTTAATGGGATTGACTTCTTGATTTGAGTCTCTGTTTCATTGTTATTGGTGTATAGAAGTGCTACAGATTTGTGTACACTGATTTTGTAACATGAGACTTTACTATTAATAAATTAATTTAGCAAATCTAGGAGTCTTTTGGAGCAGTCTTCAGAGTTTTCTAGGTATAAGATTATATCACTGGCAAACAGAGATTATTTGACTTTCACTCATCCAATCTGGATGCCCTTTTTTTATTTCTCTTGTGTGACTGCTCTGGCTAGGCCTGCCAGTACTATGTTGAATAGAAGTAGTGAAAGTGTGTTGCTACTCTGCTACTCTTTTTTATTAATGATTTTAAGGGTATTAACCCTAATTTTAGAATGCAAGTTTCATAAGGGTAGGGACCTATCTGTTTCTTCTCTCTACACTCAGTAACTAAAACAATGTCCACACACAGTAGGCATTCAATTAATACTTATTTTTTAGAAATATTTTATTATTTGGGCGGGTGCAGTGGCTCACGCCTGTAATCCCAGCACATTGGGAGGCCTAGGCGGGTAGATCACAAGGTCAGGTGATCGAGACCATCCTGGCTAACACAGTGAAACCCTGTCTCTACTAAAAATGCAAAAAATTAGCCAGGCACAGTGGCGGGCGCCTGTCGTCCCAGCTACTCGGGAGGCTGAAGCAGGAGAATGGCGTGAACCCGGGAGGCAGAGCTTGCAGTGAGCCGAGATCATGCCACTGCTTGCAAGCAGGAATCCCTTCTAGAATGCCTGGTTAATGAGCCTCTAGCCTCTTCTGGATTGGCATGGGTGGAGTCAGACTGACTGGAGTTGAAATCTGGCCTCTCTGTCTTGTGGAACTTGCAGCAAGCTCAGCTGAAGCTCAAGACCCCCGTGAACTGTTCTGCCATTATTATTCTTGCCAACCTTGCTGTGCATTCAGAACGACTTGGGCTTCAATTAATATTTATTATTAAACACGTTACAAATAGTTTTTTTTCCAATTTTTACATTACATTTTAACATTGTTAATTGGTACGTATTGAATTTATAGAAATTGTAAGTCAATGTGTTCTTTACACCTTTTAGTAAATATGTTTCTGAAAAACAGAAAAATCTCATTTCTGTTCTTAAGATTATTTGAGATTTTCAATACAATTTCAGTAGCATAACTAATGCTTCAGAGCCCTGGCTGGTGGAGGAGGGGTGAGTGAAGGAAGACATAGGCTTTAATTATAGGCTGCCACTTACAAGCTGGTCAAATTATTTCACCTCTCAGCCTGAGATTTCTTATCTGAATATTAGAGTATTAATTATTCCTGCTCAGATAATCACTGTGAGAATTAAATAAATGAGAATCTTTGTAAAGTACTTAGTACAATATGCAGAATATGCAGTCTAGTAATAATGTTACCTTGGTTCTGATAATAATGATGACAATAACTTCTCTACATTTCAATCTTCATCTGTAAAATGAAAATAATGATGCCTACCTCATGTGAATATTGCCTGGAACATACTAAACACTCAATAAGTGACAGTTATAAAAAATAAAAATTAAAAATTACACAAAACAAGAGTGATTTTAGAATTCTCTCACACACACACACACACACACACACACACACACACACACACACACACAGAGATTCCGATATGCTTACATCCTTAGGAAAGATAATCTAGCCTTCTGATCCCTACCTCCTCTCCATTGAAGATGACTGTTTTAACATTTTTAAAAATAAAATCTACTAATCTTTCCCTTTGAAGGAATCTGCCTTTGAAGTCAAGCTAAAGAAGTCTATACTCATACTAAAATTTGTAAAAAAAAAAAAAAAAATACTCATCAATCCTTTATTGTAGTTTTTTTTCAGTTAATTTCTAATTCAGATGGAATACATTATGGTAAAAATTATGAGGTTTCCAGTTGATTAGCAAAGTGTCCCAAGTGTCTTTTTGTTGCTAATAGTACTTCAAACTTTATTAAATGATTTCCAAAGAACATTATATCATCATACATTTTCCACATTTAGTAAGTATATTTTAGGTATTTATTTTTGTGTTGTTATAAATAAGACTTTTAACTATTATATTTTGACTAATTATTGATATTTAAAATATTTTTGTGTATTTAAAAAGTCTATTGTCTTACCCATAACTTTTTAATAGATTACTTTTAATTTTTTTCAATTAATGGAAGCTTTCAAGTATGTAATTATATTACTTGCAAATTATAATCATATTTGCAACTTTTTGTCTAAAGTAACTTTGACTTGAACTTCCATTACTTTGTTAAATAATAATGGAGATAAATATTCCTGATACTCTCCTCAGTGTCCTCCCATCAAGCGTGACATTGGCTGTTGGTTGGAAATAGATTTCCACCTCTCCCGCACAATAAAGAAATATGTTATATTTCTATGTTATTGAGAATTTTAATCAGATATAAATTTTAAATATCATTTTTAAAAATCTATCAAGATCTGTCTTTCCTTTTCCCACCCATTTGTATAATAAGATGTATTTTCATCTTGCTAATTGTATTAGTCCATTATCATACTACTAATAAAGGCATACTGGAGACTGGGTAATTGATACAGGAAAGAGGTTTAATTGACTCACAGTTTTGTGTGGCTGAGGAGGCCTCAGGACACTTACAATCATGGTGGAAGGCACCCCTTCACAGGGCGGCAGGAGAGAGAATGAGAGCCAAGTGAAGGGGGAAAACCCTTATGAAACCATCAGATCTTATGAGAACTCACTCACTATCATGAGAACAACATAGAGGAAATCACCCCCATGATTCAGTTATCTCCACGTGGTCCCGCCCTTGACATTTAGGGATTATTACAATTCAAGGTGAGATTTGGGTGGGGACACAGAGCCAAACCATATCACTAACCAATGCTAATATTAAACAATACTCAATGGTACTGAAATACATCTCTTGTGATGATTAGGTTTTTGTTGTTATATTGCAGAATTGTATTTTAAGATTTTTGCATCTACATTCAAAACCATATATTTTGTCAAATTTTTTTATTATATACCAAACTCAAAAGTTTTTTCTTTATCTCTCTATTCTTCATCTTCATTCTCTCTTTGTCAGGTTTTGGAATTAAGGTTATAATTGCTTTTAAAAAATTGGAAGTTTCCTTTTCCTTTCTGTTCTGGAAGTGTGTACAAATAGCAGGAGACTAATTGTTCTTTGTGGGTTTTAATGAATTTGGACAAAAATCTTTCTGAGCCTAATGCTATGTTTTCAAGACTGTTATTTCAAAACTGTCATTTTGTTATATTATTAATTTGTACAAATTATTGTCTTTTTAAAGTAGAAAATTATTGTAATTTATATTTTTCTTAAAAATTATTCTTTCAGAATTTCAAATGCAGTTAGAAAATAAAATAGTAGTGTGTATAGTTGTCACTGGCTTTATTACACAAGGTTATACAAGAAAAGGGAAGAACACAAGCAAGAATTAGCAGATTTGCAAGAGAAGGGATAGGGAATAAAGTCAGTCCAGAAACTGGACTTAGAGGGATTGGAAATACCAATGACTCATAGGTCCTAAATGGGAAGATGCAAAACTTTAAAAGCTTTTAAGTAAGAAAAGCTTGTGAATACTTAGCCTTGAGGAAAATACCATATTAAGATTGTGGCCTTTCTTCCTAAGTCTGGTGCCCTCAAGGAAGATGCTTTAAATTGAGAGAGAAAAAAGAAGTATGAGGGTAAGGAGAAAAGCAAGAATCTGAGCTCGATAATTATATCTAGAAACATGAATTTCATTAGCTTTCTATTGCTACGTCAGAAATTAACACAAATTTAGCAGCTTTGAACAAGGTTTGTCCCAGTTCCATAGACCAGAAGTGTAGCCAGATTATCTGCTCAGCTCTCACATGACTACAATTAAGATATTGGTCTCATCTGAGGCTCAAGTTTCATTTCCCAAATCACTGGTTGTTGGCAGAATTCAGCTCCTTGAGGTTGGAAGACTGAGATCCTCACTTCCTTACTGGCTGTCAGCTGGGGGTTGCTTTCAGCTCCTAGAGGCTGCTCTCAGGTCCTTGCAGGTGGTTCCCTCCATCTGCAAAACCAGCAGTGGGGAATCCTCCCTATGTGGAATTCTCTGACTTTAGAAAGGGCCATTGAGGGACTCACCTGATTATGTCAGGCCCACCCTGAAAAATCTCCCTCTTTTTTCTTTTTAGAGACAGGGTCTTGCTCTGTCACCCAGGCTAGAGTGCAGTGGTGTGATCTTCACTCACTGCAGCCCTGAACTCCTGGGCTCAAGTGATCCTCTTGCCTTGGCCTCCTAAAGTGCTGGGATTAGAGGCATGAGCTACTACACCCAACATAATCTTCCTTTTGATTAACTCAAAAGTCAATTGATTAATAACCTAATCACGGAAATAATGCCTCATGATATTCACAGGTCTGCTTAAACTCAAGGAGGTGGCATTATATAAAGCATGCACGCCATGAGGCAGGAATCTTGAGGGCCATCTTAGAATTCTGCCTACCCCTGGAGCTGACAGGAATAAATAAGTTAGAAACCTGCTAAGGTATGGAGAGAATTTTGTCTATGAAACAACAAAAATAAAACAAAAGTTTAAAAATATGTTTTGAGACTCCTAATTTGCACAAGCAATAAATACTGGATGTCACAAGCCCAGGACCCAGAACCACACAGAAGATTATAGAGCCTCAGTCGACTTAGGTCTCCAAATGTTTGCATGGAGTAGGTGCCCAACCTTCCCACAACCCCTCCCAGGTCACTCTCCAGACTTAATGCACATGAGAGCTGAGTGTGTTGAGCCATGGGATGTTTGATTTAGCGTTCCCAGGTGCTAGTATCACCATAAGCAAAACAATACTCTGTGGACAGTGAAGCAACTAAGTAGAAGGAGCTTCGGGTTCCCGGATGACCCAGTGAAGTCAAGTTACATGCCTTCACTGGACTGTCTTTCCTGTAGTGTTTAAGCCTTTAAATTCTTAGAACTCTCTTTCTTTTATAGTAGTTTTGCCTAATTTTTATAACTCTCTTTTGTAGTAGTCTTGTCTATACCCCAACTAATAAATATATTTTCTTCTAAATAACTTTTATAGTTTTGTATTTGTACCACTCATTCAGGAAATCTTAGGTACTACCTTTAACTTCTTACCTATATCTGCCTTGAATTGTTATTTACATCTTTTATCGTTAATTACTTTTCCAAATGTTTATACCTTTTCCCTCTAAAATTTTAAGTCCTGTAAAGAACAGAAACCATCTCATATATTTTTATATTACATGATCCTTAATACTGTTCCCTAGAAACAGATGAGTTCAGTATATGTAATTTTTGGCTACTCTAAAGCTCTTGTATTCTTTTCTAGTTGCTTATAATTCAAGTTTCTGTCTCCAAATATATAGTATTTTCTTCTCTTGAAACAATAACATGAACAAAATATGTTATTAGTCTAAGTTTTAAAAACTGCATTTTTAGTTTTTTTTTGTCTATTTATGTTTTGATAATGGTATTCCTGCCTTTAATAGTGAATGTATTCAGAGCTTATCCAGCCACAATGGCAATATTTTATGAGCAAAGACAGTCTTAGATAAATCTCTAACAGAACCTCCCCAATTATTTTGAAAATATTCCTTCCCAATCACTTAACAGGACTGTATTCCATAAGAGAGAATGCGACCTAGCAGTACTAGGAAGGATAAATTGATCTATCAGGATAAAGGGCACATTTTTTATCCTCTCAAATGCGATGAAAACAAATTTACATTTACTCTATGAAGACTTCAGTTACATGAAATCAAATATTCAGTTGAAGTTTTTAAAAATTAATTTTATTTCACCATTGGGCGTTACTTTCTGATTTCATGAAGGTGTTCTCCTTGATATCACATATGTAGACAGCTCCAAAGGACAGAAGACATGAGTTTGGAAACCAACCGAGATGTCTCCAGGTGGCTCAGGGTCCCCATCAAGGTGGAACCAAATGCACCACTCGCTCAGGCTGCTGACAGCCCCCATCCATGAACTCTTTCAGGGTCCTTAATTTCAGGTTGGTTACAAAGACCAATAAAATGCTGCATTTTTATATATAAAATTTACTTTGAGCAAAGATCCTAAATTTATGAGGTATAATTTACTGAGATTATCAGATATAAATTACGTATGTAACAATGATTTAAGTAGAAAAAACAATAAATCATATTTTTAACTTCTCACATAACTTATTCTTTTATTATTATGCAATGCCAGTATATATTTTGCTTTAGTTTTCTGAGAAAAAAACAAACATTATTTAGCTGTAAAATTTGGTGGACATGCTGAAACATAAATTGAGGTTTCATCTGGATGAATGAAAGGATTTTTGAATAATTATAACTGTTTTAATCAGTTGCTGCTTTCCAGCAAGTACTGACCATATTTCAGTTGGGTGGGGTGGGAGGACTTATCTTTTTACCTATTAGGTTATATAAGTTAATTCACTAAGTCAGTGTATTAACTGCATAAGGTTTCTTTCCTCTAATAAGTACTAAAAGGCTTCAGTATTTAGTATTTTCTGGAATATGGATTTATTACACTCTTTTGGTTTTCTTTTTTTGTTTTACCATGTATATATTCGCAGTGTTTTAGACTTTGATCTGAATGTTATTTCAAACTATAGTGCCACCTAGTGTTTATGCAATTTATCTGGGCCACCCTTTCTAAGAAATAAAGTGATAAGAAGGATAAGTATTTTAAAATATGAAAGCAACATTATTTCCCAAATTTTTCATATCAATGGGTTCTAAGCAAACTAAACTTATGTCTTAAATAAAACCAACCTTCTACCTTTAACTAAAAAAAGGCAACCAGCTATTTTTAGTAAGCTTCCCCTAGGTCATGCTTAGTATTCTACAGACTTAACTGAAATGTTTGGAATTCAGAGTGTCACACATTGTCAAGTTCCAAGTAGCTTGTTAGCAGACACAGTACTTAAAATTATAGACTGCTGGAACTGGAGTGTCTTAGCTGAATGGAGATAAGGGACAATGGTGAATAATGAGCATCATTGTAAGTATGCCACACTCTTGTTTTCTTTTCACCAGCTTCCTTATTTGTTCACGTGATTTCAAATTCTGCAACCACATGTAACTATTCCAAAAGTCAAAGAGGAGAGATTTTAAATAAATAAAACACTTACCTGAAGATAAGATGTTATCTAAGAAAATAATTGATCCTGGCCGGGCGCCGTGGCTCACGCATGTAATCCCAGCACTTTGGGAGGTCGAAGCAGGCAGATCACCTGAGGTTGGGAGTTCGAGACCAGCCGGACTAACATGGAGAAACCCCGTCTCTACTAAAAATACAAAATTAGCTGGGTGTGGTGGCGCATGCCTGTAATTCCAGCTACTCAGGAGGCTGAGACAGGAGAATCGCTTGAACCCGGGACGCTGAGGTTGTGGTGAGCCGAGATTGCACCACTGCACTCCATTCTGGGCAAAAAGAGCAAAACTCCATCTCAAATCATCATCATCATCATCATCATCATCATAATGTAATAATAATAATAATAATAGTAGATCCTAAAGTTAATTCTTTACAGACATCAATCCTTTAGAAAGAGATACCAGACTATTTGCTCCTTCTTTTTTAGAAGAAAATGTATCACTTAGTTAGAACTGATGATGAACTTTCAGCTTAACTTTAGATGTCATCTAAACTAGCAAGATTATTTCAGAAACTTCTGATTGTTGTTTTGGTAACTTCTCACCTTCTTTTTGGTTGATGGTTCTTGATATTGTTTCAGTTGGAACACTTTTGTCTCAAATGGTAGAAAACCCATACAATCAGTTGCCTGTGTAATAAAAAACTTACAGGGCTGGTTTGATCATAACTTTGGCTATGTTTCTTCAAGTTCTCTTAGCTCTGCTCTCCTTCCTGTAGGTTTTTCCCTCCAGCTGGCTTTTCATAGCCTGATAATACAGTCAATGCATTACCCCTGCTGTTACTTCCTACTGAGGAAGGGAAAGCTTCTCCTTCCTTCCCCTTGAACAAAGCTCTAGGCAGGGCTTCACTCTAATTGGACAAATTAGATCATGTGTTTCATTCTGGGACCAGGTCAGGAGAATGAGATTATGCTAAATGGTTTAATACCATTAGCAGTTTTCCTTGGGGTACAACTGGTATGAATTGCAACAAAAACTCACGCCTGAGAGACTCAAGGTTCTGTTAAGAAGTGGGACAGGTATATTTCATTCTTTTCTAGAAATGTGACAATCCTACTTAACTGTAGTCAGGTCATTAGTTCAATCATGGCTTATTCACTTTAGTAATTCCAAAACACAGGGCTTCATACAAAGTAGGTGTTTAATAAATGTATTTTTAAAGATAAATTAATGAGAAGTTACATGACGAATTAATAATGGCTTATTTGCTATGACTTAATCTTCTTGGTTTAGAAATGTCTTCCTAAAGCAATGGATTGAGAAAGTGGTCATATTTAAATGGAAGCAAAAATTATTTTGGTTATTTTTGCTATTGATTGTGATAATAGCTACCATATGTTGTTATTACCCTATACAACTAAACTGAAAGTTGGAAACCTGATTCATGGAAGAAACTTTACCCTAAATATGGGGATTAAAGTATAAGGAAGTGGAAGACAGCATAAAATGTTCATGTTATTACTTTTCAAAATTTGTTTCAGATGTCATCACAAGAAGTAAAAACAATAAATCTGGATATATTCATTGAAAGTATGTGACTAAAATCATGTTGATATCATCTTTTAGCTGAGTCAATGTTAACAAATAAAGTTGGAAACCTGAGACTTTTTAGGTTGCTAATGTAAGGTATTACTTTGCTGGCAAGCCACAGTGAATAAAACCAACCACATCTTTTAGTATAGTCCAAAGATATGGTCACATAGAAGTAGCTTTATGTGAAGCCTAGCCCACAGTATCATACCGACCATGTCTTCAGAGATGAGATGTCCTCTGCATCAACTGTTCGCAATACTTTTTCCAGTGAGTCATCTGTTATAATTGACTGCTGTAAATATGAAGGAAGTATACAACATGTAAAGCCTGGAGTTTAGTTTATTCAAGGAAGAGCTAGCCATCTATGTAGCTAGAACCCCAAAAGTAGTTTCCAGTTTTGTTCCTCAGACACCCAGAATTTGGCGTAGCTTCACAGACTGACATGATGAAGAGATTAATAGTGGACATGTTTCCACTTTTTTACCTCTTTTGTCTGTTTTATAAATTCAAATTTTGTATGTTGAGATTCTGCACCTAGTTTAAAAAAAAAAAACTTTGTGGCTAAAAAGTTTTGATGGTCACTGCCATGCACTACAGTTGAGTACCCATGCCTGGAGGGCAGAGCAGCAATAACTATGGTAAGGCGGTGAACATCTCAGTACCACAGGAATGCCGAGGTCTATACGTTAACAAAACACTTAACGGAAAGAGTATTCTCAGTTCATCATCTGGATGGATTATTTGCCACGCTAATATTACCTGTATATGACTCTAAATTCTCAAGTAAACATATGGAATATTACATGATTTCTAAAACAAAAAGCCATCTGATGTTATATATCATTACAGATCTGCCAATGATTTCTGTGTGGGTCGATAGAACTTCTTGAAAGAGTTCAGCACATTGGGTCAGTGGCTCTCTGTGGCATTGTGACACAGGAGATTTAAGTTCTCCTTTAAAAAATCTCTCCTAGTGACTTGTGACCATTTTCAGAAATTCTCGTGTTAAAAATTCACTTTTCTGGATTAAGACATTGTCTTCTGTTAAAATGCAAATAATTCCACTCAGAAAATATAATGTTTTACAAACTACATATTCAAGTTTCAAAAATGAAATTAAGAAATATCTGCAATTAAATTCATTTTAGTGTATGAGTTCCTGCTTATCTTCAATAGCAAAAAATTGAATCTTGCCAAATTGAAATAACTCTGTCACTTCTGATTTTAAATTTAATATTTTTGGGGGGGGACTCACTACTCAGCCATTCAAGATTCTTTCCCACCTTCTTCTTTCTCTGTAGAGAAATCTGGGTTTATGGAGGTTTATGTAAGGGAATTGTGGTGCATTTTCAAGGGTGCATATCTGGCTTATGGTACACCTGCTCTCTTATGCCTTCACTTGAGGTGTAACTTGTCCCACTAGATCTTGAACATTGACTTCACCTCATTCCATGTTCCACTGATGCTTGCAGTCCTGCTGTGACCTCCAGTTGCCTATTCCATGCATTTTATGTACTTCTCAAGCCAATCACAGGCTCTTTAGTCTGTCAATCCTCTCAGACACTTCTCTGCCCTCTTGGGGACCGGGAACTTCTGACTGGCTTCCCCACAGCAAACTGAGGTGAGTAGGAATCCGGGTGGGTCCCCTCAGGCCTATGGCCTAGATGAGAGCTATAAAAAGTGCGCTATGTAAACCCAGTCTTAGTATACAAATTATTTAAATTATTAGTTACTGACTCATTTGGATTGCTATAACATAATACCATAGTCTAGGCAGAAAGAAATAGCTAACACTTATTTCTTGTAGTTCTGGGGCTGCAAAGCCCAACATTGAGGTGCTGGCAGATTTGGTGTCTGCTGAGGGCACATTTCCTGATTCATATGTGGTGCTTTTTACTGTGTCCTCACATTGTGGAAGAGGCAAGGCAGTTTTCTGGGGCCTCTTTTACAAAGGCACTAATCCCATTCCTGAGGGCCCTGTCGTCATGACCCAATCACCTCCCCAAAGACTCCACCTCTTAATATCACCACCTTGAAGGTGACGATTTCAACATAAAATTCTGGGGGGACATAAACATGCAGAGCATCACATTTGTTCTCTGTGAAATTAAGTGCAGAAATTGACAGTAAAGTTTAGAATTTTCCGTAGTAATTTAACTTAGTAATTAAAACTTGAATTTAAAAATTAAAGAGCTTGTTTTAAAAAAATTCGGGAGTTTCATTTCATGTATATGGTCATTTATTTTATTATTTTTATTTAAAAAATAACTTCCCCTTTACCACAGTAAGCTTAAGAAGCCCTGGTCTGGACTATTCCTTTTTCCTGCTCAGGCACCATGTTGGACCTGACATGGGGCTTCTCTGTGAAACATGTGTTGCCCCCAGCTTCATCCTCGGAAGTTGCATCTGCCCACCCTCAGCCAGGCAGTGAGTGCCACTGACTCACTGAGAGAAAAACCACAGGCAAACCAAGAAAGTATGTACAAAGAAACCTCAGTTAATGTCTGAAATTATTATCCACCTCATCATCTGTGATTTCCCTGGACAAAAATTACTGTAGAGGGGAAAAGAGCTACATAAACTTGAAAAGTCATTTTACCTCTAGGGAGCTTTATTTTCTCAATAACAGAAAGAGAATAAGCCCCATTTCATGGAATGTTGGAATGAAAAACATAAGGAAACTTAACACAGGGCCTGGCACAGAAATGTTAATTGCCTATAAGGTAAGTAGAGTTTCTAAAACATTTTGCATTTCAACAGTTTTCTATCCATGTATAAAACATAAACATTTATTCATATAATCTTAATGTTATGGAGAATGTTGAAAGTTGATAAATTAATTATACAGGGTTATAGTTGTAAGAATCATATTTATATATACAGTAGTCCCCTGTTAGCCAAGGGATATGTTCCAAGGTACCCAGCAGATGCTGGAAACCATAGACAATAATGAAACCTATATATACTATGATTTTTCCTATACATACATATTTATGATAAAGTTTCATTTATAAATTAGGCTCAGTAAGAGATTAACAATAACTAATAATGAAATAGAATAATTATAACAATATACTGCAGCAACAGTTATGTGGCTATGATCTCTCTCTTTCCCTCTCTTTTTCAAAATCTTAATTTTTTTTTACTGTGGTTGATCACTGGTAACTGAAACAGCAGAAAGTGAAACCTTGGATAAGGAGTGACTAGAATTGTAAGAATTAAATAAGAGAAGAAATGTACATTGGTTAAGCCTTGTACATAGTAGGTGTTTAATTAATGATAGTGCCCGCATACACACACTCATTTACCCACTCACGTACACACATATGTATATATTCATACATACCTACCATACTCAGATACAAGATTCCGAAGCTGTTTTCTTTTAGTTGGTAAACTACAAAAACACTTAGACCTGCACATCTGTCGTGGATGACATTTTGCTGATATATTTAGTGAATGGGTTTATTAAGTAGAAACAAGGGGAAGAAAAGACTGCTGTTTCCTAATGATTTTGTTCTTCAGCTTTCAAACAGTGACTCTAAATTTGCATTTTTTTCCTGTCTTGCCATGGTGTGATTTTTGCAAAGTAATTATGGTAGCGAAAGTTGGTTTAGACCTCAGAAGTTAAATATTTCACTTAAATACTGCTGTGTTTTAATTAAATATAACCCTGGAGAACAGTGTTTAGTTGCACAGATGAAATGGGCTAAGCCTTGGGGCACTGTGACTCCAGTGGAGAAAATTGAACAGCAGAGTCAATTGGGCACAAGCTATGAGAAGAGTGAAGCAATTTATCAGGCCGACTGGAAGTTAATTATTTAGGCAAAATGTAATACGTCATAGTATGACAAACACGTCAAGCTACATGGGGCAAATACATAAATGTGATGACTATTGATTACCACCAAATGAAGGCTTTGGCTGTTTAATCAGTTATGTATTAGTTTTTAGCACTTTAAAATCAGTTAAAATCTAGTGCAATTTTTTAAAAAAAGGGTTAGAAACAGAGAGACCAAATAATTTCAATGTAAGCAATTAAGTTTGGGTCATATAGTCCCAGAAAGTATGGTTCCAGAGTAATGACTGAGTTGGGCTGAGTTTTATGGGAAAGATTCCTCAATGGTATAAATAAGACCAGTAAACAAAGTAACAAAGACAGTCATTGTCTTCCCTTTATATATCTCTCATGCCTCAAAATTTACACGCAGTGCTAGACAACACATACTTTCACATTAATACTGGGAATAAAGTGCTGCCGGAAAATGGAAATGGTGCAGACGAGAAAGCTCCACATTATTAGGGACCTGTTTTAAAATGTACCCAGCATTTGTTTTGATGAGGTATAGTAAGACACACAGACATGGAAACGGCTGCTATGAAGAAAGACTGTTTCATATTCACAGGTCCTGGGTGATGATGTTGACTTTCTAGGAGTCCAGGCACACCACGTGGGGCCACATGGGGAAGCAACCAGGGTTAGTCAGGGGACAGAGAAAGAGTGAGGGGAAAGTGTGGGTAAGAGCCTTTATTGTGGTTTCTGTAGGAAGAAATAGGACAGGCAGGAGAAGCGGGCTTGGGATTGACTAGCAGAATAATTTCAGTGGGCTTGTAGAGAGTGGAGAGACTGTTCCAAGTTGTCTGATACTTTGTCCTGAGGGGACTGGGGCAGGAAGCAGTGGCTTGATGTGAGTCAGTTCAGTTCAATAAAGGAGGTAGTTGGGGGGTGTGGGCTCTGGATTGGTTGGTTTGTGTATGAAAGGCATACTTGCAGATCAGGCTTCTGCTATCTTTAGGAATTGGCTAGTTCTAGGTGGGGAAGGCTCCCCATAGGGGAAGTGAGGCTCCAGATGCCAGGTCATTAAGAATAGAGAAAATTAAAAAATATAATTAATATAGGACCTTCCAGTCTCTGTGTTCTGGAGATATGCAAAATATTAAAATATTGAAAACACCAGGGCTAACATCCCTCCATATGTCACCTCAACTGTGATAAGGGCTGTCTTTACCTCTACGCTCTGCTAACCATTCAAAGATGCTATCTGAGCTTTGCAGATGCTGGCAATGCATTCTTCTTAACTACAGATTATTTTGCAGCTCTGCTGCTAATCATGTTTTCTTCAATAGCAAGAAGGCTTAAAAAGTTAAATAATGAGAAAATGACTCTTTAGACGCCAGTGATCCTGCTGAAGTTCTCTTGAAAACTCTTCACTTATGGAGCAATGCCTAGGAAGGCTGTCCACTGAGGGTGTCAGTGATGGTATTAAGAGATCAAGCATTGTTGAGGAAAGATGAACATCCCATTGTGGCACAAACGGAATACATTCTAGAAATTAGGGTCTTCATACTCCAAAGAACTGAAGAATATCTTTAGACTGAACTAGATGGAAATGATTTTCAGATCACTGTTTTATACTTCATACACAGAATAAATGATGAGCTAAACTGTAGCTAAATATACAATTTCAGAGGTGTATTTTACTTTCATTTACTTAATGCAATCACTAAAATGCCTATGGTTACATTTGTGCCAAATTTTCAGTTATAAAATTTGATTTTCAGCAGATTAAATTTAGTAATAAAATGTTCTCTATGCTAAAGAATAAAAGGAAAGTCCTTGGGCAATAGTGTTTTTTCAATCACTGGTTTTTGAAATGCATTTGGTTGTAATAAACACAACCGCATATGGTAAAATATGACAACTATTTTTTCATTGTTAGCATTTTCATCTGTAAATAAGGTTGAAATTTAGCCAACAATTATTTTTCTCAAGAGGTTAAGAAGTGAAAACATAACTTTTTTTTTTTTTTCCACAGAAATTGACACCACATTGATCACATCTGAACTCTGGAAAAATAACAAAGAACCAGTCCTTTATCTCCAAGGGAATAAATGCTGGTGCTGCTGTCAAACAGTAACTATTCCCTACCTGACCACTGTGTGGTGCTGCTTACTTTTAAATTGTGTGTGTGTGTGTGTGTGTGTGTGTGTGTGTGTGTGTGTGTGTGTGTGTGTATCTGGGTGTGTGCGCATATGTAGGCTTGTCTGTGTGTGCATCTTTGCTTTGTACATTTAGATATTTCTCATTTCAAAATGTAGCATACATTCAGGTTTGGAAACATCGAGTGCTGAGATTCTATTTAATGACTACAGATTGAAATTGACCAAATAATTAATCTCAAGCTTGAAATTGCATTTACTTCCTGCTTAGCAAATGACCACCATGATGGTAGCAGAACTCAACCTAAGCATATTGCTAATTAATCTGATTTTACAAATAGACATAGATTTGGTACAGAAACATTGCAAATAAAGAATTTTCCAAAATCTGGAAGCATTTAACTCTTTGCTTCTTCCCAATCGACATTCCGATGTTTCACTATTTTTGTGAAAGTATGATTAAACAAAACAAACAAAATTTTTCTACATGGGTGATAATACAGACTTTCTAGTTAGAGTTTGGTAGAAAACGAAAAAAACTCACAAGCCTACTGCACTGGCTTAAACTAACAATGAGTAATTTAAAGGCTACAGCAATAGCTTAAGGAACGTGAAGAAAGAAGGTGCATTTTTGAAGGTGGGAGCTGGGAATTGACAGTACTCAGGAAACAATAGAACTGCTATCTCTATTCATCTGAAGTCATATTTCCTCATTTATTCAATTTGGTTTTCCCCTAACATTTGGCCTGCTTCTGGCTTTCATGTGCCATGTCACTATACCTGGCCCTGCTTCTATCTGACCTTTCAGTTTAACCCCCAGCCCCTAAATTATTGTAGTGTAGGTGTCTCTGTGGTCAATTTTTAGGGAGAGAGAGTGTGGTCAATCAGTGGATTGATGCCTTTCTATTATGTAGTCATCATGAAACTCTTAAAAATGCTAATCAATTCAGTGCAGTTCAACAGAAAGTATTAAGTCATCAAACTGAAATGAAGAAAAAGACCTGAGTAGTATTAGAATACTCTTGATAATATAGTTCAACCCTTTATACTGGAATAAGATCAATCCTAATATATATAAAACCAGATAGTCTATTCAAACTATATCACTTTATGTAAAGAAATGTATTATGGAAATTCTCCAATTTTTACCTCATGGGATTTTATTGTGCTTAAATACAAAAAAGAAGGGAGGAGGGCATTTTTTCATAGGCAAATAATCTAAAAAGAATTTCACAGTAGAAAAGTATTCTTTGGCATCAGGAGTTTTATTGCCCATCTTTGGGAAAAGTACACAGAAGAATCTAGTGATTGAATGACCAGGTTATTTGCCTATTTCCCTTAGGAATCTGAGGCTAATGATGTGGGGACAGAGGGAGTATTTGTTTAAAGATGTCTTCCTCTCCAGATTCAACTCCAGAGAGGTTGGATAACTTTAAAGGACCTGGTAAAATACCCCACTTTAAAGAAATTTCTAAAGGAAAAGGCATCATGAATATTGCTAGGTTGAGCGAGTCAACTGCTAATGCACAGATGGTGAATCTGGTTCTGCCTTGTTCACCATATCCCCCCTACTCAAATTTCTGCCATGGCACCTCTAGGACAGGTGATGGAATAAAGGAATTACCTCCTCAGTGTTGGGGACAAAAGAGATGCCATGGCTACCACTGCTGGTTCCTCATCAACATTTTCTTTTGCCTCTTACGTTGATGGTAGAAAAGAAAGGAAAAATATATGTATATATTGATATTAAAAATGTAAGCCCATTGATGGGGCTATAACATTTATTTTAGATAATGGCACTTCTACCAGATAACAGGAATTGCTCATTTCTAGAAAGAGCTCCAAACGATAAATCAGTGTTTCTAATTTTGTTCTATCACAAACAGACTTTGCTAATTAAGGGGCAGGTCTCCTCATTTCCCTAGGCCTGAGTTTTCTTTCCTGTAATATATTCAAGTCCTTTCTTGCTCTCATCACGCATGTTTTAATACTTTTCATTATTCCCATGGAACCTTCTTAAGGTGACTGTACCCATCACCAAAGCAGATGAAAAGCTTACTTTTCTAGCCCAAATAAAGATGTAGTTTTGGAGCAGTAGACCTGTCAGTGTTAGCTTTATAAGAACAAATAAACAAACAAACAGCCTCCCTCCCCACATAAGATGGGCTTATGTCAATCATTTGTTTATTTTGAAAAGAGGAAAGAGGATCCAGGCAATTACTTGCTATTCAATGAAATTAAATCATCTCCATCCTCCCTTTCTCTCTCCTTCACCAGCACACACCATGATTCCAAGCAAACTATGCATCTGAAATCCATATGGAAAGTCAGGAGAGTGCAAAGAATGTAAGGATGTAGACCCTGAGGCCAGGCTGCCTAATTTCATAGCCAAGCTCTGCTGTTTGCTACCCTTTCACCTTGGACAAATTGCTTAACTCTGGCCACGTTCTCCCCATCTGGGAAATGAGGATAATAATGGAACCTTCATCAAAAGATGGTTGTGAGAATGAATAAAAGCACTCGGGATAGTGCCTGGTACACAGTAAGTGTTGTGTAAGTGTCCTATAATTAATATAAGCAGTTCTATAATTGTTATCTGAATTAACTGGTAAGGAAAGGGTTAAGAGTCAGTGGGCTTTGCTATGGTCTGGGAATGCTTCAAACAAAGAAAAATGAATTACAGACAGACTTTCTTTGGCTTCCTATGTTTTTCCCATGTTTTCCTATATTTCCTATTTTTTCCCATGTTGCCATGCCCCTCAAATTTGTCCTTTCCTAACAAAACATCATCTGATTGGCAAGTAGCTTCTCATCTTCAGTAAGTCCCCAAAAACAAAGATGAGAGAATATTTGTAGGCAACCCCAGATGATTGCCTTCTTTACTTGATCACCTACTTTAGCCCCTTGTTTTACGGATAATCACCTACCTCTGCTGAAGAAAAGGGAAGGAGGAGAGCTGAAGGAGCCACTTCCCATGCAGGGCAGTGCACAGCATGGAGAAGGCACTGTCTCAGATATTCTAAGCCGAGGGGAGCAGAGAATACAGGAGAGAGCACCCCAAAAGCAGACTAGGAGGAAGAAGCATAGAAGTTATAAGAATTTCCCACCAATAGCTCCAATAATCATAAAGGCTGGGAACTGAGAGATATCGGTGGAGCAGGGATCTGTTGTGTCCTCAGCATTTATAGTAGCTCAGATAGACAGTGTCCTAGAGACCTAACCTACTGCACAACTAACTCATGAGGGTCTCGTGAAGAAGATGCTCAAGAAGACAGAAGAAATAGGCTGAGATGGGTTAACTCTTCAACAAGGACGGATATGTGGAGGGAAAAAATGCAGCTGCCAACTGTTTAATCACTTGCAGGTACTGTAATTTGTTCAATATTTTATTTAGCTGTCTAACAAAGGTGGTTATCATTTTGTCCATATTGCTTTGGAGTTATTCTCACACAATGTCTTTTTGTTCAAAATTCTGATGTAAGAACTCTAATTAGTTTTTGAAGAACTACCTGAATCTGGAGGGACTCTAATGATCAGCAGCTGGTTGCTCTGCTGGTGCCCAGAGAGAGAAAGCCTGCCCCTAATTGGATTTACCTGCATGATTTAGTTATCAGAAAAGAACTAAAGGAGAAGCGCTTTTATAGAAAAATCACATAACATGCTATAGAAAATACATGAAAAAAGGACAGGTATGTGTGCATAAGAGACATAGTCAAATATCAAAGCTGGGCTTTCTGTTGTATTTATAAAGTTTAATATTGATACTATACTCGACAGAGATTTCATAGTTACCTAGCCTAATTCCTCATTTTTTTAGATGAGGAAACTGAGGCACAGCATGGTTTAAACATTTGCTCAACGTCATCCAGTCTAATAAGTGGTCTTTGTCCTACTTAAGGCTTTTTACACCGTTATCCCACCACCTCTTGTGGATGTTGTTTAATCTTTGTCTTTGGTGGAAAAAGGGTTGTTTTTCTCTTTGCTTTTATTGTGTAAGCTGAAAGACATTTCAGTAGAACATACTAATGAAAGTTGCTGTTAGCTATTTTCTAAGTGAAATTCTTTTAGAATAAGTATTTCAAAGATATTTTCTAGTTAGAAAAGATCTTTGCAATTATGTGTGAGGCAGACATGCATTTTGAACATCCCAGGACTCATTTCCTATGGAGAACTCAGGATATGGGCCAGGAGGCTGGAGCAAAAGCAGCAACACTTTGTCAGAAAGGAAAGTGTGTTGATGAGTGGGCCAGGGTAAATATGTGGGGAAATGCACACTTCAAAACTAGTTGAAGGGAAGGTGGGTTTGCTTATCTCAGAACGGCCAAATTAAGGGTACGACTAGGCCAAGTGACTTAGACTTGTCTGAAACAAGAAGTAGCTTATCCAACTACCTTTCAGGAAAGTGTCTCTTCAAGTTTGCTGGCTTGTCTCTTCAATGCTCGGTGACTCTTCAAGTTTGCTTGGGCTTTTAAAATAGGATTACCAAGGAGTCTGACAGCAATGGGAATAATGAAGTGCCCAGAATAAGCAGCAAGGTGGCTTATGTCACATTGTATGCAGCATCATGGATAACAGGTGATTTATCCCTTTCATCAGACCAAGCTCTTCACAGGCAAGAAAACTTATTCAAACTGTGGCCATAATTGCTAGAACATAAATAAAACTCCAAGCAACCCAAAACACCCTCGACCAAGTATAATTTAAAATTAGACTGCATTCATGTGATTTTTAAAATAGACAAATGTTTCAGGGAACCCAATATTTTATACACAGTCTATAAATGATATCATGGTCTTCACAACTTTGATATGCAAATTTCAGTTGATGAAAATGTTGCTGTATTTTCCCAGGGCTTATGGGAAACATGAAAAGAATCGTAAGCCACTTGAAGCCAAGGAAACTTCAGAAAGGGCGGGAGTGTTGATATTTCCTGAGGTTCTGTGGGAAATATCAGAAGGGAGTCCCTGTATAATGTAAACAAGATAGAAATTTTAAGAAGAAAAACAATTTGAGGTTCTGCGTTTAATTATTGTCTTACTTTTGAAGAGTCTCAAGCTTCTTTTATTTTTCCTGATGCAAAATATGCATGTGTGTAGTCTCTGCAAACCCGAACTTTCTTTTTACGACCTATAGTGGGTAAGAAGCATGAAGTGGGTCATTTTTAGACCAAAAAAAATGCCTCATAAATTTGTCTTTTATTATATAATAACAAAACTCCCAAAAGGTTTTATTTATTAGTTTAGTTGAAGAAAAACTGATATTGTATGTTATATTTACCTACCAAGTAAAGCCTTTAATGAGATCATTGAAAAAGACTTCCTAATTCCACTGTGCTTATTTTTTTTTAAATAAAATTAGGGGAAAGGCTCTCATTGTAACCTCTGCCCCCTGTTGTAAATCGACCTTGCATACGCCTGTCTGGTATGTGAACCATGAAAAATCTTTATGGAACTCTTTCAACCCTCTCTCTTTGCTCGTTGTGGTACTTAACGTCTACAATGAATGATACACATGTAAAAGGCAAACGACAACACTGCTCATTAATTAGAGCACATGATATGAATTTGTAAGAAGATTGAGGCTATGAGGATTCATATGGGTAAGTTGTGGGCAATCGGTTTATGTAGCGATCTTTGTTTTTTCTATGACAAAGTAGTAAGGGACATGCTGCAAATACCAATAGGACTATGTTCTAGGGATCTTTTTTCTTGGCTCAAAAATCAGTTAAAAAGCCAGAATGATGGTAGCTGTTGCCAATATTATGAAACTCCAAACAAATTTTCCAGTTTCTTTCTTAAGCCTTTTTTTAGGGGAAGTTTTTTTGTTTGTTTGTTTTGTTTTTTTTTTTAGATGGTGTTTCACTCTTGTCACCCAGGCTGGAGTGCAATGGCACAGTCTTGGCTCACTGCAACCTCCCTCTCCCGGGTTCGAGCAATTCTCCTGCCTCAGCCTCCCGAGTAGCTGGGACTACAGGTACACACCACCATGTCCAGCTAACTTTTTTTGTAATTTTAGTACAGATGGGGTTTCACCATGTTGGCCAGGCTGGTGTTGCACTCTTGATCTCAGGTGATCCGCCTGCCTCAGCCTCCCAAAGTGCTGGGATTACAGGCATGAGCCACCGCGCCCGGCCCCGGGGGGAAGCTTTTTAATGGAGTGACAGAATGAATATATTTCTCAACTGCCAGTTTTTTAACTCTGTATTCTTTTTTTTGGACTTAAAACTATGCTATCAACTTGGTTTATTTGAAATAAAAATTTTTTTGACTTTTTATAGGTTAAGTAGTTTAAATGACTCTGTTTCCTTGTTCAATGTAACTTGGAAAACAAAAACAAATACAAACAAAACAAAACAAAACAAAACAAAACAAAAACCTGAGCAGATTCTTTCAGAACATCCCTCAAGCAAATTTAGGTACTACAGACACCACACCAAAACGCACTATTTAAAGGACAAAATGTGCTAAGGTTAATAATCAGTGTAAACAGAGTCTTGAAATGGAAATAGAATAATCAAATGAATATAACAGGATGATCTTTACTGTGTGGTTGTTTGCAGGGTGATTTCTGGTGTTAGGCTCCAGGTGTTTGAATTCTGATCTGGCATCCACTGTACAATTCTGGGCTAGTTAAATCCCTATAAGTGTCAGGGTGAAATGGAATAACAAGGACTTCCTGAATGGGCTGGGAGGACTAAATGAGATGATGTATCTAATGCATCTAACATGGTACTTTGTTTATAGTTACCATTATTCTATTATTGCTTTTTAAGGTTAGTGATATACACATTCATATGGTTAACTGTTTATCTTGAAATTCTCATAATTCTAGAAGTCTGTATTGGCAGCTACACTATGTCATATTTTATTTCTGTTTTCAGATGAAGAAGAAAGACAGAATGGATAACAATTTATTTGGTCATTGAGTTAAATATTAAAATATTTTAAAAGTATCTGATATTGGGGCATAACACAATTTGGAATATGAGTCTCAGTATTCATTATATCTTGTGACTAAATTTGTCAAGAAGCTTAACAATTGCATTTTTCCCTTTCCTTTTTTTTTTTAGTTTTGCAGAATAAGCTGATCATTTTGCTTTTTAAGTGTCATTTGATAGGAATATGTCTATACTATACTTCTGGCAAAAATTTACCCTCTCTTTTATGGTAAAATATATTCAATTCAGCCAACTACTTTGTGACCAAACCATCTCTCTGTACTCACCACACAAATGTTGAATCAGAAAACAGAATGGCCATATTACAAGTCCTTGGCTCAATAAAAATAAACCAAGCCAAAAAAAAGGCAAAGGCAAAGAAATTTCTGTGAGAGTTGATTGGGGTTTATTTCAGCTAATTTTGCATTCATTTCACAATCATTTTTACATTCTACACTATAGAAATAAAAATGATTAATTCTGAAAAATCTTGCTCTGTGAAGGGGCTGATGATGGGCACCCACTGCATGGGCCTTCCACAGTGGCCCAGGGCTCTCTAGCAATGCCACTGTTAATTGTTGGTGGCTCTCAACCACTTTCCAGCAAGTACCTCTTTTTCCTTTCTCCTGTTTTCTATCTCATTCCTCTACATTCCTTAATCAATAAGTATTTCCTAAATGCAAGAGACCAGCTCCTGTCATCAAAAAGCTTATTATTGAATAGATGTGCCTTGCAGTGATCCTGATGGACTCCTTCATGCGGCTGTCATTCTCCAATCAAAATGGTTTTGGACCCATCAAGTTTATCTACATTTTATGGGTCAATTAATTGCCTACTGGGTAGCACTTTTGTAGTATGAGAATCAGCAACAAGAGAGAGCATATTTTTTCATGATTACATTTTCTGGAGGGAAAACTTAAAAGATGCCATTTTATTTTCCTATATGTAAAACTGTGTTTCCAATGGAAATGAATTTAGCAATCCAAGAGAGCTTTTGTAACTGCCAATAGAGTTCCAGGTTGCTTGGCAATGCAAATAAAGATCAGAAACCATCCCCACCCAACAAAATGAAAAACAACAAAAACAACAACAAACCAAGAAACCCCATATGTCTGTCATTCCAGAGATGCACAGTTGAAAGGAGCCCAGAATAAAGCTTTGATGAGAAACAAAAAAATGTGAGGGCAACACATGAAATGTGTTTCATTTTTTTAAAGCAAAAACAAAATAAACAAAAACCAAGTTGTTAATGTATTATTTCCCATCAGAAGGGAAAATACCAATAATGGGTTTGAGGGTTGTGGTGCCAAGTTCTCTAGGGTTATAAACTAGACTGATGCAAAGCAGATGAAATTTCATCTGCGGCTTACAAATGAAAGCTTTTTAATGGGGAAATGGAACATTTCTGCCCCATAGATGTGCTGAGACCTCAGGTTCAATAGAAGTTCAAGTCCTCTTTTTCTCAGCATGCCAGAAGCAGGCACCTTGGTGAACATCAGGCTAAAGAATTCATGGAGAATGCACTAAAGGGTTAATGGAAAGGGCTTCTAAAAACCAAGGAATACCCCCCCAAAAAAACCCAAATTAACAGTCTACTGTTTAAGATTACTTTTTAAAAATATATCAACCTAATGTACAAAGAACTAAAGCTTTAGCAAAGGGGACCAGTCAATAAAGAACACCTTTGGTGATACGTCACGTTGTCTTTTCATCTGTAAATGATAATGAATTTGGCAACCATTTTGCCCCTTATTGCAAATTTAAGAATAGTATCCCATCCATTCCTAATTCCTGTTTTCTGAGCAGGATTTTTAGAGCGCTGTTGTCCTAACATGCAGAATTAATGTTGAAAGAATTGGTAGAGTTCGGGAGAGTTGGAGAGGTTAGGGTTTTATAATTATTTTTCTTCGATTATGTCTATATTTTAAGTTATTTACTCATTTCATGTCAATTTCAACCTCGAGGGAATAAAAACCTTTTTTCTTTCTCTAGGCATTCTATATTGTTCATGGGAAGTGGAACTGTGTAAAAGGCTCATGTGAGTCTAAGCAGTTACCAGTGAGGAGAATACAAAAGGCCACCTCACCCCAGTGCCTATGGCATCTGACACTAAAACATATGGCTGAAAAATGTAAAGTGCCATCAGTTACCAGGCTGCTTGTCTCCCTGTTCTGTGATATCCCAAACCAGAGAGCTCGGTTTCTTTACAGAGTAGAATGATTACTACCACTAGTCTGCCCTTGCTTGGTAAAGGCAAAACTCCAAATGGGCAGAAAAAATCCTCCAGGTGGCAGCACCTTCATAGCTTTCAAATCCTCCTCTAGTGTGTTTTTAATTAGAACTAAAAATATAGTAACTACCAAAACCCAATTGATCCAGGAATAAACATCTATATGGTACCTCCAATCTGGAACTAGTCAAGATGTATTAAATTATTAATCATCTCTTCCAGCTTCTGACTATTGCTTGTTTTGACTTACATATTTAAATACTCCCTTGTAAGTAAATATGAAAGTTTATAGACTTAAAACAACATAGAGTTATAAGAATGAGGTCATAATCTGTGACTTCTGGATTAATGTAATTCATTGTGTCTGCTTGTTTCTCATTACCAACTAGCATTTCCAGTCCTTCCTATCAGCCATGTTGTGCTGTTGTGACCATTGCTCTAATTTCTATGTCCTTATGCTTAAGCAAGAAACCATTACAGAAGCTTTGAGCCAAGGTAATAACAATAAAAAAGTGTTTTTAAGCCAGAAGCAGAAGGGGAGAAGGGAGTAACAGACATTCGGAAGGCTGGTGAAAGGTGAGCAGGACTTCCCCGGCAGAAAGAGCTTGTTTAGGGAAAATGGCATGGTGTTCTTTGAAAAGTCCTTTCTATTTTTGGCCTTAGCAAATGAACCTATGGAAAGCATTTACTAATTGGACATACCGTCAGATCAACCAGCAATCTTTCTGTAATGAAAGAAAATATAGGAAAGGTTAGCACTTTCCACAAACCCTAATCAGTCTCCTCTTTCTGTATTTGTCATTGAATGTCTCCACAACATCAAAAACAACTAGATGAAAAAGGAAATATTCAAAAGCTTGCTGGCTCTTCTACATACCAGTTTGATTTTTTAAAAACTGGATATACTGAATTAAATGAACTGACTTTGAGTAGCCATCATGTCAATTTTGTGTAGTCTCCGAGACAGTTAAGCCTATTTGAAGATGCTTATGATGTTCTTGTCTGTCTATCAATATTTTAGTCACCTAGACTCAGAACCTGAGATTTACTTATTAGTCACCCATTCAAACACCATCCACTGAATATTCATTGTGGCAGACTCGATGCTGGGACCTGATCTTCAGCACTTCATTTTCTTCAAACTCTGTCAGATCGGTCCTTGCCTCATGTTTTCAGTTTTATTTTTTCTTTCTGATTCCATGGACTCTACCCTAGACCTTAATCACTTAATGGGTATATTACTGTGAAAACCGTCCTCTAAATTTTCATGTTTGCAGATGCTCTTTCTTTGAGTCTGTTCTACTTGCTACTGCTCCCAACTGGCATGATTCATTTCACTGATTGAAAAACCTACCATGACTATTTGTTTATAAGATCAATTGAAAAATTCCTGTTTCTAGGATTAAAACTTCTTATCATCTGGCCCCTCCTAATGGGAACCTCATTTCTCAAGGCTCTTCACTGCATCCCATCATCTGCCATGTTCTCTTGCCCTCTGACATTTCACTCAGGATGGCCTCCCTTCCCTCTTGCCAAATTCAAGGTCTCCCTTAACATCCCTTCTCTCTTCATTGCAATATCTACCACCAGCATCTATTATTTCTACTCCATATTCTACCTTGTCTTTCTTTCTTTTTTTTTTTTTTTTTGGTATTTATTGTTTTTTCAACAAGATTACATTCCTATTGTTGAGGGACTTTTCCTTAGTTTGGCTAAAGATGGGGTCCTTGTCGCTTGACTACAAAAGATTAGGCTCCCAGACAATTTGAAGGGTGAGAATAATGGGATTTGTTGGGTGAAAAGGAAAAAAAAAAACAAGAAACAAAAAATAGGGAAACATGAATTCTCCACAAGGCTAGGGTCCTGCTAGTGTGCTTCCTGCCTCACAGTTTGAATTCCAGTTTCCACTCAGGAAGAGGAGGGGCCGGGCTCCTCCCCACTGCAAATAGCGCGAACTTCTGTGGCTCCGCCCAAGTGTGCACTCCTCCCAGTGCACAGGCTGGTTGGAGTTTTTGTGGGGACCACTTCCCACCTGGCTGTCTCACTATAAAAAACATCCCCTGAATCCTGTACTCATTTCTTATCACTCACTCTGTTCAACACATAGTATGTGGCCAAAAATACTGAACCAAGAAATGCTTATTAAGTTGAATGTTTTCTCTGTGCAAACTGGTCAACTAATACATGCCCATCATGGTCATCAGCCCCCAAAGCAGCACTTCTCAGAAAGACTAAATGTCATTCTATTCATAAAAAGAAAAGATTCAATTTAACAATGTTCCTAGCATGCACTAGGAAATGTTGAATCCTCTCATTTTTTAAAAGCCACCTTTAGAGAATTACATGATTGCTAATGTAACAGAAAAAGCTTATATTTGATTTTCATTTGAAACAAAAAGGTCAGGTTACTGCAACATTTTCTCTGTTGTTATGACATGTTTAATACAGGACAGTTTGACCTCTTATTCTATCTTAATACTTTTCTTTTCTCTAATAACACTGTGTCTATAATGGTGAATTATGATATTTAGAAATGTTTTGAAAACTTCCTTGAGTCAAGTGAGTAATTCTGACCACTGAAGATGTTTTTCTGCACTAAAATAAAGGATTGCAAGGCAGTTGCCCTTTGCCATCATCCCAGTTGACTTTGAAGAGCATAGTGACATAGCAAACATGCTTTCCTTCATAGGACTTGTTAAATGTGTGTCTTGCCCATATCTGAGCGTCTCCATTACTGATATTGCCTCAGCCCCTTGAGACTCTGGAAAAAGAGGATGATTTGGGTTAGTAATTCCAGCTTCACAGGCAGTATTTGCTTTAGAGACACATTTATTTCTGAATGTGTCTCCTGAAGAAAAAAATGGCACAATTTTATGACTTAGGAAAAACACAGGATATTTAGAAACCAACCTTTTAAAGAGTGTTTGTTCTAATACCACTTCTGCTTGTTGATATATTCTCTAACTTGGTATAACTGCCCTTAATTCCAAACAGCCTTCAAATTTGCAAAGATTGTCTTCTACTGATTAAGAAGTTAACGGGTATTGAGTTCCTGGTACTGCACAGGGATTTACAAATGTGGTCCACAGTAAAAGGCAGGAAAACCTCTCAGCAGCAAAGGCTAAAACCCCAAGAAAGGGGAATTGCCCATGGCTTCTGTCATTGGCTATTGACACTTTCAGCCACTGCCCCAATTCCATTTTTCTACCATCTTGACCAAATAGTCTGTTTGGCATAACTAGTATATTCCATGTCTTCTCGGCATTAACACACAGGAAAAACGTGGCAACCTGAATTTTCTAACTATTATGAAAATTATATCTTATTTGGTAAGCTTTAATGAAACACTTGCACTGGAATTCAGAGTACACCAGATAGGAAGGGCTTTCCTCCCCCATCTGCACCTTCTTTGTTGGGGCTGGGGAAAGGGTCTGGCTCATTCCTCTCCTTGAACGTTGCCTATGTCAAACCAGAGCAACAGAAGTAGATATTTGACACAGCAGAGAAAAGGGGCCATACAATAATAACACCCTAGCATTATGTTGAAAGAAGTAGTCTATACTACAAGAGGCAGAAGTGTGTTTACCTAATAAACATTTTACTTCAAAGGAACTGAAGAACTTAAAGCCCTCCCACTTTCCCTCACTCTCCCTGGCTCTATGAGAAGAAGGTGAGGAATCTAGGTAGAAAAACATGATTGGAATCCAGTACCTTGGAATGGGGCTAGAGGAATGAAAGTGTAGTCAGATAAAAGGGATGGAGATGGGAAAAAAAAGAGAGTAGAGAATCCTTGACAACGAGCCAAGGTGACATCAGTATAGCATGATAAGCAATTTCAGAGGAAAAAAAAAGGGTTGTTCTGCTCCATCCTCTGGTCTAGATGTATGCTTGATTAAGTAGCATATTATTTCCTTTTTGATGATATGTCTTTTATCCCTTTAAAACATTAGGCTATAGAAAATATACACACAAAAAAGGAACAGAATTCCTGCAGTGGCAGTTCACTAGAAGACAGTTCATAAATGAAACACAAGTATTTTCTACTGATGCACCTGAGCAATAGTGCACTCATACTCTTCCTCCTTTTTTTCCTAATATCATTATTCAGTACTCAGTGCCTTGCACAGCCTATTTTAGAAGTTCTCTGCTCTATTTTACCCACTTCCATAATGGCTGTAGATACAAGCTGAGAGATCAGAAAAGGTGTGTGCTGGGGAGAGTAGCAAAGAGCCTGTCCCTTCTTTCCTATCTACTTCTGCCTTACTGTTAGTCTGCATGCTCAAAGCCTACAGATTTTGTAAAGCTTTTCAAGGTGCAGAAGTTATATGTACTATCTTATAAAATGTTTATTTAAGAAAACATTTTTAAAACTCTCTCATTCATATGGGCTGTAGGCTGCTTGAGCAGAGGGGCAAATTAAAAAGTAGAAAACACAACAGAAAAACAGACTGGTAGAAAACCAGAAACAGCCTTCTGCAGAAGGAACTGATGGTTCTGAAGTCTTTCCTGGCTCTTTTTCACTCACTGGGGGCCTGAATTGGTTTCTGATGTCCGTCTAAATTAACCCCTTGTTACTGAAAGTCAAGACCCATTTGTAGGAGTCAAAAAGTTGTTCTCCTGAAATCCTGGTGCCATGCAGCTACGCAGGAGCAGGCCAGAGTTTCTAGTGAGATGAGAACATTGATTTCCCTGCTGCTCACACAACTCTTTTTCACACTCCAGGAAAACCTGCCAGAAAACATGTTGGTGCTCAGAATCAAGTGACTGAATTAGAGTTACCATGAAACCTTATTTATTTTCATGTCACTTGCTATCATTGATGTAAACAGAGAAAAAGCTAAGAGGAGAGGAAGTTAGATGTCATTCTAGGTTGAATCATAATACATGAAGAATGATCAAAGATGATCTATGAGGGATCTGCACATGCCTGTGCCTTGGAAAGTTTATTCATGCCTCGGGCTCCAAGTACCACAGTAATTCTTTAAGCTCCTGAGCCCAGGACCCCAGCTCGGCAGCTCCTCTGAGAACCTACACCCTGGAAACTGGTACGGCCGTGGCTACCTGTGGGCCATGTCAGATCTGGTGCCAAGAGGCGTCCCCTTGGCTAGAATTTTCCATTGTGAAAAAAAAACCCAATCAATCTCTACCACAAAGGATCCCAACAGCTCATGCTACCATTGCTGCTGTCACAAACACTTGCAATCTTTGCCAGGACTGACTTCAGCTGATAAAGATGTACAGAGATTACACTGCTGCAGCTGCCCACTCAGAACCAAAGCTGCTGCACTCCCATCCAACCAATACCCTCACACCCACCTGCAGGTAAAAGTTTTCACCACTGAACCCAGACTGTAAAGTCTGGAAAATGTGACTACTCCATCAAATGCACAGACATCAAATGCAAGGCCGTAAGAACCACGAAAAAGCAAGGAAGCATGACACCACTAAAAGAACACTGTAATATTTTTGGTAATTGATCCCAAAGAAATAAAGATCTGAAATTGCCTGAAAAGGAATCAAAATAATTATATTCTCCAAAATTTTTGAAATTCTACTCTCTTCTATATCTCTCTTTCTAACTGCAACTGTTCCAACCAGCAGGGCAGATGAGGACAGAATAGATAAACAGTAACTGTGTGGTGAGTTGCTGTTGCATAATTAAAAACAGTCTTTTCCTAGGTTATGCTGCAAAAACATTTTGTAGGCTAGAAAAGTATTTATTAACTACCAACTCTGTGTATAGATTGGTGATAGACACTGAGGATACCAAAAAGACCAAAGGAACAGGTTCTCTCTTTGAAGATCTTAAAATTTAGCTGGGGGTGATAAACATATAAACAAAACTAGAGGTCAGTTCAAAGCAATTCACAAAACTGTAGACTGTGCAATGTGTTTCATAGCCTATAAGCAAGCTTTGTAATGGCTCCAGTCAATGGAGGATGGAGAAACGTGCTTCATAGTTACCTAGTGTCTTTTGTAGTGCCCAGCTCTAGGTGTCAGCTGTAGTAACACACTCTTTGAATATGTCCCTGGAATATTTCACTTATATTGCATATCCATAGCATGTCCACATATCACCTGTATGTCTTGCACCTCTTTATAAAATCTAACCCTCTTCTGAGTTTCCATAATACATTGGAAGCCCATCAAAAGGAGAGAGACTTTCTCTGCCCCGGTGTTCATATATTAAGTCTTGCACATGGAAGTTAAGATGGAAACTCTGCAGCCAGACTGCCTGGTTCTAATTCTCATTAACTGCGTGAAATCAGGGCAAATTATTAATTTCCCCATGCCTCAGTTTTCTCACCTGTAAAATGAGGATAATAATAGTATCCACCTCTCAGGCTGTTATGAATATTAATTTAGTTAATGTATATAAAAGCACTTTGAGCTGGCCTGGCTAATAGCTGAAAATGCCTGTTAGCTTGTTTTATTATTTTCCCTTTCTTCGACAGCAAGATCATTCTCTAACTTTTGGAACGACTATATATTTTTAAATTGTATTCTGTCATTCCTTCTTTTACAATATCTCCATCATTGCAGAGAATTTATTTACCATATATCATGTTCTAGCATGCTGTGGGAAATCAAAAACAGGGTCTTCTGTGGGACACTTCCTCTCCATTCCTATGACCACCGCTATCAAATCTGGGCCACTGTAATCAGATCAGTTTCTCTAATACCTATCTCTAATGAAGCCATCCTACTCAAGCCTCTATACTATTTCCTAATGACCACTAGCTTGAGCTTGAACACTGGTTATGTGTCTTTCTCCATGGATTCCACCTCTTTTTGCTTCACTCTGATGACAATTTTCCTCCAGTCCAACTTCCTTGGTTGTCAGTGGAGACACCATGCTTCTTTTATTCTTGTGCCTTTATTCTCAATTAGATTCTAATTTTTTTATTGGTAAACAATGATATTATGAAAAGAACACAGGCTTTGCACTGAGACCTGGCTCTGGCACTACACAGCATGGCAGTTAGCTAACTTGTCTGAGCCCCTGTTACTTCATCTATAAAAGAGAAAACGTCTAGCACAGTGGTGGGCATATAGTAAATGTGAGTTTCCCTCGTTTTTCTGTCATCTCCAGCTTCTATTAGAATGCTGAGTGATAAACAGGTGTGTTGGCTAAACACTCAAGGAGTATGTAATTGCATAACCAAAGAAATTTATCTAAAAGTTGCTTCCTTAGCTCCACTTTCTCATTGAGGCTATGGGAAACGAAGAAACCTTCCCTCTTTTGTTAGAATCACAGCCTCTGTTTAACACTTCCTCTATACTATTACTAGGACAAGAACTGGAGTCTGGATTTTTCCAGCAATTCCTCCTGTAATTTTTATTTCTGATGTCTCAGATGGAGCTCCCATACTGCCAGAACTTCAACATCAGCTTTGGAGGATATCCAAAAGGCCTTTTTTTTTTTTCTTTTTTTCTTTTTAGTAACCAAGACTCCATGCTGCTGCACAAATTGCCTGGCAGGAGGGATATGGTGCATGAGAGTCCAAATCTTCCAGCTGGAGAACAAGGTGCTGCCTGGCTTTCCATGGGCTTGCAGAGTGGACCTCTATGGCCAGATTGGATTTGATGCTTCAGCTCAGT
Source organism: Pan troglodytes (assembly GCF_028858775.2). Lineage (NCBI taxonomy): Eukaryota > Metazoa > Chordata > Mammalia > Primates > Hominidae > Pan > Pan troglodytes. The sequence goes on from NC_072403.2 coordinate 112,060,393, forward strand.
GGTGAGTCAGCAACTACAGTGTGAGAGGATCGGCTTAGATTATTAATGGTTGAGGCTGTGTGTGGTGGCTCATACCTGTAATCCCAGCACTTTGGGAGGCCAAGTGGGTATATCACTTGATGCCAGGAGTTCGGGACCAGCCTGGTCAACATGGCAAGATCCTGTTTCTAATACAAATACAAAGTTAGCCGGGCTTGGTGGCATGTGCCTGTAGTCCCAGCTACTCAGGAGGCTGAAGCAGGAGAATGGCTTGAACCAGGGAGGTGGAGGTTGCAGTGAGTCCAGTTGATGCCACTGCACTCCAGGCTGGGCAAAGGAGTGAGACTGTTGTCTCAAAAAAACAAAAACAAACAAAAAAAAAGCTTGAGTCTCTGATGATTCAAAGACTGGGTTCCTGTGAGCAGCCCCAAAAGAGTCCAGGGAGTTTAATCTTGAGTTGCTATGGTGTTGAGCCTAGAAAACTTACCTAGAAAATTCGAGGGCTTGTTTGTGCCAGAAATTCTAGGAGAAATATCTTTCTTAGATGTATTTACATGAGCTGAAAAACCAGATATGAGGCTAAAAGGAACAATTAGAATCATTATTTGAATAAAATTATTAAATATTATATTAAAGAGATGCACAGTAAGTTTCAGCATAGATTAATGTAAAATATTTTTGGCACTCTACCTTATTTAAAAAACGATGGGAAGTATTACTGAACAACATGACACATAGATGAATCTTAATGGGTTAGTTATTCTTGTGTTAGTCTTACTTGAAGATACTGAGAATAAATGAGAGAACTCCTGATGTTTTACTCTAGATTTATTATTCTGCAGGTGATGTTGCCTGGTTTAATATAACCTAAATTTAGGGTCATACCATTCACAGTGGGAGAATATATAAGCGTTTTCTTCCTTTCTTTTTCTTTCTTTCTTTTTTGAATTTTGTGACAAATTTTCTATTTTGTGATAAAAGGAGATTCATGAATAATTGTGGGAACGTATTATTGAATGACAAAGTCAAGAGCTATAGAACCTTGGACAACAGGATATCCTTTCCAAGAAGTTTTTAAAAAGCAATTAAACCACATTTTAAAAAGCATGGGGATCGTAGATAAAGACAAGGTTCAGGATAGTGGCTCCTGTGCATTGGAGGCAGGGGAACTGGAACACATAGGCTAATCTATTTAAGTTACTGGCAATGTTCTAGTGTTTGTGTCAGGCCGTGTGTTCACAAGGGTTCGTTGTGTTTATAAATAAATAAAATGTTTTTAAAATGTGACTATGCATGAACCAATAAATAGATAATGTGTCTCAAAGTAAGAATTTAGATCAGTCCAATTTGGTACACCTGAGGTTCATTTAAAAAACCTTTTTTTTTTCAAAAATAAAATAATTTTGGAGGAAAGAATTATACTTTTCAAACTTTTTTTTAAAGGTTTCAGACTTTTAAAAGTTTGAAAAAAAGTTTTAAAAGTTTAAAAAGTTGAAAAGAAAGTTTAAAAGTTTTTTTTAAAGGTTTTCAAACTTTTTTTTAAAGGTTTCAGATTTAGGTACATACATTTTTATCACTAGCGCTAAAATCATATAAATTAGTTAAGGGATAATTTCCCCAAAAGCAACCAGACCTGGAACCATACACTGTGGTGGGAGGCAGAGGAAGAGAAGGAAGGGACTGGAAGAGAGAAGTGGAGACTAAATTAAGAAAGAAATGGAGGGTCATTCCATCTGTAGATGAAGGGTCCATCTGTAGAGATGGAAAAATGTCCAGAATATAAAGTCATGAATCAAAAAAATCTATTGGCTGACCATGACCTCATTGGCAGGGCCATTATATAAGACATGAATATGCAACTATCTATTGAACATCTATTATGCTAGATATGAGATACAGTTACACACCTCAAAGAGGCTTACAGCCTGAAGGTAAAAGGCCTAGCAGATTCTCAGCTTCAAAGAAACCATTATCTTCCCTCATCTGAGTAAAGAAATTAGGGAATAAATGGGGAGAAGATCAGGGTACCTGTTTTGTATAAATACACTGGACATAAGTGTGGGAAACTTGATTCAATTTCCTGTAGTAAACCCACCACATTTCCCCCCCGCCCGGATAGTCACAGGACTTCCTTCCTTATAATTTGGAAGCAGAGAACTTGGTAATAAGGATGACAGAAAGCTCTTTGAAATGGGTACTTTCCCCTTTGTATCTACAGGACTCATTTAATTCACATTCTTGGTTGCCTGCTCTATGCAAGGCAAACAGGCATTGAATTAACAATGAAGACAGTTTTTCCCCCCCCCCCCTGGATAAGACAGTCACCTAAAGCAGTTTTAAAAATTGAGCCTGTCCGATTTTATTCCACCCAGTCATGGCATACCTCTTGTGAATATTTAGGTTTGCTTTTGATTCGTGATGCCTCGCTAGGAGCATCTGTCCTTGCCACTTATGGGCACCCTCCCCCTTTATTTTGTAATATATATTACTTAGGATTGGGGCTGAAGGACATCTGTAAGCAGCATGTTTCTGTTCATATACAACAACTTTACTGGAACTGCAATCTGTTTTGCAATAAAACTTACTTTCTGGTATTTACTGACTTCTTTAGTCTGAACACCAATTCTAGTAATTAGGCTGAAACCATGACATGATTGATTTAGAGAGGCTGGTGTTAGCTGCTTACATCAGTGCATTCTAGGGACTTTCCATGAAATAATTTTACTGCAAACTGCCATCACCTTATAGTAGGTGAAAAACAATGTCCATAGAAGCCCTCTGACGTACTTCCAACTTTGATTATTCATGGTAATGAAGTCTAGGCAGACAGCCCTGCAATTCCCAGTGGAACATCAAGTTAAACGCTGATGGCCTAGGAATCATGGCAGCCCCTTGGTCAGTATGCCCAGGGGCCAGTTTGGCATTCATTAGTGGTACTTTCTGCACTTTTCCTTGGATGGGAGTTTAGCATACCACCTACTCAACAACCCATCTATCTCTATTGACCTCAAATGATGCTGGGACTCCAAAGATCACCCCAAGAACCACCTGGAGTTCCAGCTCTTAGGCAACGTAGCTTATCTTCTCTGTGGAGACATACTAGCAGCCCTGGCATTCTATCATGGGGGTAGCCTGCCTTCATCCCCTTCCTACAGACTTTCTCTGAGTGTGAATAAGGCAGAGCCACTGGTGAAGAAGGCTCCACCGGAGTCGAGGGAGCAGCTGGCCAGGTGTAGAATGTGCTGTGTGAGGTGGGGGCTCAAAGGAGAAGGGACCCAGCAGGCAGAGGAGGCAGGTGTTCCATTCCAAAGGGGCCAGGCTGCTGGCTGTGTCCCTGTGGGGACTCCGGTGTGGAGAAAGTACTTTCTCTTGCTCTCACTTCTTATTTTGTAGTGCAACAAAACAATATCACAGTCCAGGACATGGCGCTAGCCACTTATTTAAGAATTCTTATTGTGTTTTTTTGTTTTTTTGTAAAGTCACTAAGAAGGGATTATGTCCCAGAGTGGGTTGGATATTGAAAATAACTCAGTAGCTTCAGCAAAGAGATTGAATCTGGGAGTAAATAACATGCTAAGAGATGGTCTTAGATTTCCAAGAAAAATTGGGAAAACCCTTCTTCAAGTAAAAGCTGATGGGAAACATTCTATTAATTAGTGTAAATGAACAATGTAGTTTGGATCACTTGTAATATATCAGCAATGCCATATACATTTAATAACACATATAAAACAGGCATGTTTTATAGTTATTATTTGATCCTAAAATGGTCCTGTTGGGTACTATTGACCAGGTAAAGCAAAACATGAACATCAAAGAAGTTGTATGACTTGTCCACGAAAAAAAATTTCATGTAGCTAAGGAGAATGGTGAGGAAAGGCAATGCTATATGATGGAAAGTGCTCAGGTTAAGGATAAGAAGATCTGCTTTCTAATTCAAATGGACTAACTGATTTTCCAACAGTAAACAAGAAAATCACTTACTTGCTCAAGAAATTCCTCACTCCGAATGTGATGGAGTTTGAGAGGATTAGTTGTTATCATCGTTAACTTCTCTTTTGATTCTCCGTCTCCCCACCATTGGAGAGTTCTTTAAAATATTAAGTCTCAGACTCCAGATTTCACTGGAGTACTAATTAATTAATTAATATTAATCTGTGTACTGGGCCCTCAACCATTGCCATTTGTTTGTTTGCTTGCTGGTTTGTTTGTTTCTCAGCTGTCTATGTGGTTCTATGCTGCAGCCAGCATTGAGAGCCCTTGAATTAGATTATTTCTGAGGTGACATCTAGCTTTTACATTCTAAATTAATTTATTTTCCAAGCCCCCTATTTAGGGCCAGGTGTTTTGAAGTCCATTTGCGTCTCGTTGCTTTACCTATCACAATGTGAAAACTTGATGAGAAGCTAAATGGAGTTGTTTACTCACAAGAGCAAAGATGGGATAGAAATATGTGCATCATAATCTTGCCCCTCCCATGCTGTTTCCTTTGATATCCCAAAGGCCCATGGAAATGTCAGTCTAATGGAAAGAAAGAACTCAGTTGTATAAGAAGAAAACAGTAAATTTTCATTGAAACATAATTTCGATTTAAGGAAATGATAAAAGAGAAGAAACAACTATTCTTTTTCAGTTCTAATTATCGAAAAATTGCTGGCGAGAATAACCATCTTTAAAAAAAGAAATACTACAACTTAAAATAGTTCATCTTGTCAAAAAAAGAAATGATACTAATTCTCATATCCTTGGTATCCACAAGGTACTGGTTCCAGGACCCTCTGCAGATACCCAAATCTGCAAATGCTCAAGGCCCTTATATAAAATAGCATAGTAAATGCATATAACCTACACGTATCCTCCTGCATACTTTAAATCATCTCTAGATTACTTATAATACCTAATACAATGGAAATGCTATGTCAATAGTTGTCATACTATATTGTTTAAATCTGTATAATTTTTTATTGTACTGTTACTATGTATATTGTTGTGGGTTTTTTAAAAATATTTTTCATCAATGGTTGGCTGAACCTACAGATGCAGAACCCATAGATATGGAGCGCTGACTGTACTTGTTTTTTCAATAAGAAACAAATAGTAATTTTAAGCTATATAAATTTGATTTACAATTGATTGAAGATCCTAAAGGCCCAGGAAATATTTCACTTTTGTACTTTTCCTCGGCACACTAATATTAACTATCTGGCATTATTTGTTAGATATCATCTAGCCAGTGTTTGGAATAATGAAATCTACATTGCATTTTGACTTAATGTCTATTTTAATTCTGATATAGGTGTAGCCATCCCTGTTTTCATTTATTATTTGCATAGAACATCTTTTTACTTTCAGCCTACATGTGTCCTTAAATCTAAAACAAGTCTCTTGTAGACATATAGTTGAGTCTTGTTTTTATTTTTTTTATTCATTCAGCAACTCTATCTCTTTTGATTTGGGTGGTTAATACATTGACATTTAAAGTAATTATTGATAGGAGGGACTTACTATTGTCATTTTGTTAGTTATTTTCTGTTGATCTTGCAGTTCTTTTGTTCTTCTTTTCCTCTCCTGCTATCTTACTTTGTGCTTTACTGATTTTTTTTAAAATAATAATGTGTTTTGATTTCTTTCTCTTTCTTCCCTGTAGCTTCTTTTTTGGAGACAGGGTCTTGCTCTGTCACCCAGGCTGGAGTGCAGTGATGCAATCATAGCTCACAACAGCCTCAAACTCCTGGGCTAAAGTGATCTTCTTGCCTCAGCCTCCCAAGTATCTGGGACTATAGGGGTACACAACCATGCCTGGCTAATTTTTTTAAAAAAATTATTTTGTAGAAATGAGCTCTGACTATATTGCCTCAGGCTAATCTCAAACTCGTGGTCTCAAATCATCCTCTGCCTTGGGCTCACAAAGTGCTGGGATTAGAGGCATGAGCCATCTCTCCCAGCCTTCCTGTTATCTTCTATAGGTATTTTCTTTGTGGTTACCATGAGGCTAGATAGAACATCTTATAGTTGTACCAGTCTATTTTAAACTGATAACAACTTAACTACTGTCACACAAAAAAATTCTACTTTTACTTCTCCAACCACTCACATTTTATGTTATTTATGTCACAATTTACATCTTTTATGTTGTGTATACATTGAAAAAATTTGGTAGTTTTTCTTTTATAGTTATTCTTAATACTTTTGTCTTTTAACATTTATACTACAGGTGATTTATATACCACCTGTACAGTATTATAATATTCTGTATTTATCTATGTATTTACTTGTACCAGTGGGTTTTATACTTTCATATGCTCTTGTGATACTGTTTAGCATCATTTTGTTGCAATTTAAAGAATTCCCTTTAGCATTTCTTGAGATGCAAGTTTAGTGGAGATAAACTTCAGCTTTTGTTTGTCTGGGAAAGTCTTTCCCTCTCCTTCATTTCTGAAATACAGTTTGCTGGTTATAGTATTCTTGGTTGATGTTTTGTCATTTTTTCCCAGCATTATTTTCTTTATTATTCTCCTCTCTTCTGGCCTGCAAGCCTTCATCTGAGAAGTTCACTGATGGTCTGATAGAGGATCTCTTGCATGTGACAAATCACTTTTCTCTTGCTGCTTTGAAAATTCCTTGTCTTTGATGTTTGGCAATTTGATAATAATGTATTTTGGTGTAGATTTAATCCTATTTGGGTCTTTTAGACTTAATGAAACTGCAGTTCCATATATCTCCCAAGATTTGGGAAGTTTTCAAGATTATTTCTTTAAATAAACTTTCTACCCCTTTCTCGCTCTCCTTCTAAAATTTACATAGTACATACACTAGTTTGCTAGAAGGTGTCTCATAGGTCCTTAGATTTTCTTTACTATTTTTCCTTTTTGTTTCTCTAACTAGATAATTTCAAATGACCCATATTTTTAAATTACTTCTTCTGTTTAATCAAGTCTACAATTTAATTTGCTGAATTTTTCAGTTTAGATATTAGGTATTGTATTCTTCAGCTCTAGAATTTCTATTTGGTTCTTTTTTATGGTTTTATTTCTTTGTTGATAGTCTCATTTTGTTCATGTATAATTTTCCTGATTTTATTTAGTTGTCTGTGCTGTCCTGTAACACACTGAGCTTCTTTAAGATGATTAATTTGATTTCTTTGTCAGGCAATTCAAATATCTCCATTTCTTTATGGTCAGTTGTTACACATTTATTTTGTTCCTTGATTGTGTCATATTTTGCTAATTTTTGGTGCTTTTTGTAGTTTTTGTTGATGCCTGCACATTTGAAGAAATAGCCACCTCCTCTAATCTTTAAAGACTGGCTTCAGTAGGAAAAGATCTTCACCAGTAAACCTGGTTAGAGATTCTAGGAGCCTCCCAAACCTTCTCTATAGATGTGCATTGCATTCTCTACTTCTCTCTCTTCCTCCTGAGGGATAAATTGTAGTGTTGTGCACCTTCTCTCAATTGCAAGGAGCGATGCTGGCCATGGTAAGCTGCCAACCCCTTTTCCCTAGGGCAGTGCAATAAAAGACCAGGGCATTGGATGCATGCTTCACTCTTCTCCCTCATCTTCTGGGAGAGAAATGTTAGGATTGTATGCCTTCTCCCAGTCTTGCAGAACCATGCTGGCTGCAGTAAGCTGTCTACCCCATGTTTTTTGTTCTTAGCTGTCCCCAGGTGTTAAAACTATGCTGTGGTTTCTTTAGCACTCTGAGTGAGGTAGAACAGAAACAGGTCTCTCAGCACCCCAAAAGACTGAGAATGTTGGGTGCATACTCCTTTCTTTCCCTCCAAGAGAGGAGTCATGGGCTGAAGCAATCTTTCTTTACACTGAACTGTGCCTGAGGAAGGAAGTGATGTGAGTAAAGCGAAATTGCTCTTTTGCCTAGTTCAATGTGGTATTTTGGTTTTATGTGAATCGGAGTGACTGCCACTTCTTAAGTGAATTTTGAACTTCTCATAAAGATATTTGGGTTCATATATCATTGTTAAATTGGTGTTTCTGTGGCAGGATGAGGGCTAACAATTCCTATTCTGCCATCTTGTTGACAGCACTCCAAACCTACATTGTATTTTAAAGCTAGCATATAATTTGCTAGTCAGAAGGCAGCTCTTTTTGTGCTGTATGTTTAATATATAGTAATGACACAGATACTAGTAAGTGTTTTAAGCAGGAAACAATAAATCAGTGTTTCTTACATTTATTTTTGGAACACTTCTTCCAAGAGGAGAGGAAATGATTCCCTGTCTAAATAATTGTGGAAAACACTTGAATAAAGTTATACAGGTTACTTTACAGCAAGTTTATTCAGCCCATAATATACTAATAGGCCTTGGATATCTCCAAAGGTGAGTATGCAGTGCAGCATTCTCCAAAGTCATCTCATCCCAGAACCATTTTTATGTGGAGCATCCTATGAACTAGGCATTTTTAGAACAACCTTGGAAAACAATAGACTAGAGAGAGAAAGATGTACCAGTTCTATCATTTATATTGAATTTTGCTATTGTAAAGCATTTATGTTGAATTTTCTTGTTGACTTTTTGCATAAGATAATGAAGATGACAGCAGAGTAAATCATTCTTTCTCTACTTCTAGTATATTGAATGTCTTCTAGAAAAACTCTCAGTAGTGATAACCTTAAATACCTGTTTGACAACAAAGATATCATGAAGGTAAAACAAAGCAAGAAGAAAAAAGAGCACAGTTTCAGAAAGAATAATGGATGCATTAAAGTAAGTCATTTGCTGAGGGGCAGATAAGTCAGTGGTATGTTACAGTCAGAAATAATGTACCATGAGAGGACTGAAAGGACACTCAAACACTTGCTTAATTTGGGTAATGATGATTATTTATTCGAAGAATGCTCTATGTCTACATTAACTATAAAACTGTTTTTAGTTATGAAAAATATATTCACAAAACTAAATTGAAACTCAGTTTTGTTTTGATAACATTACCAGTTTAATTAACACATTCACAAATGATGAAATTATGGGCAGCATATTTTAAATTAAGATTGCTAACCTAAATTTCAAGAAATAGAGACAATTTATGCTTGTTCAGAATTCAGAAAACGCATTTAAAACTAGATTATGTTATTGCATGAAACTTTTTCCCCACTCATGGTGAACAGAGTTCTTCCCTAGGGTTGGGAATAACAAGGATGAATGAAATCTTCAGATAATTCAAAAGCTTAATTTTAGTTCACAGTTCCAATTTCCTTCTCTAGTAAATCATATCACTACTGCTAAAAACTAGAAAACATGACTAATTTTAGTTTAGTTATTTTTCCAACTCCTGCTCACACATTAATTTAATGAGCAATGAGAGTTCATAAAGCATAGCACAGGAGAGAGAAGAGGGGAAAAAAGAACATCAGGAAAAAAATAGTCTACTGGCTGGGTAATCACTTCTTAAATTAATGAAGAAAGCACTGGCAACATTGGAATTCAAAACAATGCTGACAGAGTGAAAAGCTTCTTTTAATGGTATTGTTAAGATACCTACTGAAAGAGTGACGACTTTTTATTTACAGACCCAGGCTGTTTGGAAAACGTGCATATGCACACTACTTAAAGTAAGGGAAGCAACCAGTGTACATGTTGTTAGTAATGACATTCTGTGGTAGGATTTTTGGACTATTCCTTATCTTAAACAAAAGGGATTAAAGGATTCCAGAAGAGCAGTCTGGACCCATATTGCCAAGCACCAAGTAAGTCTACAGCAATTGCCACTGAATGGATGAAAGAATGACAAAATGAAGAAATGGCAGAAAGAGGGGATGCTGCCTTTGATATTAGTTCTAATTTTATGCCCTAGTTGTTAATTTGTGCCTAATTTCTTTTTAATTTTGTGAACTGCCTAATATGTTATTTCCCCTAGGCCTAGTATCTTTTCCCCTGTCCCCTATTTTGCCTTGCTCTTGCCCCCTACTGATGGACTTCCCTGATGCCAACTGCCTTCCCAAATACCTGGTTTCCAAGTTTTGCCTACTCTTTGATCCTCTTTTATACTGTGACTTCTCTCATCTCCCTGACTACCATATGTAGGGCCAATGAAATCTGTAGCTACTGATTTCCTGCACACTCATCTGTTTTCTTGTCCACTTCCTTCCTGTTGCGTCTGGCTCCACGGTCTATCACCCTGTCTCCAGTTTATCTGCCCTACCACTCTGGAGTTACCTGAGGGCGTACATGGTTGCCTCAAGGTATGTCCATGGATGTGAACCTATTTAAACAACTAGATATTTTTAAGTAAATATTAATTGCATCAATACTATCAGTCCAAGTTTGTGGACATACTCATAATCCATGAAAAGACTCCTCACATATGGCCAGACGAGGACTATAACTGTTGGGGGAGCTCTATGTGATTCCAAGTTCCCAGAGGTTCTAGCTTCAACTATCTGGTGTGAAGATTCTCATGCACAGTCAGGCTCAGGAACCACAGGCTGTGTGTCATATTTTTTACACTGAACTGGCTTCTGAACAACAGCTGTGATTCATCTGACTAAAGCAGCTTGGATAGATAGCAGTGCTGTGCTGTGCTGTAGTTTCTGTTATTTCTTACTTCAGATATTCTCTTACATGTTAGACTTTTGGAAGATTTTTTAAAAGAATCCAACTTTTTTTTTTTTTTTTGAGACGGAGTCTGACTCTGTCACCCAGGCTAGAGTACAGTGGTGCAGTCTTGGCTCACTGCAACCTCTGCCTCCCAGGTTCAAGCAATTCTCTGCCCCAGCCTCCTGAGTAGCTGGGATTACAGGCACGCACCACCACGCCCGGCTAATATTTTTGTATTTTTAGTAGAGACAAGGGTTTCACCATCTTGGCCAGGCTGGTCTTGAACTCCTGACCTCGTGATCCACCCGCCTCGGCTTCCCAAAGTGCTGGGATTACAGACATAAGCCACCATGCCCAGCCTAGAATCCAACTTTTTAATGTAGAATTGTAGAAAACAGCATGGAGATGCCTTTAAAAAATTAAAAATACAATTACCATATGATCCATTCCACTTTTATGTGTATACCCAAAAGAATTAGAAGCAGGATCTCAAAGAGAGATTTTTACACCCATATTCACAGTGACATTATTTACAATAGCCAAAAATGGAAGCAAGGCAAGTGTCCACTTATGGATAAATGGATAACTAAAACGTGATATGTGTGTGCGTGTGTGTGTGTGAGAGAGAGAGACAGAGATGGAATATTACATATATAATATATATACAAAATATTCTCTCTATATAATCACTATTCAGCCTTTAAAAAGAAGGAAATCCTGACACATGTTATAATATTAATGAACCTTGAAGTCATTATGCTAAGTGAAATAAGCCAGCACAAAAAGACAAATACTGTATGATTTCACTTATATGTGGTGCTTATAATAGTCAGATTCATAGAATTTGATATTAGAATTATGGTTCCCAGGGGCTGGGAGGAAAGGGGAATGGGGAGTTATTGTTTAATGGGTATAGAGTTTCAGTTTTGCAGAATGAAAAAAGTTCTGAAGATGGATAGTAGTGATAATTACATAACAATATGAATATACTTAATACCACTGAACTTTACGTGTAAAGTTGGTTAAGATGGTCAGTTTTCATCCTGAGAACGTGAGTCCACGCGTCTGGTTGCCCGTGAGTCCAGCCTTAGCCCACGCAGCTTTCAGTCATGGCCTCCGTAATCGCGCGCATGGCATAGCCCGCCCCTGACTTCAAGGCCACCACCGTGGTGGATGGATAGTGCTTTCAAAGAAGTGAAGCTGTAGGACTACAAAGAGAAATACATGGTCCTCTTTTTCTACCCTCTGCACTTCACTTTTGTGTGCCCCACGGAGATCATCGCGTTCAGCGACCATGCCGAGGACTTCCGCAAGCTGGGCTGCGAAGTGCTGGGCATCTCAGTGGACTCTCAGTTCACCCACCTGGCTTGGATCAACAACCCCCAGAGGGAGGGAGACTTGGGCCCCCTGAACATCCCCCTGCTTGCTGAGGTGGCCAGTGGCTTGTCTGAGGATTACGCCGTGCTGAAAACAGATGCGGGCATTGCCTACAGGGGCCGCTTTATCAATGATGGCAAGGGTGTCCTTCCCAGATCACTGTTAATGATTTGCCTGTGGGACGCTCCGTGGATGAGGCTCTGCGGCTGGTCCAGGCCTTCCAGTACGCAGAAGAGCACGCGGAAGTTTGTCCCGCTGGCTGGAAGCCTGGCACTGACACGATTAAGCTCAACGTGGGTGACAGCAAGGAAAATTTATCCAAACACAATTAGGCTGGCTGACGGATAGTGAGCTTGTGCCCTTACCTAGGTGCCTGTGCTGGCTGCCCACCAGTGCCGCCACCTGGGTGCCCTGTGCTGACCCAGGAAAGGCCAGACCTGCCCCTCCAAAGTCCACAGTCTGGGACCCTGGAAGGCTAGACCAAGGCCGTCTCATGCCTCCACCTGGGAACTAGTGAATAGTGATGCCCTCCTACAAGCCCACCCAGCCGCACACAGGCCTAGAGTTGACCAATAAAGTATAAGCGACAGAAAAAAAAAAAAGGTCGATATTCTGTTATGTATGTTTTAGTATAAATATCTTTCTTGGTCTTTGGTTTCTAATTCCAAGATGCCATGATGCAATAGATACAGTTTGAAAAGTCAAAATGAACTTTTTTTCTTTTCCTTTTTTTTTTTTTTTTTTTTTTTTTTTTTTTTTTTTTTTTTTTGAGACAGAGTCTCACTCTGTTGCCCAGGCTGGAGTGCAGTGGCGGGATCTCAGCTCACTGCAAGCTCTGCCTCCCAGGTTCATGCCATTCTCCTGCCTCAGCCTCCTGAGTAGCTGGGACTACAGGCGCCCGCCACCACACTGGCTAATTTTTTGTATTTTTAGTAGAGACGGGGTTTCATCTTGTTAGCCAGGATGGTCTCGATCTCCTGACCTCGTGATCTGCCCGCCTCGGCCTCCCAAAGTGCTGGGATTACAGGCGTGAGCCACTGTGCTCGGCTCCAAAATGAACTTTCTAAGCTAGAGTAAAAATATTGTTGTCAGACCTTGATCAAATAGTATAACATTCAATTAATATCACTGAACATCGATTATATTCAAGGCACTATGTTAGATACTGTTGGGAGGGACTGCAGGGTAGAAGACTGTATGGGACAGAATCTCAGGCATAGGAAAATTTTAAATCTACTTGAAAGGATAAAATATATACACTAATAACTACACTTTCACATGGTATATAAAAGAGGATTTACACATCATGGGAAAATACAGAAGGAAGAGTTTGGGACCTAAGTGATGGCTTCATGGAAGAGGTGACGTCTCATCTGAGTCTTAAAGGCTGGGGTGCACATTGAGAGGCAGAGATTTTGGATGGCCATTCCAAATGGAAGAAGTAGTAAGTGGAAAAATATGGGCAGTATTCCAAGAACAGGGAACTGTCAGTTTAGGCTAGAGCGTAAGAGAGACATAGTAGCCTTTTGTAGATAGGCAGGCAAGGTGGGTTGGATCTACTTTGACCTCATTTGAGGCAACAAGAAGCCTTAGTTAAAATAACCACAAAGAGCACTTTTAAATACATTTTTAACATGTAATCTGCAGTGGTTATCTTAGAAGAGATTTGTGCATGCAGGTGGGATATGAGCCAGGAAGCTATTACAAAGCTGTGTGAAACTCAACAACTACTTGGAATACAAAATCGACTATAGAAATAAAAGTAAGGGGAGAGGGGAAGATGTTGTAGGAGGCATTAGAGAGGATATGGAGTGGTGGAAGGAGCACTAGGTTGGGAGTCGAGGCAGGTTCTAATCTGATTTTATTAGCCCCTTCTTTTTTTTTTTTAATGTAAAAATCATTTATTTTTGTTTTTTAACTAGTTTTTGTAACTCTTTTTTTTTTTATTATACTTTAAGTTTTAGGGTACATGTGCACATTGTGCAGGTTAGTTACATATGTATACATGTGCCATGCTGGTGCGCTGCACCCACCAACTCGTCATCCAGCATTAGGTATATCTCCCAATGCTATCCCTCCCCCCTCCCCCCTCCCCACCACAGTCCCCAGAGTATGATATTCCCCTTCCTGTGTCCATGTGATCTCATTGTTCAATTCCCACCTATGAGTGAGAATATGCGGTGTTTGGTTTTTTGTTCTTGCGATAGTTTACTGAGAATGATGGTTTCCAATTTCATCCATGTCCCTACAAAGGATATGAACTCATCATTTTTTATGGCTGCATAGTATTCCATGGTGTATATGTGCCACATTTTCTTAATCCAGTCTATCATTGTTGGACATTTGGGTTGGTTCCAAGTCTTTGCTATTGTGAATAATGCCGCAATAAACATACGTGTGCATGTGTCTTTATAGCAGCATGATTTATAGTCCTTTGGGTATATACCCAGTAATGGGATGGCTGGGTCAAATGGTATTTCTAGTTCTAGATCCCTGAGGAATCGCCACACTGACTTCCACAATGGTTGAACTAGTTTACAGTCCCACCAACAGTGTAAAAGTGTTCCTATTTCTCCACATCCTCTCCAGCACCTGTTGTTTCCTGACTTTTGAATGATTGCCATTCTAACTGGTGTGAGATGATATCTCATAGTGGTTTTGATTTGCATTTCTCTGATGGCCAGTGATGATGAGCATTTTTTCATGTGTTTTTTGGCTGCATAAAAAAGAACAAAGCTGGAGGCATCACACTACCTGACTTCAAACTATACTACAAGGCTACAGTAACCAAAACAGCATGGTACTGGTACCAAAACAGAAATATAGATCAATGGAACAGAATAGAGCCCTCAGAAATAACGCCGCTTACCTACAACTATCTGATCTTTGACAAACCTGAGAAAAACAAGCAATGGGGAAAGGATTCCCTATTTAATAAATGGTGCTGGGAAAACTGGCTAGCCATATGTAGAAAGCTGAAACTGGATCCCTTCCTTACACCTTATACAAAAATCAATTCAAGATGGATTAAAGATTTAAACGTTAGACCTAAAACCATAAAAACCCTAGAAGAAAACCTAGGCATTACCATTCAGGACATAGGCGTGGGCGAGGACTTCATGTCCAGAACACCAAAAGCAATGGCAACAAAAGCCAAAATTGACAAATGGGATCTAATTAAACTAAAGAGCTTCTGCACAGCAAAAGAAACTACCATCAGAGTGAATAGGCAATCTACAGCATGGGAGAAAATTTTCGCAACCTACTCATCTGACAAAGGGCTAATATCCAGAATCTACAGTGAACTCAAACAAATTTACAAGAAAAAAACAAACAACCCCATCAAAAAGTGGGCGAAGGACATGAACAGGCACTTCTCAAAAGAAGACATTTATTAGCCCCTTCTTTGTACAATCTTGGAAAGTCATTTGCCATTTCAGAGCTTCAGTTTTCTTAACTTTAACATTTGGAAGTTAGACAGGACAATTTCAGTGGCAACTTTTAGCACTAAAGTTCCAGGATTCCATATTGAACTGATGGTTTGGGAGAGTCATCCCAAGAGAAGTAGTGGTGAAAGCCTAAATCATCCAGGAGGAGAAAGTCAAAGAGAAGATATAAGCTATCATAAAAGACTCTTATCTCTCTTTTCTGGGTATGGCAAACAGGCTATATCTCATCACCATTGGGTTGATGAAGGGAATTGACAGATAAAAATATAAGAAGACAGAACAGTCACATGCATTAGGGAGTCCCACATGTGCCCCTCTCTAACACTCAGGCTACACTTTTTCTCCCACAGGAAGTTAATGAAGCTGAGTCCAACCTGACCAAATTTACTTGTGCCTCCCCAGAGAATCTGTCTGTCTCCTGCAATGGTCTGCACAGTTGTGCGACAACCTGGACTGGCCATAGGTTTGGCAGGATGGCAGCACCAGCGAGGGGAGCAGCTGAGCTTGTGAGGGCATGTGTCTGTTTTTATGGTCCTTTCCTCTTGGCCTGAATGACGGCACCATCATCACTCTGGCAGGCCTGGCAGCAGGTGCAGGACCATTGTTTGTGATTCCCAGCTCTGCAACAATAAAAGCAGGGCCAGGGAAATGGCAGCTGCTCAGTTGAGCAAGGCTGTGGTTTGTTTCTAGATGGCTTTGCAGCTGACATCAGACACAAATCATTATTGTTTATGAAGATGCATTCTCCTGTCATTTAGCATTCCACTGCTAAACAAAAAGATTAAAGGACCGAATGAACCCAGTATTTGGTTTGGTACTGTTCTTACCTTTAGTCTAGAACTTCAAGAAAGCACAGTCCAAAGCTGCCTAATTTGTTCTATGCACGGCTGCTTTTAAGCTCTGCTATTAATGAACTAGACTTAACAGCTACTAAACAGAATCCAAATGGCCCTCACATTCATTTCATCCCAATGGCAGTAACACCCTACCTTATAATAGTTTTTTCCCACTGTTATTATAGTATTAATATAGACCCTATTACATTTCTCAATTGAGAATTCATATCTATTCCAGTTTATGAAAAAAAAGTCATTCTTACCGGATCTCAATAAAAAGTTAGTTATTTCTGCTATTTTTTTTATTTTTTTGAGATGGAATCTCCCTCTGTCACCCAGACTGGAGTGCAGTGGCGTGATCTTGGCTCAATGCAACCTTCGCCTCCTGGGTTCCAGCGATTCTCCTGCCTCAGCCTCCCAGAGTAACTGGGACTACAGGCACGTGCCACCACGCTCTGGTAATTTTTTTTTTGTATTTTTAGTAGAGATGAGGTTTCACCATGTTGGCCAGGCTGGTCTTGAACTCTTGACCTCAGGTTACCAGCCCCCGTCGGCCTCCCAAAGTGCTGGGATTACAGGCGTGAGCCACCGTGTCCTGCCTTTCTGCTATTCTTAACATCCCTTTTGGAACATTAGTCTTAGGAAGCTGTGGATTTCACAGTCTGGGTTGAAAAGGATGTACTGTACCGTAAATTCCATATGAACAGAAAATCATTTTCTATTTTGTTTATTGATACCTAGAATTGGATTTGATGCATAGTAGGTGCCCCATAATTATTTGTCAGGTGAATAAAAAAGATGGCTCATGATAGTAGCCAGGCCTTCATTGCAATGATTGCAGGTCAGAAACCTGTTAACATCTGTTAACAACTCTTGGCTAAATATTCTAATTAGGACCTCTTGACTCACACAGAAGCAAAGTTCTCTATTAGCAACTATAGTTGTGGTCCAATAAAAGTATGTTTCAAAGGAAACACCCCCAGTACATCTTAGGACTATTTGATGATAACAATTATGTAGAAAAACTAAGGGAAGCCCAGAGAGTTCATGATAACATTTCCATCTGGGACAATTTTGCTGGTGGCCTTGCAGACACAAGATAGAATGGGGCCTGGCATACTTGTGTATACTTCGCGTTCAATGATAACAATATTTATATATATTCATACATAAAATAACACCCAATGAGTTCTAATGACCATGTGTCCTAATGTTGGTTAGCCACTTACATTCTAAACAGAGCTATATATGAGATACAAGCTATAGATATGGTGATTCATTCTGTCAAAAAATAGTTTTTATTGTATTGTTTTGATATTTCCTTAATTTAATATTAGTCTATTGATTTGTTTTATTTCCTCCCAGCACCCAGCAGTTCATATTCAGAAGAAATATTTTTATTCGTGTGTCTTTAGCAACTGATTGAAAACAATTTTTCCAACTTCACTTTTGGGTGGATTAATATAGGATGTATATATCAATTTAAAGAACAGCTTAAACTTTACATTAAGTGGCATTTACACAACACAGAAAATATTGAAGTAGATAAAATGACTTCAATGCAGTAGTTTTTAGTGGTGTATAGGGCCACCTAAAATCTTTAGTGGAAGTACAGGGATCTCCAGAAAAGAGATAACTGATATGGGATAAATTAGCATACCAGTCTATGCATAGATATTTCAGGCAGGATAGAGAGGATCATAGTCTTAGTGGCCAAAATATATGTGTCCTTTACTATTGTGGAGAATCAAAGCATAAGGCATTGCAGACTGTAACATTACATAGACAGCAAGGCAACCCAAGAAGGAAACTTGTTGAAAGCTAATATAATTGATAATCACTAAAGAATCAAATGTGACTATTGGAAAAGTATATGGCGAACAAACAGGGTCCTATCAGTACAACAACTCCAGGATGAGGAGGGATAAATATGGAAATGAATAAAGTCAAAGCACTGGGTGGAGCGTTCATGCATCTGAAAGCTAGATCTCGGAGAAAATGTGACATGAAAGCAAACAGATGGGGTAATCGAGGACCAAAAAAAAAAAAAAAAAAAAAGCTGCAGGACTTTCTGTGATACAAATATCTTCTGTTTAGCTGAGCAGCACCTGATTAATTAGGGCATCATTTCATCTGTATAAAATGATATAAATCCTTGGAAGGGAGGCATGAGAATTATCTAGTAAATATGAAGATTTCCAAAATAAGGAGTACTTATTTTGCAACAGGTAATATTAGGCAAGTTCTAGGTCATCAAATTGCCCTTTTAAAATATTTTCTTTTTTTTTCTCTGTGTATGAAACTTCTAAGGTTTGACTTAAATGGTACATTTAGTATTTTACCTTTACCTTACTGCTTGAAAAAAATGGGAGGACTCTTAAATTTCAAGGTAATGTACTTCAGTCTAATTAATTACTAATTATATCAGAAAACATTGGAGATCCAGATACATTAAAGAATTTAATGTAAAAATAAATAAACACATATATAAATGAACATATAGCTGAATACTTTTGTGGTTTTGGAATATAAAATTACTTCCTATACTGGGTTGAATAATTTGATATTATTTCTAAAAATTTATGTCTACCTGTACTTGTGAATGCGACGTCATTTGGTCTCTGCAGATTACATCTGCAGAGATTAAGATGAGGTTATATTGGATAGATATGTGTCCTAAATCCAATATGACTGGTGCCCTTATAAGAAGAGGGAAATTTGGACACAGAGTCACAGATATACAGGGGAGAAGACCGTGTAAAAGTGGAGGCAGAAACTGGAGTGATGCATTTACAAGCCAAGGAATGTCAAGGATGGCCGACAGCACCAAAAGCTAGGAGAGAAGCATGGAAGAGTTTCTCTCTCACAGTCCCCAGAAGGAACCAACCCTACCAAGATCTTGATTTTGGACTTCTAGCTTTAAGAAGCATGAGAGATAAATTTCTGTTATTTTAAGTCACCCAGTTTGTGGTAATATGTTATATCAGCCACAGAAAAATAATACACTTCCTAAATAATAAAAAGAAAAAAGAAAAAACCCTGTACATACAGGTTAGTTATTTGATTTAATAACAAACTTAAATGTCTGTACGTAAAAAAAAAAAATAACCAAAAGTAAATGACAAAGAACTGAGGGAAATATTTAAGACATTTATGCCAGACACAGGGTTAATACCCTTAGTATATAAAGAGTACATAAATAATAACCAAACACTCATTGGGAAGTTGTGCTAAAGATATAAATAGGCAATTCATGAAAGAAGAAATAAAAATGTTTAATAAATATATAAAAATACATTCCATATTCTTAATAACTAAAAACAAAATAAAATAAACTGCTTTTACTTACCATATTTGCAAATAATAAGAGCAAAACTGTGTATGACATTGCCTTAAGTACTTTATATACTACTAACTTATTTAACACTTGTAACAATCCTGTGAGGAAATAGGATTATTGCTAGGTATTATTATCTTCGTTGTATGAATGAGGAACCCGAGGTGGTATATTAATATCATTAATATAAGGTAATATTACCTTCATGTAATAAATGAGGAAATGAGGCCATAAAATTACAAAGGTGTACTGAAATAGCCATTCATATACACTACAGATAGGAGGGTAATTGGGCAAAATGTCTCAGGAGTTTTAAACATCTCATATCTTTTGACACAATAAATTCTCTTTTAGGAATTTGTCCTATAAAAATAAAACTGGAGGGAAACAAAGTGTTAACAGGTGTTATCTCTGTGTAATTAAGATACAGTTTATGCTCTTCTTATATTCTTTATAAGAGTTTTCCCAATTTTTATGTTATGTTTCCTAATTTTTAAGATTTCTAGCATGTAGTCTGTGAATAGTACTCCCTAGAGTTTGGCAGTGCACAACTTGATGGCCCTAATAATTTTTTAAAAGCAGATGAGAATTTCTGTATATAATTGACACTTTCTTCTGTTACTGAGAAATTAGACCTTGAGGATGGGAAGGTTGGTGGTGGTGGGCGGGGGACAGAGGGGTGGTAGAAAGCAGTGGGAGTCTTTACAATATAAGCCTTTGTCTTTCCTTTAAAGGAGTCATACCCATTTAAAAATTATTTGATATTATTTCTATTTATCCTAAGTAAGTATCTGGTAAACATTTTTTCTCACCAGTTTTTAGGTGGAAAAAATGAGGTCTACATTGTTTGGCTTACTTAGAATTCAAAAACTGAGCTTGGAGTCCAATTATGACCTGCTTCCAGCAAGAGTGTGTGCACGGATGGCATACATCATCATATCTGTTTCCAACTTATTTCCCTATGTTCTCTTTGATTTTCCCCCAATTTATTTAAATGTATTTTATATTACCAAAATGTATGCATTTTTATAGACCTCCTTAAGTCTTTTCTGTGAAATAAGGTAGAGTATAAATAAAAAGTTAGTTTTTTAAGAACTTGAATCCAATGCTCATTAGTAAAACTGGGGTGTCAGGGGGACAAACCATGTTTTTTTTTCTACACACCTACATTTTTAAAACTGGGAATCAAATAAAATATAAACTAGTAAATGAGATATAATGAAAACTAGTATAAGTGACTTCTAGATCAATGTGAAGTGAACATTTTTAGTAAGTGATCACCAAGTACCACTGAAAGGCGAATTGTGTCATATTTCGAGAGCCACTCTGTTGTAATCCCTCTTAAAATCTGGATCCCTCGGGTTGTTCCTTTCTTTTAACAGTTACACTTTGGAGACAGGTGATGGTGCGTTCAATCTCCATGGCTAAATGTTTGATTTATTATTGGTTTGGGAATATTTCGTGTATGAAGTCAAAAAGGAACAAATGAAACAATGACATTTGGAGAGCAGTAAAAATCTAGGGGTAAGAGTTCAGAAGAAATTAAATATGCCCTAATAGCTACTAAAAACAAATAAAAATTAAAAAGCACAAATGCACTTAGAAAAGTTCAAAAAGTAGAGTTTCACATGTCTAAGAGGAAATAAATCATTTTATTCACTATGGCCTCCATCAGGTGGCCCAGGGTATCATGTATAATTTTCTGCTTACCAAAAAGAAACATCAATACCTTGGCTAAAATCCACAGGGATCCAAAAGAGGGAAACCAAGATGATAAAGGGATAAAAGAAATGAATCTATGAAGAAAGATTAGAGAAAATTAATGTGTGCAACGAAGGGCAAAAGAAGAGAGGGGATTGACAATTTTTCTCAAATACTTAAGAAAAAGTACTACAAATGAAAAGTTGGAGACTCCGACAGGAATTAGGCAGAGTGGCCGGGAGCGGTGGCTCACGCCTGTAATCCCAGCTCTTTGGGAGGCAGAGGCAGGCGGATCACGAGGTCAGGAGATCTAGACCGTCCTGGCCAACATGGTGAAACCCCCTCTCTACTAAAATACAAAAAATTAGTCGGGTGTGGTGGCACATGCCTGTAGTCCCAGCTACTCAGGAGGCTGAGGCAGGGGAATTGCTTGAACCCAGGAGGCGAAGGTTGCAGTGAGCCGAGATCGCGCCACTGTACTCCAACCTGGTGACAGAGCAAGACTCAGTCTCAAAAAATAAAATATAAATAAATAAATAAATATTAAAAAAAAAAAAAGGAATTAGGCACAGTAAGCACCCTGCCTAGGGCCCAATATACTTTTAGGGGCACACAAAAAAGTGCTAAGTTCTTTTAAAAATCAGAAGGGAAAGTGAATGTTATATAATAATGAATATATAAAAATGAATCAAGCCTGAATTATATTTATCTTTATACCAACAGATTTGCAAAACATAGTTTTTAATATTTTTTGGAGGCAGAGGCCTACAAGAGTAAATGTGCCTAGTGCCTATGGAAAAGGTGGCCCTAGAACTAACCCTGCAAGTTTTTGAGAAATATTAGGTCAAAGTAATCTCCACAGAAGTTTGCTCAGTGCTAAGCACAGATGATTTCGGGAACTGACAGGGAGACACACTGGGTTGAGACTAGAAGGAAGAAGAGGCTCACCAAAAAAACCAGTAAGACCCTGACCACTCTGCATCTGTGAAAATCCAATGGCACTGTCTTGATGTCTTTCCACGTGTAAAACTCTCACATAATTAATGCTCACAGTAATGCCCTGAGGCAGGATTTGTTATTTCCTTTTTGCAGATGAGAAAGTTGGAACTTAGAAAGATTGGATAACTCACCAATGTTACAGGTTAGAAATGGAGGTATAGTCAGACCTGGATCTGTTACTATGAGCTGCCAGTCCTTTCTCTTGTCAAGTTAACATGCATCACAACACACAACTAGAAAATCAAATGGGCGTCATTTTCACTTACCCCACACCACCCTTACCCAACTCCTCATCACCTCACCAAGGCCCTTCTTAGGTTTCTAAGCCAATGCTCGTTCAGTTTTGCAAGTTACTTCTTAAACATACCGTGACATCTTTAATAACTACATTTGCAAATCCAAATTTCTTTGATATTGTAAGAAAAGAGCATTTGTCTTTGAATAGAAGCTCTTTCATTGGCTGAATCTGTTCCTTTAAATAATTTAGATCCCCTTAATATAAACTTATGAGATATAAAACTTTCTAAGGCTTTTTAATCTAAAAACTGGATTTACTCTTAGGGGGTGTAGTGGAAAAGTGATGATGAGTAATTAAAGGTCATTCTCCAACAAAAATATGTATTTAGAATCAGGTCTTCTAGATTGACCAAAACATATGTGGCAATGTATACTTTGATATTATAATTGCTTGGAGTTTATTTTATGAGACAATTCTCCACAGAGTTGATGGATATCTTTGTGCATTATCCTATTCCTTGGCCTTTCTTACTGTGTAGTTAAAGGATATTAGGATTGCTCAATCAGAAAAATGATAGTATTATTAAAAGAAATGGAGAATTTTTTATTCTACAAAATTTCTCCTAGGGAGAACATCGTATATTTTTAGGAAAAGACACCATTTGGACAAACTTCTTAGTATGGAAGATGAGATCCCTATGGGTTAATCAATCATCCTACAAAGCTTGTGGGACTTGTCCCTCTAGCCCTATGGCTGAAAGCCCTATATGCCGGGTTTGAGTATACCATGTTGGCATGGAAGATGGGCAGAGTTGAATGGCTCTGCACAAAAGATGGGGGAATGATTTGAAGTTTCCAGGAGAAGATCCAAAAGGAAAGAAGAGTAAAAACTAGCCAGAATGATCAGAAAGAGAGAAGAGTTGGGGGTGTCTGAGAAAGGAGCTTGGGAGATATTTTATATATATATAATTTTTATGTTGTTTTCTATGAAGTTTGCAAAGCAAATCTCCTTTTTCTCTCCTCAAGGTCTTCAGTAAAGTCTGTCTTAATAATGCTTTTGAGAGGGAAGCTTCTTTTCTTTTTTTTTCTTTTTTTTTTTTAATTATACTTTAAGTTTTAGGGTACATGTGCACATTGTGCAGGTTAGTTACATATGTATACATGTGCCATGCTGGTGCGCTGCACGCACTAACTCGTCATCTAACATTAGGTATATCTCCCAGTGCTATCCCTCCCCCCTCCCCCCTCCCCACCACAGTCCCCAGAGTGTGATATTCCCCTTCCTGTGTCCATGTGATCTCATTGTTCAATTCCCACCTATGAGTGAGAATATGCGGTGTTTGGTTTTTTGTCCTTGCGATAGTTTGCTGAGAATGATGGTTTCCAGTTTTATCCATGTCCCTACAAAGGACATGAACTCATCATTTTTTATGGCTGCATAGTATTCCATGGTGTATATGTGCCACATTTTCTTAATCCAGTCTATCATTGTTGGACATTTGGGTTGGTTCCAAGTCTTTGCTATTGTGAATAATGCCGCAATAAACATATGTGTGCATGTGTCTTTATAGCAGCATGATTTATAGTCCTTTGGGTATATACCCAGTAATGGGATGGCTGGGTCAAATGGTATTTCTAGCTCTAGATCCCTGAGGAATCACCACACTGACTTCCACAATGGTTGAACTAGTTTACAGTCCCACCAACAGTGTAAAAGTGTTCCTATTTCTCCACATCCTCTCCAGCACCTGTTGTTTCCTGACTTTTGAATGATTGCCATTCTAACTGGTGTGAGATGATATCTCATAGTGGTTTTGATTTGCATTTCTCTGATGGCCAGTGATGATGAGCATTTTTTCATGTGTTTTTTGGCTGCATAAATGTCTTCTTTTGAGAAGTGTCTGTTCATGTCCTTCGCCCACTTTTTGATGGGGTTGTTTGTTTTTTTCTTGTAAATTTGTTTGAGTTCATTGTAGATTCTGGATATTAGCCCTTTGGGAAGCTTCTTTTCAAGGAACTGCAAAAGGTGCTGAGGAAAACCCAGAGGCTGCAGACCTGGAGGCAGGAGCTGTAGGGCCAGGAGCAGAAATACCTTGGTCCCATTTAAATTTTACTCCAAAGGCAATACCACATGTTGGGAAAAGCAAAAGCATCCACATCCTGGCCCAGCACTGAATATAGAAGGAAATTAATGTTTCTGACAGGGAAATTATTTAAAAGGTCAGGGAACATTTTTCTCTAAAATTCTAAAAACAAAAAACTAAAATATACTAAAGAGATTCATTTTCCCTAGTGATTTTTAAATCAATATTATAATCATATAAAGCCTGTTGGTATGACTTTATTTTGATATATGTAAGGATTTTAATAATGTTATGATTCAAGTCAACATTGTAGATAAATACTGATTTTTGTCCAGTGATTTTTATTATTATTATAATAATAAAGATGAGACATATTATTTTATTATCAATCTTTTGGGAGGACAACATATCAAACACTGATATGACTAGGACAGATGATATGACAATTCCCCTCTAAGTGACTTAGGTACAAATCCTTGGTGTGGTACACAAATGTTTTCCACACCTGCTTCTATTATTTAGCAGTGTACTCTCCAAATAAACTATTTCATAAGATTTAAGTTGTTTATTTAGTCCTTTATGTTTTCCTTTGGAACTCAGCAGATTACTCTGAATAGGTCTAAGCTGGCAAAGTAAACAATTAATAGAGACATATAATCTTGGTAATACATGTGTCGAAAACCTCTTCTTTTTCCTCATATAGCTGGTCTTTATGAGAATTACTGTAGGTCTCCACTTTCTTTATTTTACAAAATAGCCAAGAAGATAGTTGAGTTTTAGCATGTAATCCCTGGAGCTCTGTTTGCTTTCCTGAAATGACCTGAAACCACTGGGTTACATCTAATTAATATGTTGTTGGCAGAACACACTAAACAGAAGTTGTCAAAACCAAGTGATTAGAGATTTAGACTCAGGGTTTAATTACATGTGCGGCTTCCCAAGAGTTACTGCAAAGAATATCACTGCTTCAAGTCTGTGAGATCCAAGGTTATTTTTTAAAAGCCTCATTAGTAAAATTTTTTAAAATCATAGAGTATGCTGACAGCAAATATTTTCAAATGGAATTTCTTTTAATCTTGTCAAGTAGTAAATATTTGGTGTTTCATAAATTTGAAACCTCTTCCCATAAAAATGAAAGAGAGCTGTGAGATGAAACATTCTCTCAATAGTTTTGACCTAAAAGTTTTGATAAGAAAAAGCAAACTTTGGGGCCCATATTATTCAAATTGACTGTCTACATTAATACAGCTCACTGGGTAAGCGGGGCTTTTTTACTTATCCAATGTAAACACACTCATAGCCCAATATCTTTGCAAATTTCACACTATATTTGCCAACCATAAAATCTCTGCAAACATTGGAGAGAATCACCTCTTGCTACCTGGTAACGATGTTCATAAATGTATTTATTCAGATAAGATGACAAAGTGCATTTAAAAAATATTTCTCAGAAGAGATTTTAGAAATGTTTTTTAGCAATCTGAAATCTTCATTCCCTGTTCTGCATAGATGCTGCCAATGGCTAGATATGCAAAAATGGGGAAAAGTCTGAAGTAGTTAGTCAAATAATTTTTATTATCATTATTTTGCAGAATGCTTTCATAAGATACATGAATGTAACTGAGGCAAAGTGTGTGTGAGCGTGTGTCTTTTTTAATCATTAACTTTCGGAATACACGTATGACCATACTGTCAATGTGACCTGAGGACTCTGTAAGTTCCTTCCATTTATTTAGGGTTCATTTGAAGCAATTTTGTTCTCCACTCTGTGGTGCTAGCTCCATCTAACTTTTTGTCTGCCTCAGCAGTGGAGCTTATCTGGATTCTGCTCTAAGACAATCCCATGAGATTTTACCAGTGACTAAGGTTCAGTTCTTCCATTTGTCTTATCCTTGGCCTTTACCTACTTGGGGTCTGGAGCTGGGGGTCAATCCTATGTGATTTCTAAGAATTGTTCCTTGACTATGTCCCTGTGAGTGTTGCTCCAACCCAGGCATCTTTCCCAAACAGAGTGGGTGCCTTCCTCTCCTTCCAACATCATGGCCACAAGACTCCAATAGCTTCTACCCTAGAGCTTGGCTCCCTTAAGGTGGTCACTGACTGACGCTTGGTTACTGAATGAGGCAGATCCAGTTTAACATTGTTCCACTGTGGCTAACTAAATGCTGCAGAATGCAATGCCTCCTTTTGAAATTATTAATATCCTTCCCTAATTCAGAAATATGTAATTCAATTCTCTGTTTTTATTGGTGTTGAAACAAACAAACAGAAAACTCCTCAGGGATGTAATTCAAAGGTTTATAATTTGTGAGAAGTATATATTTGGCATCATGGATTTCTGAAGTATAAAAGAGAAGTGCTTGAAATAATGCAGAAGAAAATGAAGAAATCAGTTATAATTCCTCCTTGACTAATGAAGGGATTAATCTTCATACTTTTTCCAGAAACTGACATAAATTCCTCCTTCACTGAATGATTTGTTTTGGTCTAAAGAAAGATATTAATAAACAAAATTTGTATTTTTACAAAAGAGAAGCACAAATGAAAAAAAATTGTGGAAGTCAAAACTATTGCTTATGATACATAACAAATATCAGCAACTTTTAGGAAATTTGTAATTTTCAATAAATAGCCATAGTAGATAGTTTTATAATTTTGTTAGTCTCTTTTATTAATGTTCATAGTTTGCAGTTAATCTGGTTATATATTCTTTAATCCATAACTCTAAATTTCATGTACATAAGCAATAGTATCAAAAGCCAAAAAATCACACTTAGAAGTAATCAGGCAGTAAATCTACATAATATAAAAGAATGATTTTGACAATCATTATAAGCTATATCTTCTTTGATTAGAACATATATGTTCACAGTAGACTACTCATGAAATTTATTGCAAAAAGATAATTCCGTTGCATTATAATAGAAATAGAAAGCAGGAGAAAGGGGGCTAAAAGTGCCTGCACCAGTCAATCAAAATAAGTGCCCAGAGACACTGCAGAATTTTTTCATGCATTTTTTCTCAGTAAACTATTTTAAAGATTATTTACAAACATGAAAGTGTTTTCCTTTTAAATGCCTTAATTTGTGAAAGAGGAATTATGTAAATTATTTTACAACATGAAGTAGTACATAATATGTTTCTTTGAATTAGAATCTTTTGGTTGGAAGAAATTGAAAAAAGCATCCAATTACCTATTTGATGCATCAATCCCAACTTTGCCTCTCCTGATCTTTCTGATTCCTTTCTTCTGAATATATTCCAGCTTGTTTTTATCTCAAAATATGGCACCCAGAACTTAATCCAATGCTCCAGGTGCAAACTGGCAAATATAGAGAAGATATGGACTCATCTTCTTCTATTTTATTTCCTCCCTTCTTTCCCATCTTCCTACCATTCTTCCTTTGGCAAATACTTACTGAAAGAGCCTCATCTATGTCCGGCACTGTATTAGAGGCTGGAGATAAAAACGAACAAAAGACAACATGTCCCTACTTCCTTAGAGCTTATTGTTTAGTGGAGGATACTGAGAGGTATCAAGTAATCATACAAATAGATGTAAAATTGCACCCATGACAAGTCCCAATAAAAAGTTTACAGTCTTATGAAAACCTGTTATAGGAAGATTTGAACTAATCAGGAGATCAAAATGGCTTCTTTCTTGAGCAGAAGCTGAAGGAAAGGTAGACTTGATAGATTAAGAAGAGAAAGAAGTGTGTCAGGACATGTGTAGTGGGAGTCACAGGAGAAAACCTGATGAAAGTTTGAGGGATGGAAGGAAGTCCAGTATGAATGGAGCAAAGAACCATGGAGTCTGCAGGAGGTGAGGTGAGCCAGAAAGGTAGAAGGCGTCAGAATGTGCAGGATCGTCAAAATCATGTTTTATCATTAGCCTAACACAATAAATGGAAAAACTATTGAGGAACTTTAAATAGGAAAGAGACAAGTTTTTAATTTTTAAATATTACTATGAACAGTGGATCAGGATTGAAGAGACACCAGAGCATATGCACATAGATTAGTGAAAAGGCTATTGCAGGAGCTTGGGTAAGAGATAATGGCAGGATCATTGGTGGAGCCAGCAGGGAGAGAATGCTTTTGATAAATATTTAGGAGGGAAATTGATAAGACTTGGTAATGGATCAGCTAAGGTGGGAGAAGAGTGGACAGGGGTGAGGAAGGATTGCTGGACTTTTGGTTTCTGTCTCATGTGACTGGATAGGTGGTGTGCCATTCACTGAGGTAGGAAATATTGAAGAGGGCGAGATTTGGAAAGAAAAATTCTGAGTGCAGGTTTGTATGACGAGTCATTGAAAAGTCCATGAGAAAATATCAATTAGGAAGTTGGATTATGTGTGTGGAGTGCAGAAGAACATTTAAGGTAGTGATATAAATTTCCGAGTCTTCTCGCATATAGATGGTAATCCAAATCACATGAAAAAAAAAATGAAAAGAGGAAAGGCCAGAAGACTGAACCAAAAGAAACTCAACAATTAACAGCCCTTTGGAAGAGGACACAAAGAAAGGCAGAGAAAGGAGCAGCTAGCAGGATAGGAGGAAAACCTGGAGGATGCTGGGCCACAGAAGCAACAGGAATTGAATGTTTCTATTAGGAAAGGGGGCTTGTAGTTAAATATTGCTGAGATGTCAAGGATAGAAAGCATCTTTCTAGTTGATCCATGTAAATTTACTGCCAACTAAAATCCTTAAACATATTTCAGAAGTAAACAAACAACTTCAAGATCCTAATGGCTTGATAGAATCAAGACTTACTCTTGCTCATATCCCAGTCTGATGAGATTTAAGTTGCTCACTTCAAAGAGGTGACTGAGGAATCACACTGCTTTAAACTTGTGGCTTCACCATCTCACCACTTCACAGTCTCCTGGTATCATCCTGCTGGCAGAAAGGAGGAAGAGAACATGGAGAAAGGCACACCTGATCTTTAACCACCTCATCTCAGAAGTGACACATGTCACTTCCACTCACATTCCACTGTCAGAACCAGTGAATGGCAAACTTAACTGCAAGAGAGCCTGGAAAATATAAAAGAGCAAAGACATACCAGCCAGCATTTATAATCTCCATATATCCCTGCTCTGCCTTTGTGTAGTTGAAGTCTGGAGCCCAGGTAAATGATCTGGAATATACAACCAATAGGTCTCTCAGTGTTAGATTCAGCTGATCCATTTCAGCCTACAAGACCTTTGCTCTGCTTGCTAGCTGAAGTGACAAGCAGATTAAGTGAAAATAGGCTTGGCTGAGTTAGAGATGTCATTCTCACCAGTGCTTACACATGGACCTACCTTTGTAGTCTGGCATAGTGAAGGGTTCTCCTACCTTCAAGCCAATTATAATTCAAATAATCTAGCTCACTCTTTT
Organism: Pan troglodytes; assembly: GCF_028858775.2. Taxonomy (NCBI): domain Eukaryota; kingdom Metazoa; phylum Chordata; class Mammalia; order Primates; family Hominidae; genus Pan; species Pan troglodytes. The sequence goes on from NC_072403.2 coordinate 112,090,327, forward strand.
TGCTTTTGTCATATATTTTTTGACTTCCTATAAATTTATTCCACACATACAGAATTTATGTCAGTCGAAAGAAGAAGACTGCTCCACCTTTATCATTCTCATTATAAATTAATAATATTGGTAATCTGATCTAAACATTACACTTATCAGTAGGATTATACTTAGTCTGTCTTTGGGAGACCTATACTTTCAGACGTGCCAGCCATCCGGTGTTTCTGGACATAAGAGCTGACGATCAGGCCAAGGCCCCTGTAAGGGGCTGTTAAGTGTCCAGCTGACCTCCCCAAAGGCTATCCTTGTTCTTTAACTACAATGCTTTCCAATCATTGTCTCTCTATCAGTCTACTTGACACTGTTGGCAAATGTTTTCTTGAAGTTTGGACATACCATGTCTACTAAATTCCTGTAATCTAAGAGTTTGTGACATATACATTTAGAGCAGCTAAATGCTTCCTTACAACCTTTTTATTCTTCTTTGGCCTCAACTGCCTTTTTCTAATCTGTCTACTCTTTGCTCACATTTCCCAAGAGCCTTGTGGTTAGGCGAGGCCAATTGACTATTTTCATCCAATGAAACATGAGTGGAAGTGAAATGTGAGACTTCTGTGCTAAGGCATTTTTTAAGAATTGATGTGCCACTTTCATGTCCTCTCTTCTGCCAAAAAAAAAAAAAAAAAATCTGAGGTACAGACCCACCTTGGACATGTAATGTTATTGTGTCATTTTATTGCCATAGTTTAGCCAAGCCTATCCTGACTGGTAATACTGTTGCTTGGAAAGTTTCTCTTCCAAGGTAACAGTTTTCTCACACTACATAACATAAAAACTTGAAATAGTCTACATTTGTTTTATGAACAATAGTATACAATGTGACAGTTTAGCCAAATGCAGATTCTGGAGTCAGAATGCTGGTATTTGAATCCTGGCAACACCATTTATTAGCTATGTGATGTTGGGCAAGTTAATGATGTTCCTAAAATTTGTAAAACAAGAATGAGAATAGCACCTTTCTCTTAAAGTAGTTGTGAGGATCAAATGAGTTTAAAATGTTTAGAGTGAAGCCTGATACGTATGGTAAGCATTAGGTAAGTGTTTGCTATCATTACTGTGTGTAATAGGACCTTCATGAATATGGCTATGATTAAAGTGTGAAGCATTTTGATAATCTGATATAAGTGAGTGTTTTTGTTGCAAATAACATATATTTTAAAATTATGTTCATGAATGCTTAATTTTATTTACCCCAAAGAAAAATAGTAGACCTAATCATGAAGCAGGTTATAAATAATTTCAAAGATAGATTCCCTCTTCCAATATGGATAATGAGCAGCTGTTCCACATCTGCCATCCTGTTTGGAGGTATATATGTGTTCAGCAACTGCACACAATAAACAGTTTTCAGTTTTTTCTCTGATTCTTATCTTTGCTAGACAATATTATGGGCAGAGTCTATTGAGCTTGTGCATACATTTCAAACATGTATGATTCCATTGTGACTTTAAAAGTTGACTTGATTTATAATTTAATTTCTATTTTTTTTCAAGGGATGCACAGCTAGTAACCAGCATCTTGTCAGTAAGATTTTAATGTTCAATTTTATATTTCCTTTATGAAATGATTAATGAGAAAATGTATAAAAGTTGGGATTTAATCATCATGAATATGAATATGTGAATGCCTTTACCTCTAGGGGTGGAGTAGGGTGGCCATGACTTCTGTGAAGGCTTCCATTCTAAGAATGGAGAAGCGTTATTAAAAAATATAAATGTGCAGTTTTTTTTTCCCATGGAAAAGGGCTAAGACTTCATGTAATTTAGTTCTCTGAATAGCCAAAAATGGTCTCTGCCAGTTTTTACCATCCAACACTACAAGGCTATTTTTCATAAAGTAAACATTCAGCAACAGTTTTCCCAGATGGGATCACACAGCTATCACTCTGTCCTCTCCACACGTGGCAAAGAGCTCCACGAGGAATCGACCTTCACATCCAGTGTGGAAAGCAGGTGGGGCATGAATGTGCAAAACCTCTCCCATAGGCCTAGTGACCAGGATAGTATGTCCTGCAAATGGAAAGCAGTGGCAGGAAAGGGAAAAAGACAATTCAGATAACAATGATGAGCAGCAGAATTTTTGGTTGGTTTTCTCCCAAGATTAGTATTCAGAAACTACCTCATTTCTACATGTCTATCGTGCTTGGAAATGTGAGGATAATACTAGCCAGCTGCTGTCTACAAATCTTGGCTCTTGGATGTCAAAAACCTCTCCAACTTCACTTTTGCAAACTCACCAACTTACCATAAAAATAACTTTTGCCCTCACTGTGTTTTTCATGTTCAAAAGATTCCCAAAAGTGGATCTACAAAATTATATGCATTTAAAAAATTCATCCTTTTTGCTTTTGCTTTCCTTTTTGTAAAGTGTTGAGCTCATTTTAACAAGTATTTTGTGATATGTATTTTTGGCTCGTTCCAAGCCCTGAAAACTAAAAAATAGTTACTGAAGCCTAGGTTATACTAAACAAATTTTTCTATAAAATTGTCTATCATGAGATTAAACTATTTTGCAAAATTAAGTAATCAAAGATAAGAATCTACAACATACATTTATTTATGTGCCTGATTCTTTCTTTTGTATCTCTGATAGGACTCAAGGATATATGTTGACAGAGTTTGTTCTCCCTAGAGAGAGCTGTACACCAGAATTATCCATACGCTGAAATGTGTGTGTTGGGACCTGGGGAAAAACAAGATACGTTCATTTAGTACCTTCTATGTATAGTCACTGTGGTTTATCTATGTAATCTTATTTAATACCCTCAACTAATTACCAAAATAGCTATAAGTATTCTCCTCTTACAGATGAGGAAATCAACACTTAGAAAGCTGAAGTAACTTCCTGAAGTTTGTGTTCAGTTTGGTGTGAATAAAAGCCTAAAAACTTTTTTATTGCTCCAGACTCTAAGCCTTTTACCATTTCATTTTATTCTCTCTTTTAGACACTGCAGCTACATGAAGTTACCAGAATATTTATAATACAAGTATAGTACAATAATCTAACTACTTTAATTAGGGTAGAGAGTACTAAAAAGTGCAATGGGTTCTTGGGGCATAGGGAGGAATGCCTAAACTCTGCATGAGAGTTTTCCAATCTGAGATGCGATAGTCTGGGAAACAAATTCTAGAATGAGATAGCCTTTGGACAACACCCCTGCTCTGCCATTTACTTCTCAGCTTGCAAATTTAGGCAAAGGACTTTATCAATTTAACTTTCAGTTATATCAGTGCAATAAGCACAATAAAACAAAGTTAAATGAAGTAACAAGGGTTGATATTCAAAATATATGAAGACTGGGGCAGAACAAGGCACCCAATGATCAGAACCAACTAAAATCACCAGCATAGCCCTACATATGTGTATAGGAACCACTTTACTCACTGCCCACAGGCGCCCTCCTACTGCTGACAGCAGTGTGTAAAGTCAGAGGTGCAGCTGATACTGCGATAGATTACTTTCTAGGAATGCAGTGATTGCATCCTAAAGCATTTGAGAGGAGACATAGGTGAAAGATACGTTAATCTACTTTGACACTATCAATTTCCAAATGGTAAGTTTAACATAGTCATAAAGTGAATGTCTTCACATTTTCTGGTATAACTTAGGTAAGACTTGCATTTGGGGTGACTCTTGTTCAATTAGACACAGGATGAAGAATCTTCACAGGGCCAAATGAGATCCAGTGATTTGTCGATGAAGATTTAATTATGGTAGAGAAAAGGAACTTACGTATTTGTGCATTCCCCAAGCAGTATAAAAGACTTCATCCTTATTCTGACTGAGTGAGAGTCACCCAAAATAAGCATGTGAGCCTCATTCTTATAACCCAGTCTCACATGCTTTTGTGAAAGAATTCTGTGTCAGACAGTGGGAGGGCTCAGTTTATCAGGGTGGACCACTGGAACCAGGCTGGCTACCAGGCTTTGGGATGACTGATATGAGTTTTAGAGCTTCCCAAGGCATCTGGTCAATACCACACAAGGAGTAGAGGTCAGAGAGTACCCTAAAGAAAAGAAACAAGAACCAGGGCCTATATGGTTCTAATTAGGGCTTGGAGTACTCTGTCTGGGTGGCATTGCCAGCCCTGGTTAATCCCAAGCCCCACAGAAGGCCTTATAACTATATTAGCCTTAGCCAGGTATGGTGGCACTTGCCTGTGGTCCCAGATACTCAGGAGGCTGAGGCAGGAGAATTGCTTGAACCTGGGAGGCAGAGGTTGCAGTGAGCCAAGATCACGCCACTGCACTCCAGCCTGGGAGACAGAGCAAGACTCCATCTCAAGAAAAGAAAAAAAGAAAAGAAAAGAAATTATGTTAGCCAGGGTTTTCTAGAGAAACAGAACCAATAGGATAGATAGGTAGGTAGGTAGATAGATAGATAGATAGATAGATAGATAGATAGATAGAAAGACAGACAGACAGACAGATAGATGATAGATAGATTAGATAGAATAAGATAATATAATATGGCAATTGGCTCACCTGATTATTGAGGCCAAGAAGTTCCATGATGTGCCATCTGCAAGCCAAAGAACCAGGAAAGCATGATTTTGCCTTTGTTCAAGGGCCTGATAACCAGAGGAACCAATGGTATAACTCTCAGTTTGAAGTTAAAGGCCTGAGAACTGGGGGAGTGCTGATGTCCAAAAGCAGAAGAAGATGGATATCTCAGCTCCAGAAGAGAGAATTAATTTGCTATTCCTCAACCATTTTGTTCTACCTGGGCCCTTAATGGATTGGATGATGCCTGCCCACATTGGTGAGGGTGGATTTTCTTTACTCAGTCTGCTGATTCAAATGCTAATGTCTTCCAGAAACACCCTCATAGACATACCCAGAAATTATGTTTTATTGGGCATCCCCTAACCCAGTCAAGTTGACACATAAAAAGTAACCACCACAGAAATGGTTAAAGTAGGCATTCCCAAAGTACAAGACCCCTTGAGTTTGGGGCTTTGTGTGAGAGCCTCATGTGCCTGGATCTAAGAGCACATATAAATGGTGTGCCCTAAAAATTAACAAAAAAAACCCCCAGTATACTTATTGCAGCACTATCATAATAACAAAGATATGGAATCAGCCTAAGTGTCAATCACTAAATGATTGGATAAAGAAAATGTAGTATATATACACAATGGAATACTATTTAGCCATAAAAAAGAATTATGTCTTTTGCAGCAATGTGGCTGAAACTGGAGGCCATTATCTTAAGTGAAACAATTCAGAAACAGAAAGCCAAATGCTACATATTCTCACTTATAAGTGGGAGCGAAATAAGGTGTACACGTAAACATAGAGTGTGGAATATTAGACATTGGAGAACTAGAAGGGTAGAAGAGAGGATAGTGATGAGTCATTACTTAATGGATACACTGTATGTTATTTGGGTGATGGATACACTAAAAGCCAAGACTTCACCAATATATGCGTGTAACAATTGCATTCATATCCCTTAAATTTATACAAAACAACAAAAAAGTAAGAACTAAGTGCATTTGGCTATTATTATCATCACCATCATGATCCTATCAATATTGTATTTTCCATTGGAAATGTGTTTCAACAATAAAAGAAGTGAGGTGCTAAAGCAAAAGGTATTAAAAAACAGTTCAGAGTTTGAATTAAAGATGATGGGTTGAACCTATTCATTTGTCTCCATTCCTTCTCACTAAAACAAATGCAAGAGGATTTTTTAAAAATCATAACTCAACAGGACTAATAGAACTGGTGAGGAGCCAACAAAAACAAAATACTGGAAGCTATAACGCAGATGGATGAATGTTTAATCACTTAGGAGACTTAAAAAAAAATGGAATTCCACCTCAAGGAGTGGGAAACTCTGAGAAGCAATCCAATTTCTACTGTCCTTAGGAATTAGAGGCAACTACTTCTGGAACTAGGATGGACTGAAAACACAAGGACTGGTTGGATATTAGACTCTCAGACCTCCTCCCGACTCCAGAAACATCACTGTTCAACATTTCAATCAACTTGCTCTCCACTCCCAACAGAAAACTGAGTTATTTCTGGAGAGCTGGTCTTTGGACTAGAGAACACGTGGCATCATGAAGTAAAAGTATACAACTAAACAATGAAACACAGTCCCCACTACTAGCACTACCACTAACTCAGCTTTTGTGTCCCATTTAATTCTCAGAATTCTGGCATCCAGACTTGTAGCTTTCCAGGCAGGGTTTTGGAAGAATATTTTCTGGGGGATGTAACCAGACTGAGAGAAATCCCCTAAAGGCATGACTGGCAGAGTTTTCTAGGTGTCTCCCAATATCTAATTTTCCCTTCTTCCATAATAATATAATTTTTATTAAGCATATGGCTATATGCATATTGTAAAAAAAAAATGGACACATTTCCCAACCTCCCTTGCCATGAGATGTGGCCAATATTTCTAGCCAATGGGATGTAAGCAAATGCTGTATGTATAACTTCAAAAGGTGGGATATATATCCTTCCTTCCTTCTTCTTATTAGCTAGAATGTAGACATGATGCCAAGGCTTCTTGGAACACAGAATGCACAGAAACATCCTAGAGACTGTGGAGCAGCAAGACAGAAGATGTCTGAATCCTGGACACTCTATAGCACTCTACTAACCCAGATTTACATTGAATGGAAATAAGTGTCTTTCTTGTTTAAGCTTCTCTTCTTTCAATTCTCTGTTACCCAAAACTGAACACACATTTTAACCAGTACAATAATGTAAGATGTTTCCCACATGAAACAGCATAGCCTAATAACCATACAACGAGGCATATAGTTGAAGAACTCTGGCCAAGCACATGGAATTAACAAACAGCTTTTCAGCACCTCACTCTTAAAGTTAAGAAGTCAACCAAGAGTTATCAAAAATCTGAGGGATTCTTGAACTATCATAAGGACAGAGACCACACCAGCTATAATGATAACAACAGAAAAGAGTATCTTTTATAAAAGAGATAACAGCAAGAAAGCAACTTGGAGAAAATAGAAACTATGCAAGAAAAAAAAATCCAAGAATTATTAAATCTTTAAATAAATAAGATAAAATATTGGGTCTGTGAAACAAGATAAAGACACCATAAAAATAGAACTGAGAAAATTATTGGTTTTAAAAAGCTATATAAATTTTTGTGGAGGAGGGTTGTTCATTTTTTTCCTTTTTTAAAAAACAAAAACAAACAAACAAACAAACAAAAACGATTTTAGTCCGGGCATGGTGGATCACGCCTGTAATCCCAGCACTTTGGGAGGCCGAGGCAGGTGGACCACGAGGTCAGAAGTTCGAGACCAGCCTGGCCAACATGGTGAAACCCTGTCTATACTAAAAATACAAAAATTAGCTGGGCATGGTGGCGGGTACGTGTAATCCCAGCTACTCAGGAGGTTGAGGTAGGAGAATTGCTTGAACATGGCAGGCGGAGATTGCAGTGAGCTGACATCGCACCATTGCACTCCAGCCTGAACAACAAGAGCAAAACTCCATCTCAAAATATATATATATATATATCTATAAATTTTGTGAGTTGTTAAAGGTTAAAAATATGCTTACAGAAATGAAAAATTCAGTGAGGATTAGAGAATAAAATTGAAAAATATCTTCCATAAAGTAGAGAAAAACACAAATAAATGATAAATAAGAGAAAAATATTTTTAAAAATAATTAATTCAAGAATTCCAACATCCAAATAATAGGGATTATAAAAAGAACAGACAAAACTAAGGGTGGAAAGTCTTCAAATAAATAATTTCTTAAAATTTCCCAGAATTGAAGTACGTAAGTTGCCGATTCAAGCCCATTTTGTACTCAATGCAATAAATCAAAATAGACTCATATCAATCCATATCACTGAGAAATTTCAGAACACTAGAGAAGAAAACAGACCCTAAGAATGTACAGTGAGGGGAAAAAAAAGATAACACAAAGTTCAGGAGTCAGAAATTCACCAGACTTCTCAACAATAGCAATGAACACTTGAAGTAATGAAGTCCTATCTCCAAAATTCTGATGCAAAATTATTTCCAATATAAAATTCTACACAAAGTAAAATGATTTATCCCGTGTGAGAGTAGAATGAGAGTGTTTTATGTCATTTACTAAATAAAAACTTAATTTCCCACGTGCTCAGGAAGTTAACAAAAAGTGTCTTTTACCCAGGAAAATACACCAAGAAAGAGAAAGACCTAGATCCAGAAAAAGAGAGTCAACTCAAAAGTTGTGAAAATAAACCTTAGGGTCGTGGTTGTCTTAGGTCAAGTATCCTAGAAGCAGAGACTGAATTAGGAATTCATGTGCTTGTTATTTACAGAGGGATCACTTTCAGCAGAGAAAGAGAGAGAGACAGTGGGGAGCAGAATAGGAAAGGGGAAGGAAGCAAGCAAAGATGTCAACTCAGCTGGAGGATATCTCAGCCTGGTCCCACAGGGAGCTTTGGGGCATAAATTGCACCACAGAGATGGTACCACCTAGAGGCAAGGAGACCCAACTTTTGTATTTTTGTGTCAATCCACCATTGACTGTGGAGAGGTCCCAGTGGGAAAGGTGTAACCTTCTGGTTGAGGTTACTCTCATTGGGCTGAAAGTCATTCCTGAAGAAGAGGGCATCTTTGAGGCATTAGCGTTCACATCAGTGGGAGGGCATGTGCCCCAACCCTATAAGGGGATCTGGGCAGGGTGCCGAGAGAGGCCACTTCAACAGTGAGAAACCAGAGTACAAGTGTGCAACAGGCATTGAGGGCAAGATATTCAGACAGAGCAGGTCTGAAGACTCTGGAAAAGGTATTTCAGGAAAATAAAACTGCAGGAATGCTTAATGTGTTTGAACATATTAAGAAGAGATCCATATGACTGAGAGAGAGTTTGTGTATAAATTAGTGACAGGTACATAGAGAACTTTGCAAACATAAAACAATAAAATAATTCCAGGGAAAATAAAAAGTTGTACTGAAAGAGAAATTAATCAAAGGATACTATATGGTTCAACCATGAATAGCATTTCAAGTGGTCATGATATTGAGCAACTGAATACTAATCTAATCAAACGTATTAAAAAAAAAAACTCTACTAGGAGGATAGGGCATTGGAAGTGGGGGCAGTAGAGTGAAACAGTCCTATAGGATTGCCCACTAGTGAGCCAGCACTTCTCTTCTCTGGTTGCCTGGCAACAAGTCAATGGGACCAGTGCTCCTCTCCCTACAGGGTCTATCAGAACTGGTTTGCCACTCCCCTAAGGCAGTTGGTATCAAGCTGCAAGGTGTTGGTCTCCACTGGCAACACCACTTTTATGTACGTAAAAGCCCTATTGTCACATTGCCTGCCTTCCCCAACCCCATATGCAAAGAAAGCAACAGAGGCTACAGAGGCATTCCTCTCCTAGAGTACAAACCTGGCCCAAGTACACCTCTGTATGTGATGCCAAGGGTCTGCAGGCTGGGGTCTCCATGGATTCTGCCCGTTCTTTTGCCTGTGAGTTCTAGCCTGCACTGCTTGATGCTTGTGACACTGTCTGAGCCCTTCTCCAAATACTTTCATTGTCCGAAGTCAATATATAGTGCCTAAAACAAAAAAAATGGGAGTGTAAGCAATTGTTTAAGGCTACTTAGAGGCATTGAAATAAATGACAACAGAATCAATCAGTGCCTTGGGGAAGAAGGAAATGAGAAACTGGGGTGAAGGATTGCTATTTTTCATAACACATATTGTAGAACTATTGTGTATACAAAACCTTCATAAAGATAAAAACATATTTTCAAAGAGGTTAAGCAAGTTGCTTTACTGTCGTACTTCTCAAATATTTAGTTAAATAGAAAAATTCTAATGGTGGAATAGTGTAATCAGCATTCCCCAATCTTATTTGATTCTAGAATCTTTAAAAAATTTATTTCTTAAAACAATTACTTATTAATATCCACAAAGGCAGAAATGTTACCATTTGGTAAATCATCCCTGTATACTAAAGTACACAACTTTATAGAAAGCAGAAAATACCAAGGTCTATAGGAAAGACATCATCTAGCACTTGCTGTGTGCCCACCTGCTCTTGTCCTGGGCATTGTGCTAGAGGTCATAGTGTGTGCTTGCTCATTTAATCAGCTTCTGATCATATCTGATGCTTTAATTTTGAGTCAGCCTCACAGCTCATTCATTCAAGAGAAATTCAGTGAGTGCCTACTATGTGTCAGGCACTTCTAGGGGAAATTACACAAAATGCATGTGGTCCCTGACCTCACCAGAGAGATTCCACAGTACTGAAGAAGAAAAGGAGAATGGATATATACATATTCAGACAATCCATCACCGTGGATCATTTTGCATTTCATTTACGCAATCCGTTTTTGTAGGCTCTAAAGTAACTTTTACATTGCTTTCAGCTGCTGCATGATTTGCTATATGCCAGCTCAGCCCAGGTAGGTTAGAGCCAAACACTATTCCCTTGATTCAAGATGCATGTCCATTTGCATCCTACATTCAGGGCTTCAAGGGTAGAGGGCTTCTACAACTTAAGCTGTAGTCTCCTTCTTTAGTTCTCTGAAGTATAGAAACCACTGCTATACAGTAACGTGACTGAGTTGATTTTACCATGAAAGCTCACAAAAGTAACAATGAGATATCTTCAGGACATTTCAGCTTTAGCTTTTCCCAGTGATGGCCCTGAGTCCTGTTTTCCTTAGACTTCGGTAATAGCTTAAGACATAAACTCAGATTTTACTGAACTCCTGAAATGTACTGAAAGGCAAGGACTCAAATTATGAAAACATTAAAATTCCTTTTTCTTTGTTAGATAAAGTTTACTCAATTATTTTACCTAGAAAAGTTATATTTGTTTATTTAAGCACATTTTTAAAAATTTTGGAAATACAATTAAAATAATCAGCTATAGTCCCTCACCTAAAAATAGCCATTTTTATGCATTTTCTTGCAAGATTTAAAAAAAAGCCATTTCCATATAGATACTTGTCTTAATTTCTAACAAATTAAGAGAACAATGGCCATGTGGGAAGCAACTGGTGGAAAAGCTGCAGGTACACACTGGGTCAGTTTTCCAGGCCGTGACTTACAGTGCACTTGATTTCCAGGGAGCAATGCACGCCTCACCACTGTGTTGTTAGAGGCTATGGACCACTTTATGACTGTGAGCATCTTCCTTTTGGATATAAGTACTAGAGAGAAACAAATCATTAGAGAGAGAGAGAAGTGAGTTTTGATTGTTAAAACACACGAAAGACATAGACTGCTGGAACTGTGCTTTGCTGCATAAAGAGCTGCTCTATCCCAAGAATTAATAGAGTGCAGGGGCAGAGGCACGCCTAGGACATCAGCTGTCTGTCAGGTGGGGGAAGGGTGCAGAGCTATATGGATTCCTCAGCTAGAGGTCACTAGGCGCCCTTCATATGCTACAGGAGAAGAACGTTTAGCAATTGAAAACAGCTATGCTGGAAAACATGCCTTTCAATATAGTTCTTTGGCTTTTCTCCTTTGTTTAATGCTTCTAACATGTCATTTAATGTATTGATTTTCTTATTCAAAGTACATGTTAAGCATGTTCATCACAATCTGTGTTCATTTCTTCTTGGCTAAAATAACTCACCATATTTTTAAAATAATAAATGAAGGTGATGTTTTGGGTTTTTTTTTCCACTTTTCACATTTGAAATATTATAAATGGCTTGTGCCTTTTTCTAGGTTACATTTTAAAATAATCACAGATAGCCAGGGTTGGGAATAAAATTATTATTCTCGGAACTGCTTTACCATTTCTAAAATATCAGCACCAATTTTAATTTGACTACTTGCTAAACAATTATAGTTTATACTATCATTATAGCTCTAGTTATAATATCATTCAGTTAAGTCTTAGTCCTCCAACAGGCATCACTATACCTATACTTCATATAAAGGTGGTAAGAAAGCCAAGACTGAGAAAGGACAAATAATTTTACCTTGATTGCCATAGAAGTATACTTAGGAAAGTCCCTTTTGGGATACTATGCAGGGGGCCCTAAAACAAATGTCTCTTTGTTATAAAACTTATTTATTTGGTCATTGAACTCCGCCTTAAATTAGATGAAGCCAGCAGGCCTTAAATATAATCCAGCTAATGTAACTGGATTACAATGCAGCAATTTGAAATAGTCATTAATGCCATGCTTAAAATATGAGTGGCTTCCATCAACATAATACAAAAGGATTACCTCTTCCTCAGTGGTCCAGTTCCAGAACACATGGCCGCATTTCCTACACCAATTTGACACCATAAACAAAAAAGACCCAAAGGCCATGTCTCCAGTGAAGCTCAAGACAACAGGACAAACACTGGGACAGTGCTGCTATTACCACATATACCAAGAGCTGCTGGCAAAAGTGATGTTCTTCTACTATCCTGATGAGGCAACAGTTTCCACAGGGACCCACAGGTTGCTGGAACAATGCTGACACCTCTTTTCTAAGGGAAGTGGATTGAGTCCTTCTTAGGTAGAATTGCCAGTTAAAATACAGGACACCCAAATATTTCATAGGACATTCTTATACTAAAAAATTATTCATTCTTTATCTAAAATTCAAATGTAAATGGGTGGCCTATATTTTTCTTTGCTAAATCTGGCAATCTTATTCCTGTGGTAGGGATAAATTACTTCCCTTTTGGGGTAGAAATCCTCCATTTTTCTCTTTGCTTAATTTTAGGGAAAATAGGAAGGGATATAAAAATTTTGCTTACAAGTCTGTGTTCTCCACGTGAAAACCCACTTATTTAGAGGAAAAATACCTTAGAAAAATAGAGTTTAGTCAAACTGGTCCAGAAGTCTAAGAACTCAAAGTGATTGCATAGTCTGAAGTCTGAGAGTTACATATTCCCAGCATCTACTCTTATCCATAAAATCTAATAATAAATAAATCAGCATAATGGGTCATGCAAATGGGAATTAGAAAGGTTCCATGTTTGCCTTGATTTTACTATTGGAAAATAACTTCTCCATGCTTCCATTTTATCTTCAGGGATTTGAATAAGGGAAGATGGATAACAGTCTAAGATGGAGTTGGGTTTTTAAAAAATCAGACCATTGTGGTGCACCTCAAAAGTGGGTAGTCTTTAACTAAATATGTAATATTATTCATATTGTAAATGTTCTTTAAAAAAAGTATTACCTTTTTAGGGTCAGGCATATTTATAAATAGGTATAAATGTTAGTTTTTACATAATCTGAATTGAAGAATGCTGGGAAACTCCTCTTGTGTCAAATTATTTCCTCTCCCTAAATGCTACAGTGCTTAAAAGATCAGCATCCAATATTCATTTTATCAGTTTCTTTAAATCTCCAGGAAGGTATTATTACATCACTAATACTTTTAAGTAAATGATTTTATAGGGATACTGGAGTTCAGACAGCATAAACGTAATTAATCTTAATTCAGGTCACCAGATAGTGCAAAAAAGGACAAGAAGGTAGTGGTAGGAGGTGAGGATCATACCCAAGAGAAACATCAGTTGCCCCATAAATGTGCCTGCAGTGGTCCTTACTCATGCTCTTTATTCCACTCCCAAATGTGTCACACTTTTAGTTGAAGAGACAGTCATTTTTGTTTAACCATTCCCCTTTTCTCCTGCTCTCTGAGTACGATCCATTCACTCTTGGCCCTACTCTTGTCCAGTGTAGGCTGCCAAACTGGCTCAATTCAGATAACATAGGAGGGTTCAGAAGAGCTTTCCCTATTCACCACTAACTTGCTGTGTGACTCCAGGCAAATTGCTTAACATCTCTGGACCTTGGTTTCAGCATCGTACAATGTTGAAGTGTCATTAGATGGTCTGTCAGTCTTACCAAGAAAGGAAAGAGAAAAACTTACATCATTGAAATCTTGTAATTGGTTCAGCAGGGGAAATATATTATCCCACCCACCATTGCTTGACCCCTTACTAGCCATATGTTCTGGGGAAATTTACTTCATCTCTCTTTGCCTCTGTTTTTGTTTTATCTGCAAACAGGGAAAAATAAAGCCTACTAGACTATGATGTCATGATAATAAAAGGAGTTAAATCAGTTGACATGTAAAAGATGCTTAATACATTTTATCTATTATCATAACTAATAATAGCTATTACTTTCTCCAAGAATTATTTTTCTTTCAAAGAAAAAAAATTAGTTATGTCAACAACCCTGAGATATTGTTGGCTCTAGAGTGAGTTAGTTATAACTGGCATTTCAAGAAGATGTAGTTATCTTTGTTTCCAATTAATACTTTTCTTTTTTTTTTTTTTTTTTTTTTTGAGACAGAGTCTCGATCAGTCGCCCAGGCTGGAGTGCAGTGGCGCGATCTCTGCTCACTGCAAGCTCCGCCTCCCGGGTTCACACCATTCTCCTGCCTCAGCCTCCCGAGTAGCTGGGACTACAGGCGCCAGCCACCACGCCCGGCTAATTTTTTGTATTTTTAGTAGAGACGGGGTTTCACCGTGTTAGCCAGGATGGTCTCGATCGCCTGACCTCGTGATCCACCTGCCTCGGCCTCCCAAAGTGCTGGGATTACAGGCATGAGCCACTGCACCCGGCCCCAATTAATACTTTTCAATAAGAACTTTGTTTTTAGGAAGAATTTTTAAAAAGTAAAAATTCATATTATCATCACCAACTGCTCAGAACAAAGACTTTTTTTACATATAAGGAATTCAACAAACCAGAAAAAATAATCTTGATTTCTGCTCCCAAGTAATCCCCATATTTTAATACCTAGCCATAACACAGTCCTTATACTATTGAGCAAAATACAAAGGAAAATCACACATTTAATTTTGAAATGACAAATTAAAGTTGTTACCTTCCTAGACTGACATAATAAAAACACATCATTACTTAATGGAGTAGACTGTAGATAGATTGTAAATATCTGCGACATAAACAAAGATTTCAACCATATTTCATTCTTTTCTTCTTTCAATTTAAGAAGTCTACTGTCTGCTGAGGAGTACTTTTCTCTCTCTGGTTGCATTTATTTCCACCACCACATTCCTGGTGCTGCTCCTGAATTTATCACTTACCCAAACAATTTTTGTTAACCTAAGTTTCACCAGTAGTATATTAAAACATTAAACATTTTTCTTAACAGAGAATGAAGAAATCATTTATGGTACAAAATGCTTTGTGTTGTCATGAATTTTCATTTGTCTGGCATATATCTGATTGTTGCAACTGCATTATTTCATGTTATCATCTTTTTTATTTTCTTTTTGGAATGTAGAAAATGTTAGCCCTGGAAGTGGTTAATGTGACGAAAAGCACATTAGAATAAAAAAAAAAATCCACCTCAATCCAAAGTGATGGCATTAAGTGGAATCCAGTGTATCATGGAGCACCTAATGCACACAAGATGTGGAGCGTGTCCCCTGGTCAGAACTTTTAAATACTAAGTAGCAGTGAATGGGAGAAATAAATCAAATGGGAGGATAGCTGGAATAATAAACAGTGAAGATGCTTCATACTCACACTCCAGCAAAGCAAGATGAAAAAGTGATCATGGCTGTCATGAGCTATTACTGAATGAAGAACTTCGTTTTAGCTCTTCTAACTTGAAAAATGGAAAAAAAGAAAGAAAGAAATGAAAAGAAAAAGAAAGAATGCTGGAGGAAAATAGCTTTTTTTTCTTTGAGTCTCTCAAACTCATTGTCAGTAAAACAAACTGCTATGTATCATCTGTTTAGTGACAGAAAATATATATATTGAGATCAAAGATAATCAAGGTACACCTGGTTATTATTTGTAAAGACTTAACTGTAAGTTTTTAATGATTAATTTATCTGCCACATAACGCTTTAATAGATCATGTGAAACATCAAGGGAGGAATGTGGTACTGCATTTCTAAAGCCTCCTTCTCTGTCTCTGAATGATAATAGGCATGGGAGTCGTCATTAGTCTTGTTAGACGATGGTTCCTTTAGGAATCTCTACGTGTTACCTTTTAGAGGGAAGGTCAAAGAAGCCACCCCTGGGGACTCCCCTGCAGGATACAACTAACACAAGCATAAACTGTATGGAAATGGCTAAATTGTCTTTACTGAGACCTTAGTCTTTCGCATCAATCAAGTCCTTCTGAACTAGTAAAACAGATAAGCACCCTGCTGGCAAAAGTGTTACTATCCTTATGATTGTCATGACTGGCACTACAAATTTAACAATAAACAGGCAGTTATTTGTCTTACTTCTTTAAAAAAAACAAAATAAGTGTGCCGAAAGACATACAGTTGCAAGGAAAACTCATTTTAATGGCGAACAGAAAGACGAAAAAATTGCTAAGTGGATTCAGTGTCACTCTCTTTCAGTCCTTCCTCAAAAGACCCTGTATCCAGGAGTCCAGTTGTAACTGCTATCGTGCACATGGAGAAGGTAATATGAATCCGACAAGCCAAAACAAAGCAAACCGGGACCCCATGGCTGCCATGTGGGAGGGGGCAGATTTATCCACCCTCACGTCTCAGCTTCCTGAGTGTGGAGCCTGTGTCAATGCCTCATCCTGACACCTAACTCATGGGGGAATTATAAGTCATCAATACCAATGACTGTAAAACACTTGGTAAATAAAAATGGCTTAGAAGTTCCAATTAACAACAGAAAGTAACCCTCTGGGATGTACTAGAGAGAAATAACTACAGCCATAAATAAGCAATGGTGAATTTAGGATCACTTCTTATTTCAATGCCATTAAAAATGGATCTCCTTCCAATCTCCAATCTGAAGACTCAGCTATGATTTTTTTTCTCATTTACACTACACAAAGTCATGCGCATAAGTGGAAGCGTTGAGGAAATACAGGATTGGGCATTCCCTACTATTTTAATATGAGTATTACAAGCACATATACTCTTATCTACCTTCATGTCAAACAGAAACAAAAACAACAACAAAACAACCAGAAGTAGTATAACTTAACTTAGCTAACTGTATGGCCACCACAGATGTGCGGTAAACAGGGAGCATAGCAGGCCCAAGAAGTGGCTATAGTGCACACCCTTAGTGTACTTCATGCTTGCCCCATTTAGAACCTTCACAGGCTCACACGATGGATTATCAATCTGACTCAGGAAGTATCCACTGAGCCTGTAGCACAATGTCCCAGGCACTGTGCTAATCACTGCCAATATATCTCACTTATACCTGTGAGGAAAAGAGGCTTGGGAAGCAATTTGATATGACCAAATTATAATTAAATTAATAGCCATATAATACTTACTAAATGTCATGAATTATTCTAAATGCATTATAGAAAAATCAACCCTTATTACTCAGAATAGCCCTATGAAGCAAGTACTACTGTTATCCACATTTTAAGATAAAGAAACCCAGAGAGATTGAACAACTTGCCCAAGGTCACAGAGAACTGAGACTTGAACCTGGGCAGTTGGACTCCAGAGTCCATGCTTTTAACCACTTCTCAACCTGGAAAAAGAGCCCAAGTTTTTGGTTCCACACTTAGTGTCTAGGGTCTCTGCTTGATTTTAAAAATTAAAAAATAAATAAATCTGGTAAGACACAGCAGCTTATCCTTCAGGTCCTCACGTGCCTGTGCAATGACAGACAGGCAAACAACTATAGGGTGATAGAAGTCACAGGAATGTGCAGAATAGTCAGGAAATGTAAATAAGGGAGCATTTAGCTCAGACTGGGGCCTTCAAAGAAATCTTAGAAGAAGATAATGAATTGTGGTTTCCATTTCCTTAGAAAATCTAGTTATATGTGCCTCTATTTTTTGGCAGGCATTCTTGCAACCTTTGGCCTAAGTATGCACAGCATGTCCACAGGAATAATTTCAAATATAATATGAAAAAAAAATTAGCACCACCCTTAGCTTCAATTAAGTCTATTGTAAGATCAGGGTCCATAGTAGCAAAACTCAGGCTGCCATAGCTTGACCAGAAACCAGGGGACAATTCAGGGTACTCAGCTGCCCCTCTGAAAAGATGTTAGCCATGAGGCATCTCTAGAGCATCTTTAGCTGCCTAGTGAGTTTGGCTGACTCTCCAATCACCACAGAGGTCCCGATGGGCAGAGGTTCTGACTATCCTGCCCAGAAGAAGCATGAGGGGAGAGCAGCAGTTGTTCTGCCCAGCAGGGACTATCTCTACAGCAAACATCACCTCCAAATCAGAGCTCCCAACCTTGCAGAAAGACCCCACTTACAGAAGACAACTCAGTGGGGAGAAGGTGTTTGGGGAAGATGAATTGTGGGAGGAGGAAGGGAGAAGGGATTGGCCGACGCAGGCAGCATCCTCAGCTTCTGTTTGGCCCTTGATTTCTCTCTGTAGAGGAGATTGACCTCCAGGAAAAACAGACCTCCCTTCCCCCTCCACCCCTTCAGCACAGCAGTGATGCCTGCACAGGGCCTGTCCCGGCCATACACCTACCAAGAATACACCAAAGCCATTAAACATACCGATCTTTAGTGACTAAAAGGCTGCCATCCTTTTAGCCTTTTAAAATATATGGCACATGTATACAATGAAAAGCAATGATGTTATAGATTTATTGACATGGAAATATGTTCACTATGTATCGAGTGAAAATAAATAGGTTATGAGAAATAAATAACAAATCCAATTTTTTAAATGGTTATATACATATAAAAAGGCTAGAAAAATATGCATCAGGATATTTACAATGAAGGGATTATTACAAGTATTTTTTCTTCCTTGTGCTATCTGTCTTCTTTATGAAGACTATGTGTTATTTATTTGTTTATTTACTTTTTTGAAAGAGCTATTTTAGTTTTTCCTCGGGAAGAGGGAGATTTTTATTTCTTATTTTTTATTTTTTGGAGATGTAGTCTCACTCTGCCTCCCAGGATGAAGTGCAGTTTCTGAACACAGCTCACTATAACCCTGACCTCCTGGGCTCAAGCAACGCTCCCACCTCTGCTTCCCAAGTAAAAGGGACCATAGGTGCACACTGGGCCCATAGGTGTGTGCCACCATGCCTGGCTGATTTTCTTTCTTTTTTTTTTTTTGTAGGGACAGGGTCTCATGTTGACTAGGCTGGTCTCAAACTCCTGGCCTCAAGCAATCCTCCCACCTTGGCCTCTGAAAGTGATGGGATTTCAGGTGTGAGCCACTGTGCCCAGCCAGGAAGTAGGAGATTCTTAAATAGGTGATAATAGTATCAGTTATTATCAGTCTTAGTGGTTTGATTTGATTGAAATAGCTCAGGCTAAGGAACAATAATTTAATGGCAGGGAGAGAAGTATGTTGATGAACTGGATTTGTCAGCTCTTTCCTGATGACTAAAATCAAATGTGAAGTGGTTATTGCCATTTAGCATATCCCCAGAATTCAGACTTTATGATTTCCCTGTCACTCACCAAATCAAAATCAGAGTATCCCAAAGTAGATATGTTAGAAGAAGAAAACCAAAAGATTGAATAACTCAATCAATTTGGGAAATGTTGAGCTAACTAGTGTTAAATAGTCATCTTTCTTGCAGGATTTCTGAGAGCCTCATTATGCTAATGTACATTGTATATTTCCCACAAAATAACAGTCTTCCCAGCTTTATATTTATCCATGGAATTCATTTTTGCCAAAGCATCACATGTGACCAGTGACAAGTGAATGCTGCATTGCTTGGCAACACCATTCTAAGTAGTAATCTAGAAACACCTGTAAACACATATACTAACTCCCTCAGGAGAATTTTTAAATGGTTTCACAAATATAAATCTATTATTTTCATCAATGATGCGCCAATTTCAAAAACTATGAGATTAGTCATGATATTAAGTCAGTTCCACCAGATTGCTTCACCAGAAGCACCGAAGAGTTTCATATCAGTGAATAAATGTCTGAATTCAAAATCCATGACATCACTTTCAAGTAAAGGGGACCAGTCTGTAGACAAAATAGAATGTACACCTGTCACTGCCATTCTTTTGAGTCATTACAGTTTATAAATTTATACACCATGAAAAGTTTTATTTATGTTCATATGGTGTGAAAATTGCAAGAAAAACTTTAAATTAATTACCTTTTTTTAAAGAAAGCAATTGAAATTTATCACAGACAGTAAGGGAATTTATTTACATGCCATAAAGCTTCTTAAAATACAGTCATGAAATATGAGTTAGGAAAAGTAGCTCATGCCCTCACATGTCCTCAAGACGGAAAAGCAAATTAGCTGGCCATAACTGCAAACCACAGTCTTGTGGCTTTGGTCTCTCTCCTCAGCTTAGCTTTTGCAGGATCTCAAAGGCAGACTTGACTCAACAATATGATCTTTTCTTTTGGGTTTACTCAACATTTTCCCCCAGAATCTACATGATCTGCTCTTAAGAAGCTGAGCAGTTAAGACAGTTTATCATGGTTTCCCCTCACACCTCAGGAATAGACACCAGTTGAACCACATCTCAGAATCCATTTAGCTGGGGGTGAGGAGGGGTGCTTCTAGGACTGGATCTTTTTTTCTCTCTCTCTTAGAAGTATCTTTTTATTTCACTGTGAAATAAGCTGATTAGTATGTAGAAAAGCAACAGTCCGTTGATTTCCACAAATGCGTTTTGATTTTTTATTCTGGGCTTCAAGTCTTTCCTGCATACATTTAACCGCAGCCCACTCCATCAAAGGTACATTTACTGGGCTGAGGGTTTAGGGGGTGGGCTCCTCCCTGGAATCTTGCTTACATTTGCATGTGAAAAGAAAGAAATGCTTTTGAGTAATTAGTCATCTGAAATTCTGCACCATGAGGAAAAAAAATTGCTTTTGGATATTTATGGAGAGAAAAATCCATATGGACAATGAATACCCTATTAATGCATTGGGGGGAAGGGACAGGGATGTAGCATATTATGTTGAATTTCATCCAAACAATGATAAAAATAATATTGCCAGTTTCTTATAAATAGTAGCTACAATAGAAAGTAGCACAAAGCTGTCTTACTCACAACTTAAATTTCTTATATTTATTCTATGATCTTAAAAAGCCCTTTCTTTTTGACCTAATATGTTCATGCCATATTGAAGAAACTCATGATCAATATGTATTGATTTGATCACTAATTGCATTAATTTTGCTTTAGAAATTAGAAAGGCTCTAATGAAAATGTGAAGTCACTTCAAGATAGTACATTATGGGCAGGCTAATTTAGCTGGGCTCTGTGCATCAGATTATTTCATTATGAACCTTCAATTACCATACAAACGAATGAGATAAATAGCCTTTTCTGAGCAGATTTACATTTTTGAATTCGTCTATAAATTTCAAGAGCTTAAGTTAATTTATAACCTAACATCATATTTAATATACAAATAGTTCAATCATGAATGCATTATCTGCATAAACCCTTACTCTGGCCCTTCACATTATGCTTTGAACAACATTTGAAACAATCACTGTTTTTTAAATACTTGCTTGTACTACATTTAATCTCTTAAAGAAAAATGTGAAATAAATATTTTTGTTAAAATCTTGCATATTATTGCTTAGCAATTGGCGCAATGAAACCAAGTGATGAAGAGGTATGCTGTTCAAGATTTATAAAACCCTAGAAATGTGAAATAGTCAAGCTGATTGTGAAATTGAGTGCAGATGCTAAAATAACATCTCAAGAAACAAGAGAACATAGAGCCTTTTAAATTCTTAATGTATTTCTGCTGTTTGAAAAAACCTACCTGTACAATTGAATTAAATAAAAAAGACACCAGAAGTAGATATCTTTACCATAAGATTCTACTTAATTTGGTCTTGGGGTGGAGTGGTATTGTGGTAGATGGGAGAAATGTGGCCAGAAGGCAAAAGTAAAGATAATTTTAAGGAGGTGCCCAGAATTCTGAGATATCTTGAAGAAAAACAATGCATCAAAATAAAATCTAGGTAATATTTTGCAAATAAGTATTTGAAAGTTCATTCTGTTCTCAGGCTGTGTATTTATATACACTGAAGAAAATGAAATAGCTAGCACTAACGGATATTTCATGTGGTCCTATAAAGTTTTGAAGTGGTGCTGATAATAATAATGGACAGAACATGCCATCTACTTTTGCTGTTTAGTATTTCATGATAAAATCATGAACACACAGTCTTGGCATCTAATTCCTACAGTTATTATTATTGTACACTTAGGAATTTTAAAACCTCTAAAATAGTCCAATGGTTCAATTTATACCTTCATTCATTATTCTTATTCACTGACATTATAAGACCCTCATGGCATGATAATCAAAAATCAATGAATTATCACATAATTTAGGATAAAGTATATTTCACAAGCAAAGGCTTTATGAGAGAATATCAGGGCTGAGGGCTCAATAGAGATCAACTAGCCCCTTAGCACTCAACGTGCAGTCTTAGATGAGCACCTGGGAACAAATGTGGACTCTCTTTGCAGACCTTTGAATCCAAATCTAAATTTAGTATGATGCCCAGGAAATTCGTGTGCATGTTAGTTTGAGAAGTACTTGCTTAGTCTTTCATTATCTTTTTATAAACATGGCAACTAAGGCAAAGAAAGCTTGAGAATGCTGTTCAAGGTGGCAAAAATTAACTCTTATCTATGGCTGAAAGCTATGGTGGTTCAAGCATGGTGCTTTGTAGATCCCAGTCATGGGTCAGGTCTACAAAGGTTAACTTTGCTGAACTCCCAGCCAGCTTTGCGAATTGCTTGTAATGGTTATAAAGAGCATGTTTGAGAGTATGTTGATGGATGGATACTAGTGTAGTACCATTCCAAGAACAATCATTCTGAATTTCTATTTTTCAGAATCATTTAATCAGTCCAGTTCACGAGCAAGTGCCAACATCCATCTACCCTGCACTACCTTCTAGACAGAAAATTCAGAATAAGAGATAATAGTTGTATCCTTAATTTACCCATTCATAGAAAAAGTGTGAGAGTCAAGCATGACATGTTTGTCAATATTTCACCATGTAAAAATTAAAACAGCAAGGGGCGATAACAAGTGGAGGAATTTTTAGTGTGGCTACCTGCAGCTGAGTATGTACAAAGCAAGTAAACAGTGGCCCAGTATAGACACAGCTGAGGGCACTTAATTAGTGACAATTACTACATTTTTCTAAGCTGCCTGCAACCTTGCTTTCTCCCTTTAGATAAACTCATTTAAGTAAATACAATGTCAAGAAAATGGACAAGCCCTTTGACTTGCTAGAGAACCATGAAAGTGCTGTATTCTATCAATTAAACACGATTCTTTCTTTTAAGAGGAATTAGATCTAACATTTGCTTCAAAATTTCATACAGCTCTCCACACATTGTGTATATTAGTTCTTTAGTGTTAAATGTGTAGCAAATCGATTTTTCTTTTCAAAAATTTATACTAATAATGATCACACACTAAATCTTTTTTTAAAAAATTATACTTTAAGTTTTAGGGTACATGTGCACAACGTGCAGGTTTGTTACATAGGTATACATGTGCCATGTTGGTGTGCTGCACCCAGTAACTCGTGATTTAGCATTAGGTATATCTCCTAATGCTATCCCTCCTCCCTCATACTAAATCTTAATGGTTGGAGCCTTTCAGAAATTACTTACCTAGAAATACGTTTTAAGAAACAGTTTTGCAACTCACTGATAAAAAATATTTTTAAAGGGATAAAAAATTTGGATGCTTTTCTAATTCATCACGTTAAGTGAGAATGGTGTCCAGGCAGTAGTTTGGAAATGCTTTGAAAAAGTCACAAATGAATTACCTTTTAAAAGTTTTTCACTTAACAAACATTTATTCAGAAGCTAGTATATAAATCTTTATTTAACAAACCTCTTTTTAGCAACTAGTACATGCTAGATGCTATAAGCAATAAGACATTGTATCAGCCTTTAATGAACTTATAATCAAAAAAGGCAAAAAGAATAGTGCATAAATAACTGTCATACAAAGAGGAAGGCCAAACTACAAGTCCAACTTCTTCAGTCCTATAGCCACGGCATTCTCAAGAGACAAGGTCCAGGCATTTTGTTCTCCTCTAACATCTGCACCAAACAACTCCTATGTCATCTGAGAGTCATAGGATGGTGACAGCAGCTCCTCCAGCTCCCTGCCTCCTGCAAAAATGAGCAGAACCTTGTGCATTCACCCTGACAGATAAATGTCTTGCATTTGCTGCTTTTTTCTGGGAAATGTGGTGCATGTAAAATGAATATACTTTTATTTGGGACATTAGTCATGGAATGTGGGGGAGAAGGAGATGTTTGACCTACTTAAATATACTTAAGTATACAAGTTAATTTCTTCACAAACTATTTCCAAACTTCTTTTGTTTGACTTGGCATAGACCCCAGGTGACACCAGGCACGCACAGGAACATGGGAAAAAATGCTTTGTTGGTGGTGGATTCCCTCATGGTTTCACAAAGAAAGGCATTAAAACTCAAGGAAGGTTTTAAGACTCAGTGTTTAATTTATGAAACCACATTTTAAAAATCCAAGCAGAGTAGTCATTTAATGAGGTCAGAGAGTAAGCTGTAACAACTTTAAGCTGGAATTTTACTGTTGTTCTATCACATGAAGAAATGAACATTTCTGTCTGTTAAGGATTTGAGATAAGTGCCTCCCACCAGTTGATACCTGACACTTGGAATCAGCTCACAAGAAAGGGGTGCTGCATCTAAAGCTACATTAACTCTTCAGTAACAGCTCAGTCTCACTTATCCATGAAGTTTTGTCCGTGAAGTTTACAAGCACTAGGAACATGTCTCCAAGTTACACACAAGAGTCCTGGCTCTGGGCCCTAAATTTCACATGGATCTGGAGCTGAGGAAAGCCTCGAATCTCTGGAATTCACCCTCCTCATCTGCACAATAGGGGCTGCAGTGCATGATCCCTCACAGCTCCATCATGGCCAGGGCAGAGAGTGAGATGTCCCTGTGTCAGCGGTACAGCTAGTGCTCACTGCTTGCTTGGCTTCATTCCTTCTCTAGATTAACCATTCAAGGCTACACGATGTCAGGTTGCTCTCTAAGTCTACTGGCAGGGCAATGTATTGTGGTTTTCCACAGTCTTCACAACCAGCAGAGGGAGCGAAAGTGCACAGTAAATCAACTTTAATGAAGTATAAAATCTCTTTAAAAATTCTGTTTCATTAAAATAAAATCTGCTAAATGTGTCTGGGTTGAGAAATTTGACTTGCCTGGTATATTTGCCTGCTGTCTGTTAGTGTTTGTGTGTGGGAAGTCAGAATTTAAAAATTATGGCCACTATAGTTAATAACAATATATTGTATTCTTGAAAATTGCTGAGACTGGAAGCTTCCAGCTGCACTGAGCTCTGCCTCTGTCCCAGTGATTCCCCACACTGCCAGTCAAGTCCCTAAGGAACTTGTCTCCTCCAGACGCAAGTGCATTCTGTCCTGAAGAAGTCTGGTTGTGATAGGAGCCCCGTTCTTGTAGGGACAGAAAAGAAAAGGAGTGGAACACGGTCCAGCTGCCAGAAGAAAAATTGGATTGATGAAAAGAGTCTCCAATTTGGGCTGCTGCCTGAAAGACTTTGAAAAGTTTAGTTTTACTCCAGTCCCCACAGATGAGCTCTTCAACAACCCTACAGTGAATCTGCGCTCAGTGGCCCAGCCAACCAGCAACTGGCTGAGTTGGTTAGCAGAGCAGTGTTGTCTGGCTACAGCTGCGTCACGGTGAGAGAAGACCCCAGCCTGGCAATTAGTACCATTAGTGGTCATGCCTGGAACTGCCCAGACCTTTGTGTCACTTGGGTTGATGCCCAGCAGACATCAGTACACTCCTTACCACTTCATCAGGAAATCTCCATGGACTATCTGTTTCATTTCTCCTCAGAGAACTACAGGGAAAGGTACCAGAACTTCCAGGATTTCCCTGGACAAACCTTATATCTCTTCCCCAAGTATAGCATATTCTGATCTAGGAGACATGGACCCTCTGGAATATTTTTTTAAAAGAACAATGATATCTAGTATTTTTCCATGAGAGACATTGATCCATTTGGCACCCAGGAGGTCATGCAACAGAAATTTGATCTGCTGATTGGCAAAAGACAAAGGTCTGTCCATCTGAGTTTTGATATTGATGTATTTGACTGTACACTGGCTCCAGCCGCAGGAATCCCTATTGTAGGGGGACTGACCTTTCAAGAAGGCATCTATATTACTGAGGAAATACATAGTACAGGGTTGCTGTCAGCACTGGATCTTGTTGAAGTCAATCCTCAACTGGGCACTTTAGAGGAAAGGGCAAAGGCCACAGCTAGCCTGCCAGTAGATGTAACTGCTTTATGTTTGGGTCAGACAAGGGAAGGAGGGCACATTGCCCATGGCCAGATTTTCTCGTTTCCCAGCCAAGTCAGAAAATGAAGTGTGTGTTAGAATTTAGGAAATACTGTGCACTGTTTTGTTTCACAATGGGCATTCCAGAGCTGTTAGGCATTTGAGAGGACAGGTATTAAGTGCTTATCTGGGTTAATATTGCCTTAATGAGAACACTTGCACATTCTCACAACTGTAGTTTCCCCTCTCCATTTTGGTGACTAATAATACCACTGTAAGTGTGTGTGTGTGTATATATATATATATATTTTTTTTTTGCAGTTCACTGGGTATTAATGCATTGTAGTGTTATGTAAATTTAAAGATGCATAAGCAGCATTCGTTACCTTGGTATATCAAAAAATGGTAAGAAAGGAGATTTTTAAAGTGTTTTTGCCACAAAAAATAATTATGTGAGGTCATACATATGGTAATTGTCTTGATTTAGCCATTCCACAATGTGTACATATTTCAAAACAATATGGTGTGCCTGATAAATATATGCAATTTTTATTTGTCAACTTAAAAATTAATTAATTGAAAAAATAAATACCAAAAAGTCACAAGAGGAAGGAGATTAAGTCCACCCACACCTACTATTCTGCTGTCTAAAGATAAAGGAGGAGCCAGAGGATGCTGGGCCTGCAGGGAAGGAGGAGACGCGTATCAGCATCCTGGCTGGGAACAGAACTCAAGCCTCTCGACTGGACCCTGCTTTCCTTTTTTCACTCACTTACATGAAAATGGGCTTGGGATCAATAAGAATAATTCTGCTCAAGCTTTCCAACAGAAGAAAAACAGAGTAACCAGCCATGTTCTGCAGCCCTCAGCAATCCTTCCCTCCAGCTGACTTGCTTCTCATCTGCTACTTTTCATGAAGATAACGTGCTCCCGCATCTCATGGTGAAAGCTAAAGTCTTTAAAGTGGTCCGCCAGTCACTACACCGCATGGCCTCCCTTTGCCCCTCGGACCTCTGGGTGTCCTCAATTCTCCCACAGCACCAGTGGCCAGTGTGCCTTTCCTGAAGCATGTCAGGCCTCTTCCCACTGAAAGCCTTTGAACTCGCTGTCCCCAGAGCACTGTTCCCCCAGAAGTCTGCATGGCTTAGTCCTTCTTTGTCTACTGAATGTCAACCTTCTTGATGCCCTATTTTAATTGTAAACTATCTGCTTTTCACTTTTCCTCCTCCCTTATTTTTCTCTACCTGACATTCAGTACATATTATATGTCTTACTGTTTTCCTTATAAATTCAGAGGTTTCTATCATTTTGCTCACTGTCGTTCAATGAATGAATAAATGAATGAATTTTAAATTTAATTACATATGCAGTGTTTGAAAGAAAGAAAGCAAGTTTCCTTTAATGAAGGTATCATTATGTGCATGTTATAGTTCTTTCGGCCTTACTCCCAAATAATTTTTTAATCGGTAGCTCCAAGATTGCTACATTGATTGAAATTCTAATTATTTGGCTGTGAGCACAAATGTGCTCATAACTTTATCATGTTGACATAAATATCAGTTATTTGGTAAGACAATGCTCCAGTCACCTCCTCCTGCTATAATATCTAATTATCTCTCTTGGGCTCTCACATTCCATTGTGAAAAACTAACATTAGCTCATATATAATAGTCATTCATAGTCTTTGCATGTTTGGTATGTGTGACCAAATGCCCTTTAATAGGTTCCATACTAATATTATATGAATATTAGTGAATTATCTAGTATAAATTTCTACAGGGCCTCTTAAGTAAATATGTATTTAGTTGGTTATGTTTTATGCATATTTAGAATTTGTTTGCATTATCCAACTTCACATGTATTATTTACCTGGTGGGAATATTTAGCTTTCTGACACTCTACTTTATCCTATGTATAAATTCACATATGTTTTATAATATTCATAACACTAATTCACCAAACGATCTTGATATCTGGTATATTATCATTTTCTTAATGAGATGTTATCTACAGCAAAGCATTTACTTAATCACTCACTTTTTGTTTGCTTGGTTTTGGGTGTTCCTCACTAAAAACAAGTATCTGTTGAAAAAAAAGGATGTCTCCAGAAAGTCAATGAGTCCTATAAAGAAAATTGTAGCAGACATTTTCTGAAGAAAAACTAATGTGTCAAAGGTAAGTAAAGCATAATTAATTTCTTGAATTTTTTTTTATTTTCTTCTCCAGCTTATAAAAAGAAACCTCTCTTGTATGTTGGTCGGGCTGAAACCTAATTGCATAATCTACATTATTTCATTCTCAATTGTCATTGAAACAACTCAAATTATTAAGTGTTTGCTATTTCCACATTTTTAAAATCTGATCTTTTGTTTAAAAAGTTGAGTCTAAAGAGCTAAAATTTGGGACAATTTAGAAGCTAAAGGGGGTGGATTAATAATTTGGTTATATTTTGCTGTCCAATCGGCATCTCATGGGAGTTTAGAAATAATTTTAGTTATTTGCTTTTAGTCCTTCTTATGTAACGCTAACATAGTGGACCTATCATAGGCTGTTATTCCAACTAGTCTGATGGTTTGTTTGCAGACTATTTCATTATGTTCTTAATTTTTTTCATTAAAATCTTTATGAAAGCTAAGTGGCAATTTCACATTGGAGAAATGAAGCAGTGAAAATGGCTATCATATATCCATCATTTAAACACAGTACTTGGGGTGCCATGTTCCAGCACCACAGCTTAATGCGCCAATACTGTGTAGTATAAACATCTCTTAATAGGTACCTGGGGTTGGAGTTTCTCTACTGTGTTCAACCTAAATAAGTACATGAGATTGCTATTGAAAGTGTTTTTATATCTGTTTGGAATCCAAATAAATTTATTGTTATGGAGCCTCTGTCTTAGAAAACAGATATTTAGGGTCTCTAAACTTTTATTTTGAAATATCTGTAGACTGACAAGCAGTAGCTAAAATAGTATACAGAGATTCTGTGTACCCTTCACCCAGCTTCTCCCATATAAAAAATCCCATGCAACCATAGTGCTTTATTAGATTTTTTAAAAGGTATTATTTTATTAGAACAGTTTCAGATTCGCAGCAAAATTAAGAGGAAAGTATGGAGATTTCCCATACGCTTCTTGTCCTCCTCCCACATGCATAGCCTTCCCCATATCAACATCCTCCACCAGGGTCATACATTCGTTAAAACTGATAACTGCACATCATAATTGCCCAAAGTCCATAGATTACATTAGGGTTCACTCTTGGTGTTGTGCATTCTATAGGTTTGGGCAAATGTGTAATGACTGGTATCCACCATTACATGACTATTCACAGTAGTTTCACTGCCCTAAAACTCCACTGTTTTGCTTATGCATCCTTTTCTGCTACCTTCAACCCTTGGCAATCACTGATCTTTTTGTTGTCTCTGTAGTTTTGCCACTTTCAGAATGATTTGTAAAGTGAGGAGACTTTTGATGGACCTGTTCCTTCTGAGGCAGGATAGTTATAAAGATAAAAAACCAAGCCCCATTGATTATCTCTTAGAACTAGCAACTAAACCCCATGATTCCTTGGGCAGTTCCAAGATTTCAAGTGCAGTATTCTTTATTTATATTTGCTTTGCTTAAATGTATCCAGCCTATTATTTAACAAATCAGCAAAAGAGAAAAGCAGAGAGAAATTAGCAGAGATATCTTTCCCCCAATTCCCTCCCCATCTCTTTTTTCCTCACCCAAAACAGCACTCCTGGAGAGATGTTTATGAGATCTGTAATTTCTGGGCCTATCAAAAGTGTTAATTTGTGAGTTTCTGGGTCTTTTTTCTCACTGTCCTTCAGAACGGGCACCCCAGGAGCATAAAGGCCAAGTCTGTCTCAGATCTGTCTATCATCTAATGACTGTCTTGAATTTTATAGTCAAGTATTATATAACTGTTTCTGTATTAAAGATTGTGGGTTTTTAAAAGCTGATTTCTATTTTTTCTTGAATAGAGAGAGTTATTCTCTCTGAGAAGATGGGTTCTCCCTTGTCTGATGAACTTCAGAGCTTAAAAATAAGGCTGACTTGAAAGTAAATTTGCTGTCCTCTTTTGTTTTTATTTTTTGGTTCTGAGCCCAGGAACATTTACCCTTTCTCTTCTCTTCCCTCATAATGAACCTGGTCTCTTGTCTCATTCTGTATGTAATCCCCTGGCTGACTCCTAGCTTCAGCTCCAGACTTGATACCAAAACCTGTGAACAGGGGAATTAAAAGCAAGCTGTACTCTCTCACCAACTTTCTCTGATTTCTAGGCCTCCTTCAGGTTGGACCCCAGGCTTCTCCTACTTCCTGTCCAAGTGGAGCAAATGCAGCTCAGCTGGTTCCTGAGTTGCTATTGCCCCACCCCCATGTCCACGTGCTGGTCTAAGAAGAGGGCAGGGATATTGAGAAAGCAACAGAGAAGGGGCAACAGTGACCATCTCTGCCCAAGTGTGAAGGCCTCCCTGGCCCTCCAAAGAGATGTACAGACTCGAGGAGATGCAAAGGTCCTTCTGGTTGTAGGACTTCAATTATGATCTCTGAGGATATGCTTCAAAATAAAGTCTCCGATATTGAAAATCACTGATCTCACTTCAAAGGATAAAAGTAATCTTTACTAGAAAAGTCACACACACACACACGCACACACACACATACTGCCCCCCTGCCACACACACACAATGGTAACTATGGGTGGTGATATATGTGTTAATTAATGTTGTTGTGGTAATAATTATACAATGTATGTGTAATTAATTCTTCCCATTGTATACCTTGAATATATGCAATTTTTATTTATTAAATATTTTCTTAAGATCTCCTTAAAGTATGTCTTTTAACTCTTTAACCATTTCAGCAATATCATCTTTTCTTTCCTTCATGTTCTTATTCTTTCCCATTTAATTTTATTTTTAAGATAATTTTTCTCTCTGTCTTTTCAGGAATAACAATCTTCAAGGTTCTCCCTTTTTCCTTTAAAGGCAGTGATTGCAGATAAAGAAGCTGAAATTTTTGCTATTATGACACAAAACAGCATGGCTTGTAAAGAATTTTCCAGGGTCATTTGCCTGGGAGGTGCCCTGTCCCCTCCAATTTTGTACCAGATCTGAATTTTTTCTCTGTGACCTTGACAACAATTCTTCCCATATTCATTCAATACTTATTAACTTTCCTGGATGTCAGATAAGGCACTCAGGACACAGTGGTGACAAAATAGATAATTAAGGGAAGCTTACACTGTAGTTGGGGGAAACAGTCCATAAATAAGTAATTGAACAATAAGCAAGATACTGTCAGAATGAAACCAGGATCATGAAGAAAAGGAATCAGAATGATTTCAAAAAGCATTTGAGGGCAGGGGATCCTGGGACTCTTTTAGATGGGTGCATCTAAAAGAGGGAAGACCTCACGAACATGTAAAGTCTGAGCTGAGTCCTAGAAGATAAGATAAAGCAACCATGAGAAGATTTTCTCTGAGAGCATGAGAAACAGGCTGCAGAGAACATCAAGTACCTGCCTTCTTCAGACGTGTTTCCCCACAAATAGCAATCTATTTTACCTGCAGAGAATTTTGCAGTTATTCTCCTTCCCTCTCCCTCTGCCTCTCCCTCTCTCTCTGCCTTTCCCTCTCCCTCTTCCTCTCTCTCTCTCTCCGTGTGTGTGTGTGTGTGTGTGTGTTTGTATATGTGCAACTCTATGAAAAACACTTCATCTGAGAAGCCAACGTGTAAGTTAAATTTAAGGCAAATACAGAGTATAATAAGATTTGAGGGTGTAACGGAAGTAAAATAACCTTATTTGATCAACATTTTATTTCTACCTTAAATAAAAAGAAAAATGTTTCTATTTACAATGATTTGATACACTTCTGTAAGTGCATAAAAGCCTATAAGCTATCAAAGTTCATTCTATTAACTAAGGAGAAATCTTAAGGGCTACATCTGGATAATACCACAAATTCATAAATTAGTAATTTATAATTCCCTGTTGTAAATGATCACTCAGCTGATCCACATGGGGACATCTGGCAATCAAACTAAATATTCCCATTTCCAGATGCAAGACATAACTAACTGGTTAATTGCCTTTAAATTTTTGGCCTTATGGTTTATTTTTTAAAAATCATTAAAAATAGATAGATGATGAAAAAAATGTGGTTCCAAAAGTTTTTTATTTTTCTGAAAAATACTTCCATTATCACTATTTTTAGCAAATTTGATTTAAAAATCTTTTTTTTTTTCTAAGCTTTGAGTTAGGGAAAATTTTAAAAGACTATAGGAGTTGGGGGAATTTTAATATTAGCCAAAAGGGTTTGAAGCAGAGAACTAGGATAAGAAAGGAAGTGAGGGGTGAGCAAAGGTCTCAAGCCAAATGGGGCAGAAGAAAGAGCCCAGCTAGTTGTGACAAATAGAGGGAGAGCAGCTGCTGACCAGCCTCATGACCTTATTTATTACATGGGGAGGAGAGTTGGCCAGTGATGGAAAAGGAGGAAAACCATATCCTCCCTTGGGGACAAGGTATAAAGATCAAGGGATCTGTGAAGTCTAGCATGTCCCACAATGATGATGATGGTGATAATGACCACAGCAGTCCCTAGAGTGTGACACCAAAGCAAAGGGGAGGACAAACATACTCGCACGGAAACGAGGAGCACTGTGCAGCAGACGGAAAGCCTTCATTTGATTTCAAGCTCTTTTGACAGGAGACCTGTGTCTATTCCAGATTGGAATTGTCTCTTTTCTCATCACATCCTTTGGAGAGAACAAAAGTTAGGGAATATCCATGGGGTTTTTGTGAAGATTCTTTGTACTGGGGATGGGAGGTACCGATGCATTGGCAGCTCTTCACTTCCCCCATGAAAATATACTATATCCCTCTCAATAAAAAAAAAAAGCAGGGAGAAGAAAGTTGTGGTAGATGTTATTATCATAATGCCAAAATTATTCTGAGGAAAAGAAAAACCCACTTCAGAAGTATGCTCTTTCTTAACTGTACAAGGTATCAGAGGAAGCAGATGTTTTGTCTGTTACTCAATCTCCTACTCTCCCTCTCTTTCTATCCTTGCTATCTTCCCCATCACTTCTCCATCATAAATTAATGACAGCATTGACTAATTTTATCATGTTTTGAATCAATTTTCATAGATCCATCTATTCATTTAAATAAATGTCTCTGATATACATCATCTTACAAACACCCCAAAATGTAAAACCTTAAGCACAAGAAGAAAGGCACGTGGAGAATTTGTGTTCCAGGACTAATGCTATTATTGTGGATTTTTTCCAGAAGAAGCTGAGCTGTGCACACCACAAGATAGACTTGGGGATAGGGATTTATTTATTTTTATTTTTTGGTTACTGCAAGGAAATTAATTAGGAAACTGGGTAAAATTTTGTCTCTTATTTTACAAACAATAATACCCATAAGGCATGCTAAGTGTAAGTAACAGGAAACCAGCCATGCACCGATGTGTAATATGAAATGAGGACCCCACAATTCATGCTTCCTATGTAAGAGCATACATGATGGCTGCAAAGGCTTTAAGATCCGAGATACAACTAAGATGAAGAGTTTAAGGAAGGTGGTCACAGCCAGTGTTATACTGGGCCGAGCAGTTGCCACTGAGTCTCTACTTGTGAAAGGTGTGAAAGCAAAACTAAGACTTTAGTTCCCTCAGCCACAGTCTCCCTGAAGGGCAGCAGTTGGTGTCAAGAGTCACTTTTGCAAATGAAGTGACTCACACTAAGTAGAAACAGTCAGCCAGGGCAGGAAGGGCTGTGACTCCTCATCAGTATCTCAGGGACCTTGGTCTCCTTCCTTCCTTTCCTAGACTTTTGTAAAAGTCTAGATGTTTTTCTCAGTATGATAAATTAAACTCATGAAAATAACAATTTATATTTCTCCTATCATCATTCCACTTACTCTTACAGACTGTTAAATTGGATGATACATTGCTGAAGTAACAAAGAGTCCCTAAATAGAAAATGCCTTTGAAATAAGGCATAAGTTAATAGATACCAATTTAATTCAGTACTAGTCAAATTTTGCTGTCTTCCCTGCAAGATCATTGGATTAGAGAAGTCAGAAAACATGGGTTTTACTTTAGGATCCCTTATTAGACAAGTGACCTTGAACAATCACTTTAACCCAAGTCTCTGTTTCTCATTTATGATAGAAAATTAGTCCCACTGGCCCTGATTACCTATCAGGGCTGTTGTCAGTATTGTATCAAATAATGTGTGGAAAAATCACTCATTATTAATAAAATACTATTTAAATCCAAGGCCCTATTCTTGAAACAAGTTCTCAACTCAAACCTCACTTTTCTTGCAAATCCTTTGTGGACCTCTCTTTTGCCCACCCTTTAGTTGCACTATTCTGAGCTGGGCATGTCAACACTCCACTGAAGATGACACCGCTCAGCCTCTCCAGTACGGCTGTGTAACAAAGTTCTTGCCAGTGGTACGTGATCACAGGTGCTGTACACCACTTTCAGGTCATTTGAAGGATGGCTGTAGTCCTCCCATTCCCCACCTCCCCTCTTGCTCACCGGATTATAGTCATTGTAGAGGGAGCTGAACAGCCATCTCAGACCACAAAAATAGAAGCAACAGATGAGGCTGGCAAAGCAGTAGGACTCAAAGAGCCTGAGTCACCCACACTGTGGAGCAGTTATTAACAGCCTCAGGGTGTCTTGTTCAGTGAGAGAATAAACTCCTATTTGTTTAAGCTACTGTATTTTGGCCTTTATTATAAAAATATCCTAATGGATATGTTCCAGTTAATTTAGTCTATCTGTATTGTAGTACTCATCACTGTATATTATCTTACTATTATCTTCTTAGCTTACTTGTTAAGTCCTTTAGCTGAACTCTGAGAGCAGGGGCCATCCATTCTTGTGTGCCCAGCACTGAGAACAACGTGTAACTCAGAATAGACTCTATAACATTTAAATGAATTAAAAATCATTTTTTTAAAATTAAGAATGAACAAATAAGGCTTTTGAAGGAAATCTACAGCTTTGCATTCTAGTTAAAATAGTAATTAAAAATTTTCAGGACTTCAATGCTGTTTATTTTCTGTCATTTAATTTTCATAATAATGCTACAGTGTTTGATGCTTCTTGAAGCCCAGTCAACTGTTTCATATTATATTTCCCTATTTCACTAATTTTAATTTTTGACAAAATTTAGTAGTTATCTAAGAATAATATTTCTAGGAGAGTGATAGGAACTCAGTTCTCAGTGGGGTAGGGAGACAAGTTTCTATAGGGTAGTACATAATATATTGTGAAAATGCTGCAGTAAAATTAGGTATAAATTAGATAGGATTTATCAGTTAGGATACTACTATAAGAAAGGCCAAAATAATAGCATCTTAAACAAAAAGAACTTGTAACTACAGTGATATGATATTGGTAAAAACCCAACTATGATCAGTGTTTAGGGAATAGGATTTAAATGCTCATTTTCTACTTGTAACTAGAGATATTCATACAAGAATTACCTGTAATAGTGAAAGAAATAAGGGAGACTGGGAAAGAGAGAGAAAGAAACAAAGAGAGAGAGAGAAGGAAGGAAGGAAGGAAGGAAGGAAGATTCATTTAATAATAGAGAAATGGTAGTGTATTTATCCAGTGGAATATTATTCTGTCATTTAAATCTAGCCGTAGAGGAGCTGTTCTGCCTCCTGAAGCCAGTTCCTTCACTTGTGCTTTAGATTTGGCCCTTTATCCTCTCTCAGAAGCCATACATTACCAATTATACCCTTTCTCCTTAAATTGCCCACTTCCTGCAAAATGGATTCTTTCTTTGGCATTTAAATACTTCAAGTCTTATTATCCTAAAAATAGCCTCTCTGCCCAAGAGCCTCCTCTAGCTATGCCCTACCCCCCTAACCTTTCTTAGCCAACCTTACTGAGGGTGCTCCACACTCATGGTCACCATTTTCCCATCACTTTTATGCTTCCAAGTAACCTAGGAAATGAAGCCTTCAGAAATCATAAGCTCTACACCTGCTTTAAGAGATTCTTCCCAGGCTCAGCCATAAATTTCTTCAGTTGTAAAATAGGGCAATTCAGTGTTAAAGCTGAAAGGGCTCTCAAAGAGTCTACCTCTCAGTATTATTCAGTGCGATGATGAGGTTGATTAGTTCAGTACTAGCCACATCTTCTGAGTTTCTTGTGTGTTCGATCCTTGGAACCACACTTTGATGTCATTGCATCCAGTCCCATGGCTTTGAATACCATCTACATGATGTTCTATATGATCATCAACCACTCTCCTTAACTCTGGAAGTGTGTATTCAGTTTACACCTATTCTCTGTTGCTCCAGGCTTCTGAAACATAACATGTCTAAAACTGAACTCTTAATTTTCTTCCTTAAACCTGCTTCTCCTGCAGTAAATGGCAACTCCATCCTTCAAATTGATCTACCCTAAAATATCGGCATCACTCTTGATCATTTCTCATGATTTCACTACCATTGACCTTGTCTAAGCCAATATCATCTATCTTGTCTACACTATTGCAATAATCTTTTAACTGGTGTTCCTGTTTCTGTTCTTACTTTCATCCCTTTCAGTATCTTCATAGCAGCAATATTTTTTTTTAAAAGTCATGTCACAGCACTCCTCTGCACAAAGTCTTTCAATGTTTTTTTTATTTCACATGGAATAAACTCTAAAGTTATTTCCTAAATGGCCCTCCATCACATTGGACGGTCTTTGATTTTATCTCTCACCTACTCTGCTTTAGTCACTTGGATATGGCTATTCTTCAAAAACAGCCTCACACTCCCCTGACTCAGAGCCTTTGTATCTGTTATTTCCACTTCCTAGAATCTCTCCCCAGATATTGGCATGGCTTACAGCTTTACTTTCTTCAAGACTTTGCTGAATGCTGTGTAAAATATCATACCTATATCCTGTTTACTCTGTAGGCACCATCTTTATTTTTTCCATAGCACATGTCACCACCTGACATATTCTATTTATGGATTTATTTATGTGATTTTTGCTTGTCTTCTTCCACTGGAATGTAAACTCCCTGACAGCAAGGACTTTCTTTGCTTTTTAGTTTTTAAATAACTGAGCACATAAATATTCTTGAATCAATAAACGCATTTCTCTTCATCTAGGGTTCTACTAGAACTGATATGTACATCACCTCATCTGACAGTCTGTTTTACACTTATTTTAATATATAAATATGTTCATCATATTTCAAACTGTAGCAAAGTAAAAAAATAATAATACCTTGAAATAGTTGGTGTTAGAATTCCTTTGAAGAAAATAACTGTCTTTTGTTTGGAAAAATACCTGATAAACTGGATGGGTTGAAAAGTGAAATCATGACAGCAAGGTTTGGCAGAAGGCAAGCAAAAAAGGGATTAAGTTGCTACGCAATTGCAATTTGGAGTGATGAAAAGACAAACAAATAGAGTGGGAGAGAAACAGAAGAGTATAAATAAGGAACAGTTGGGTGAATTGGGAGGCATGGCAAAGGGTTTATGACATCTAATTGTTAAGTTTAGGTGGCTTGAGTTTTTCTGGTATAAACCATTATCTCCCCAAAACCTTCTATAAAGTCTGCTGCTTCCAAAAGGGTCTTTCATTAGTGGCTAGTGTGTGTGTGTGTCTGTGTGTATGTGTGTAAATAAGGAAACAGATTGCATTGTGTTTGGGCCATGCCAGGGTGAGAGTAGAGGAAGGACAGGGTATGGTGGGAGAACAGAAAGTAGTGCGGGCAGGACACAAATGCCATAGACGACCCTGAGTTATTGAGCCCTGCTGGAATCAACAAGTATTCTGGTGAGAACATTGGGGTCTGAGCCACTCTTCCATCATACTTATGGGGCAGAAATGCCTGAGGAGACCTCTGTGTTCCTTGACCAAACTTTCCTTGTATTTGAAGACTCTCCTTTTATTTATGCTAATCTTTACAGAAATGTAGTGACTCGAAGACAGAAATTGTTACTCTTGAATCCTTTCCAGACTAAATAAATAAATAAGGACCAATTTCACCATTATGATCTAGAAAGTTATTTTTTTCTTTCTTTTTATTTTTCCTCTGTACTTGCTTCAATACCTTCAGGCTCCTTTTATTTCCCTTAAAATAGAGAAGAAAGTTAGAGTGAATATGCCAAAGCAGGTCTAAAACTGAGTACATGAGGACGATTTCTTATTGCCTACATATATCCGTTCCTCATAAAAGATAACAATGGACTTTTGACGTATTCCAAATGGTCTTGCCTTGCCAATTCAGATGTAACTTTTGGTCCTACTCTAATTATTAGACCTTCTAATTAGATCAAGAGAACTATTTTTCTAAAAATTAGATGCATAAACAATATTACTTCTGCTACCCCATCCATAACAATGTTCCCCACTAGAATTTTCATATGAACTGTGTAGTAAACTTTTGAGTAATTTGAATTTCATTGCAGCAAACTCTCTGGAGCCTTTCTAGGGAAATATAATGGGAAACATTATTTGAAACAAGCATGCTATTGTCTGGAGCTCAAAAATCTACTTTGAAATAATAGATGTTGCTGCAAGACAATTTGATGCCCTAATATGTTTAAAGTCATAGTTAAATACACTTAACCCATCACACATCTCAGAATTAGATAGTGTCTATATGCCACGTTTATACTATTGTTTAAAAATACATCGTGTGACTTGAAAGTCTACAGAGGTGGCCTGAAAGAGAGCCTCTTCCCTCTTCCCCCTGTGTGAATTGTGCTGTTGATTAGCTGCTCCACGAGCCTAGAAAAGCTGCCAGTTAATGCCAGGGACCCCAAAGCTGAAGGAAGATTTGCAGCTGTGACTGGCCTAGATTCTGGCAGTGCCAGGCTTGTGATCTGTTGGAGCTGTTGCTGCCTGTGCTGCCTCTTCTAGCATTTTTGAATTGGAAAAAAGATGGAACAGGGAAAGCTGGAGATCAGAAAAAGGAGGCTTGGCTTACATAATAGCTATTCCCTTAATCTATGCAGATTTGATATCTTCCCTTTCTTTAAACGATTCATTTCTGTGACCATCACTCCCCCACTGCCAGCATTGACCCTAACAATTCTTTTTTGCCCTCATTTACATGGCCCTCCAACTTAAGAAATAAAACATTTAGAACAACACCATATTTCCCCACTTCCATAAACCTTTCCTCTTTGTGCAATGCTACCTATTAGAACACTCTAATCCAAAGAAAAGTGACTGAAAAAATTTAGATTACTCAAAATGGCATCTGGATTTTTATCAGTTGGCTTTATTCTGAAATTAGATTCTTACCTTGATCTATGTTGGACTGAAACCTCCTGCCCACCAAATAAGGTCATATTTAATCACCAAATTATGCCCTATGGTCGTGAAAATCACAACACTTGTTTTCATAGGCAGGCTCTCAAATGTCCAAATCTTAATTTGGCTAAATTGTATCTGTTTGATATGTTTGTTGGTTTGTATTAAACTGAACTGAATGAGGAATGAGAGATCTGGTCCTTTACTTACTGTCACCATATGTAAACTATTTCATCTATAACCAAAAGAAAGACAACACACACACACACACATGCACACATACACAAACACACACACATTAGTCATTACTGCGTTCATTATTTGAGGGGCAATAAATTTATTAATTATTAACTTTATTATTCCCAGTTGAAAACCTTAAATCATATTATACAAATACATTCAATCTCTCAAATTAAAATTAGTAGGAACAAAATAAAACTTTATAGTTCATAGACTGAAAATCTTCTACATTCAAATAATTTTTGTAAATAATAATTTTTGTAAAAATGTAAGCAATATTGTTTTTGCTGCCCAGCTTTAATTCTTTTAGGGACATGAAAGGAGGAGGTCACACCAAACAAAAGTCAATTTACTTTTGAAATGTTTTCAAATGATGAGAGGAAGGGGACTATATTATAAAAACAGGATATTGAGCTCAAATGAAGATGAGTATAGCTGTGGCACCCAAGGGATGTTGGTTCTTGGAAGTAGAGTGGGGGCAGGTTTTATTTGAAAATATGTAATGAAGTTTGCCATAATACAACAGCCTGGGGACTGTAATTAAGAGGTAGCATAATAATAATATTGATTTTTTAAATTATAATAATTTCTCTCTTGGCAAGCCCTGCAGGACAAATTACCAAAACTCCAGACAGCTCTTATTTTCCCTTTCTTCTGAGTAGATTCGATCATGAAGATCACTCACCCATTACCAACTCTCCATCTCTTAGAAGCTTCAGGAACATGCAGTGTGGCTTTCCTGGCCACCACCTCTTCAGCAGTGTTCTCTTTATGCTGTGACATAGCCATTTGTTCCCTGTTGCTAATCCATCTCTCCAGGAATGGTCCTAGAGATGCTTCCTCTCCATTGGGCACTATCCTTTGGTGGGGATAAGGTTTTCTTCAACCAGAGGTGAAATTCTCTGGACCAGAGGAAAACATGGAGCACACTTAAGGGTCCTAATCTCCAGCAGAAGCCCCAGCATTAAAGTTCTTTATTTGAGTCATTCTTTCCATTTTTCTACAGCAACCCATCTCCCTAAAGAAATATATACAGTCTTCTGCAAGGGTTATATGAAAGTAACATTGGTTTGTTCATTATTTCTTCATTATACAATGTTGATTTAGAACCTACTATGTGCCAACCTCCTTCTCACATCATTGATCAAGACAATAAGCTCCCCTAAATCTTATTTTCTAATGAAGGGAAGCTGGTAGGAAAAAAATAAATGCATTAAAATGATCCAAATAGTGACATATTCAATGTAGGAAATTAAGTATGGAAGGAGAATTTTCAAGGGAGTAGACATGCAGTGTCTTCAAATAGGTGGACAGGGAAAACATCTCTGAGGCCCACCGGTGCTGAGGCCTGGGAAAAAGCAGGTGGCAGCATGCTTGCTGCTTTCCTTTGAGAAGCAGAAGGTAGGTTAGTGTGGCTGGAGAACAGTGAGACAGAGAAGGGTGCAAAAGGAGGTCAAAGCAGTCCAGACCAGGGCCTAGGAGGCTATAGCAGGGAATTTGATTCTTGGTTAGCAGTAGTGTGAAAGAAGAATAACCATATCGGCTAAATCAATATGATTATATGACTAAGTCATTTGAAAAGAGAATTTGCCAATAGGTTTACATATCAGTGCATGGACTGAGCTAATGCCACACCTGAGCAATTGTCCACCTTAGCAATTACCACACCTTAGCATTTCTTAGAAAATGTATACAGAAAGAGTTTCAGGCACAGGCCAGCTGATGTTCCTATTCAAAGAAAAAGAGCAAGAAAAAAATAGAAATAAAATTATATCCTTTTTCAATAAATATGGCAAAAAGATAATATAATTTCATTTTTCAAGAGCAAGGTTACATGCATCAGTCTATGAATTGGTATAAGAAAGTATAGTTTCTACAAAATGTGTTACATACAGTAAAAATTTTCATTCATTTAAGCAATGCATGTCAATATCACTGAAAAACATGTGCCAATGTGCAATGCCATGATGTACCCTAACCAAGAAAGCCCTAGGTTAAGCTATCTTCACAAAGGAATAAGTCATAGTTTTGACCACTCTAACAAAAAGAACGGTTTTAAATAGAGCATGTCATTGGGCAAATTTTGTTCCATTAACTACTACTTCTGCCTATGAATGAATGCTTATACAAAAACTGTTGTTCTAACAGTTTGAGGTGATTGGAGAAAGGGATCTAAATTTTGTTTTTTTTATTTTTATTTATTTTTTTTTTTTTTGAGACGGAATCTCTCTGTCGCCAGGCTGGAGTGCAGTGGCGTGATTCCGGCTCACTGCAACCTCTGACTCCCCGGTTCAAGTGATTCTCCTGCCTCAGTCTACTGAGTAGCTAGGATTACAGGCATACGCCACCACGTCCAGTTAATTTTTGTATTTTTAGTGGAGCCGGGGTTTCACCATGTTGGCCAAGATAGTCTTGATCTCCTGACCTTGTGATCCGCCCACCTTGGCCTCCCAAAGTTCTAGGATTACGGGTGTGAGCCACAGTGCCTGGCCTGAATTTTTATTTTCTCCACCACTTCATTCCTATTTGGAAAGCCAATAAGTAACAACAAATATTCTGAAGCACTCTAAGAGCTTGCCTGCAATGTTAAACCAATGAGTATTTAGGAAGAGAAATATAATCCACAGGTTCTCGATTGACTTATAATTAAATCATTTGTAAGAGCCATTTGATGTCCAAAATGACTTGTAAGATTTTTTTATAAGCTTTGTTTCCTTAAAGCAAAAAGATCTATTATTGCCAAGAGTAAACAAAGCTTAAAGGCACATCTACTTTAACAACAACAACAACAACAACAACAAAGCCTAAAAAGCAAATAACCAAACAAACAAAAAAAGCAACAAAAACAAAAGTCATTCAATAGCATGATGAAAATGCACTCTACCTCAAAAGTAGACAATACTCCGACTCCAGAGCCATGTACATTGACAATCCTCTTAAGTTTTGACCCAGATATAAATTGCTGGCCAATCTCAACTCATTTACCCTTTTATGACTGGATAGATAGGACTTGGAACAGAAACTTAACTTTAAATGCAAACAGCTGCTACAACTGACCTAACCCCAAACAACTCCAGAACGCCTACTCTCAGACCTTGCTTTGATCTTGGACCATTAACAATAAGACTAAGAAATTTGTGACAGGGAGACAAATTGAATTTTTCCCACATATGTAATAAAAACAGAGTTCTTTTTTTTAACTATACTTTTTACTATACTTTTTAAATTTACTTTGTTCCATGTAGGAACAAAGTAGGAAGTATTTATGTCACTCGGTATGGGACTTCAGAGTAGATGGTCCTAACCAACCCTAAAATTTAATAATCTTCTTGTGACCAGCTTGCCAATAGAAAAAGCATATTATAGTTTGCCCTGTAAGTGAACTTGGGCAAAGAAACAAATATAGGGACAAAGATTCAGCAAGAAAGTTGAATCTTTTTCAAAAATAAAGAATATGATTGACAAATATTTAATGACTCCACATTTAGAATCGAATCATTGAATATGTTTTTGGTAAAGGATATATGTGAAACTTAACTCTAAATGTCCTATATTTTTAAAATAATGTATACAAAAACACATTTTTAAAACCAAATTGTTTACTATTCATGCTCAAAGTATTTGCAATTCACTAGAAACCTAAAAATACTATTTTCAAAAATTATTACATAACAAATTCCTATTCATTGCAGAAAACTAGGAGATACAAATAAATTTAAAGAAATAAATTCACACCATGGAATACTATGCAACCATAAAAAAGGATGAGTTCATGTCCTTTGTACGGACATGGATGAAACTGGAAACCATCATTCTAAGCAAAACTAACGCAAGGACAAAAAACCAAACACTGCATGTTCTCACTCATAGGTGGGAATTGAACAATGAGAACACTTGGACACAGGAAGAGGAACATCACACACCAGGGCCTGTTGTGGGGTGGGGGAAGGGGGGAGGGATAGCATTAGGAGATATACCTAATGTAAATGACGGGTTAATGGGTGCAGCACACCAACATGGCACATGTATACATATGTAACAAACCTGCACGTTGTGCACACGTACCCTAGAACTTAAAGTACAATAAAAAAAAGAAATAAATTCAGATCACCTGTATTTCCACCATCCTGTAGTAACTATTATTAACATGTGTATATGTATGTATGTATAGGTGTATATACATATATAAGCATATATATGTATAGGTGTATATACATATATAAGCATATATATGTATAGGTGTATATACATATATAAGCATATATATGTATAGGTGTATATACATATATAAGCATATATATGTATAGGTGTATATACATATATAAGCATATATATGTATAGGTGTATATACATATATAAGCATATATATGTATAGGTGTATATACATATATAAGCATATATATGTATAGGTGTATATATACACATATATAAGCATATATATGTATATGTGTATATATACACATATATAAGCATATATATGTATATGTGTATATATATACATATATAATACACACACAGAGACTTTTTTCCACCCGTATTTATAAATGTAGTTTTTCTTAACAAAAATAAGATGCCACTATAAATGTTTTTGTAATTTAATTTTTTTTCCTTCATTCCATAGCCTTTCAACAAATATTAAACTTTCCCTTCTTTACAAGATGGTGTCTGAGTACAGGGGTAGCTTATGTATTCAGATAGCTCTACAATCCATAGAGACCATCTTTCTGGTCTCTTGTACCAGTTTGAAATCATGCATCCCTACTTGCCAAGTCTGCAGATGATAAACCCTTGATCTATTTTCTGGCATGGGCCTTTCCCAAGGGTAGGTCTTG
The DNA here is from genome assembly GCF_028858775.2 of Pan troglodytes. NCBI lineage: Eukaryota > Metazoa > Chordata > Mammalia > Primates > Hominidae > Pan > Pan troglodytes. The sequence continues at coordinate 112,134,971 of NC_072403.2, forward strand.
TGGCTTGATGATGCACCACCCTCGGCACACTGATGCTTACCTCTGAGTCCAGCTTTGGGCTGCCTGTTTGCCTGGTATCACCTCTACGCTTTGAAGACACAAAGTCTTTAAAATTAAGACTTTAAGGGAGGAGCCAAGATGGCCGAATAGGAACAGCTCCGGTCTACAGCTCCCAGCGTGAGCGACGCTGAAGACGGGTGATTTCTGCATTTCCATCTGAGGTACCGGGTTCATCTCACTAGGGAGTGCCAGACAGTCGGCGCAGGTCAGTGGGTGCGCGCACCGTGTGCGAGCCGAAGCAGGGCGAGGCATTGCCTCACTTGGGAAGCGCAAGGGGTCAGGGAGTTCTGTTTCCGAGTCAAAGAAAGGGGTGACGGACTCACCTCTAAAATCGGGTCACTCCCACCCGAATACTGCGCTTTTCCGACCGGCTTAAAAAACGGCACGCCACAAGATTATATCCCACACCTGGCTCGGAGGGTCCTACGCCCACGGAATCTCACTGATTGCTAGCACAGCAGTCTGAGATCAAACTGCAAGGCGGCAGCGAGGCTGGGGGAGGGGCGCCCGCCATTGCCCCGGCTTGATTAGGTAAACAAAGCAGCTGGGAAGCTCGAACTGGGTGGAGCCCACCACAGCTCAAGGAGGCCTGCTTGCCTCTGTTGGCTCCACCTCTGGGGGCAGGGCACAGACAAATAAAAAGACAGCAGTAACCTCTGCAGACTTAAATGTCCCTGTCTGACAGCTTTGAAGAGAGCAGTGGTTCTCCCAGCACGCAGCTGGATATCTGAGAACGGGCAGACTGCCTCCTCAAGTGGGTCCCTGACCCCTGACCCCCGAGCAGCCTAACTGGGAGGCACCCCCCAGCAGGGGCACACTGACATCTCACACGACGGGGTATTCCAACAGACCTGCAGCTGAGGGTCCCGTCTGTTAGAAGGAAAACTAACAAACAGAAAGGACATCCACACCAAAAACCCATCTGTACATCACCATCATCAAAGACCAAAAGTAGATAAAACCACAAAGATGGGGAAAAAACAGAACAGAAAAACTGGAAACTCTAAAAAGCAGAGCGCCTCTCCTCCTCCAAAGGAACGCAGTTCCTCACCAGCAACGGAACAAACCTGGATGGAGAATGACTTTGACAAGCTGAGAGAAGAAGGCTTTAGACGATCAAATTACTCTGAGCTATGGGAGGACATTCAAACCAAAGGCAAAGAAGTTGAAAACTTTGAAAAAAATTTAGAAGAATGTATAACTAGAATAACCAATACAGAGAAGTGCTTAAAGGAGCTGATGGAGCTGAAAACCAAGGCTCGAGAACTACATGAAGAATGCAGAAGCCTCAGGAGTCGATGCGATCAACTGGAAGAAAGGGTATCAGCAATGGAAGATGAAATGAATGAAATGAAGTGAGATGGGAAGTTTAGAGAAAAAAGAATAAAAAGAAATGAGCAAAGCCTCCAAGAAATATGGGACTATGTGAAAAGACCAAATCTACGTCTGATTGGTGTACCTGAAAGTGATGGGGAGAATGGAACCAAGTTGGAAAACACTCTGCAGGATATTATCCAGGAGAATTTCCCCAATCTAGCAAGGCAGGCCAACATTCAGATTCAGGAAATACAGAGAACACCACAAAGATACTCCTCGAGAAGAGCAACTCCAAGACACATAATTGTCAGATTCACCAAAGTTGAAATGAAGGAAAAAAATGTTAAGGGCAGCCAGAGAGAAAGGTCGGGTTACCCACAAAGGGAAGCCCATCAGACTAACAGCGGATCTCTCAGCAGAAACCCTACAAGCCAGAAGAGAGTGGGGGCCAATATTCAACATTCTTAAAGAAAAGAATTTTCAACCCAGAATTTCATATCCAGCCAAACTAAGCTTCATAAGTGAAGGAGAAATAAAATCCTTTACAGACAAGCAAATGCTGAGAGATTTTGTCACCACCAGGCCTGCCCTACAAGAGCTCCTGAAGGAAGCGCTAAACATGGAAAGGAACAATGGGTACCAGCCGCTGCAAAATCATGCCAAAATGTAAAGACCATTGAGGCTAGGAAGAAACTGCATCAACTAACGAGCAAAATAACCAGCTAACATCATAATGACAGGATCAAATTCACACATAACAATATTAACTTTAAATGTAAATGGACTAAATGCTCCAATTAAAAGACACAGACTGGCAAATTGGATAAAGAGTCAAGACCCATCAGTGTGCTGTATTCAGGACACCCATCTCACGTGCAGAGACACACATAGGCTCAAAATAAAAGGATGGAGGAAGATCTACCAAGCAAATGGAAAACAAAAAAAGGCAGGGGTTGCCATCCTAGTCTCTGATAAAACAGACTTTAAACCAACAAAGATCAAAAGACACAAAGAAGGCCATTACATAATGGTAAAGGGATCAATTCAACAAGAAGAGCTAACTATCCTAAATATATATGCACCCAATACAGGAGCACCCAGATTCATAAAGCAAGTCCTGAGTGACCTACAAAGAGACTTAGACTCTCACACATTAATAATGGGAGACTTTAACACCCCACTGTCAACATTAGACAGATCAACGAGACAGAAAGTCAACAAGGATACCCAGGAATTGAACTCAGGTCTGCACCAAGCAGACCTAATAGACATCTACAGAACTCTCCACCCCAAATCAACAGAATATACATTTTTTTCAGCACCACACCACACCTATTCCAAAACTGATCACATACTTGGAAGTAAAGCTCTCCTCAGCAAATGTAAAAGAACAGAGATTATAACAAACTGTCTCTCAGACCACAGTGCAATCAAACTAGAACTCAGGATTAAGAATCTCACTCAAAACCACTCAACTTCATGGAAACTGAACAACCTGCTCCTGAATGACTACTGGGTACATAATGAAATGAAGGCAGAAATAAAGATGTTCTTTGAAACCAACGAGAACAAAGACACAACATACCAGAATCTCTGGGACACATTCAAAGCAGTGTGTAGAGGGAAATTTATAGCACTAAATGCCCACAAGAGAAAGCAGGAAAGATCCAAAATTGACACCCTAACATCACAATTAAAAGAACTAGAAAAGCAAGAGCAAACACATTCAACAAAAGCTAGCAGAAGGCAAGAAATAACTAAAATCAGAGCAGAACTGAAGGAAATAGAGACACAAAAAACCTTCAAAAAATTAAGGAATCCAGGAGCTGGTTTTTTGAAAGGATCAACAAAATTGATAGACCGCTAGCAAGACTAATAAAGAAAAAAAGAGAGAAGAATCAAATAGATGCAATAAAAAATGATAAAGGGGATATCACCACCGATCCCACAGAAACACAAACTACCATCAGAGAATACTACAAACACCTCTACGCAAATAAACTAGAAAATCTAGAAGAAATGGATAAATTCCTCGACACATACACTCTCCCAAGACTAAACCAGGAAGAAATTGAATCTCTGAATAGACCAATAACAGGATCTGAAATTGTGGCAATAATCAATAGCTTACCAACCAAAAAGAGTCCAGGACCAGATGGATTCACAGCCGAATTCTACCAGAGGTACAAGGAGGAACTGGTACCATTCCTTCTGAAACTATTCCAATCAATAGAAAAAGAGGGAATCCTCCCTAACTCATTTTATGAGGCCAGCATCATTCTGATACCAAAGCTGGGCAGAGACACAACCAAAAAGGAGAATTTTAGACCAATATCCTTGATGAACATTGAAGCAAAAATCCTCAATAAAATACTGGCAAACCGAATCCAGCAGCATATCAAAAAGCTTATCCACCATGATCAAGTGGGCTTCATCCCTGGGATGCAAGGCTGGTTCAATATACGCCAATCCATAAATGTAATCCAGCATATAAACAGAGCCAAAGACAAAAACCACATGATTATCTCAATAGATGCAGAAAAAGCCTTTGACAAAATTCAACAAGCCTTCATGCTAAAAACTCTCAATAAATTAGGTATTGATGGGATGTATTTGAAAATAATAACAGCTATCTATGACAAACCCACAGCCAATATCATACTGAATGGGCAAAAACTGGAAGCATTCCCTTTGAAAACTGGCACAAGACAGGGATGCCCTCTCTCACCACTCCTATTCAACATAGTGTTGGAAGTTCTGGCCAGGGCAATGAGGCAGGAGAAGGAAATTAAGGGTATTCAATTAGGAAAAGAGGAAATCAAATTGTCCCTGTTTGCAGATGACATGATTGTATATCTAGAAAACCCCATTGTCTCAGCCCAAAATCTCCTTAAGCTGATAAGCAACTTCAGCAAAGTCTCAGGATACAAAATCAATGTACAAAAATCACAAGCATTCTTATACACCAATAACAGACAAACAGAGAGCCAAATCACGAGTGAACTCCCATTCACAATTGCTTCAAAGAGAAGAAAATACCTAGGAATCCAACTTACAAGGGATGTGAAGGACCTCTTCAAGGAGAACTACAAACCACTGCTCAAGGAAATAAAAGAGGATACAAACAAATGGAAGAATATTCCATGCTCATGGGTAGGAAGAATCAATATTGTGAAAATGGCCATACTGCCCAAGGTAATTTACAGATTCAATGCCATCCCCATCAAGCTACCAATGCCTTTCTTCACAGAATTGGAAAAAACTACTTTAAAGTTCACATGGAACCAAAAAAGAGCCTGCATCGCCAAGTCAATCCTGAGCCAAAAGAGCAAAGCTGGAGGCATCACACTACCTGACTTCAAACTATACTACAAGGCTACAGTAACCAAAACAGCATGGTACTGGTACCAAAACAGAGATATAGATCAATGGAACAGAACAGAGCCCTCAGAAATAATGCTGCATATCTACAACTATCTGATCTTTGACAAACCTGACAAAAACAAGCAATGGGGAAAGGATTCCCTATTTAATAAATGGTGCTGGGAAAACTGGCTAGCCATATGTAGAAAGCTGAAACTGGATCCCTTCCTTACACCTTATACAAAAATCAATTCAAGATGGATTAAAGACTTAAACGTTAGACCTAAAACCATAAAAACCCTAGAAGAAAACCTAGGCATTACCATTCAGGACATAGGCATGGGCAAGGACTTCATGTCTAAAACACCAAAAGCAATGGCAACAAAAGACAAAATTGACAAATGGGATCTAATTAAACTAAAGAGCTTCTGCACAGCAAAAGAAACTACCATCAGAGTGAACAGGCAACCTACAGAATGGGAGAAAATTTTCACAACCTACTCTTCTGACAAAGGGCTAATATCCAGAATCTACAATGAACTCAAACAAATTTACAAGAAAAAAACAAACAACCGCATCAAAAAGTGGGCGAAGGACATGAACAGACACTTCTCAAAAGAAGACATTTATGCAGCCAAAAAACACATGAAAAAATGCTCATCATCACTGGCCATCAGAGAAATGCAAATCAAAACCACAATGAGATACCATCTCACACCAGTTAGAATGGCAATCATTCAAAAGTCAGGAAACCACAGGTGCTGGAGAGGATGTGGAGAAATAGGAACACTTTTACACTGTTGGTGGGACTGTAAACTAGTTCAACCATTGTGGAAGTCAGTGTGGCGATTCCTCAGGGATCTAGAAGTAGAAATACCATTTGACCCAGCCATCCCATTACTGGGTATATACCCAAAGGACTATAAATCATGCTGCTATAAAGACACATGCACACGTATGTTTATTGTGGCATTATTCACGATAGCAAAGACTTGGAACCAACCCAAATGTCCAACAATGATAGACTGGATTAAGAAAATGTGGCACATATACACCATGGAATACTATGCAGCCGTAAAAAATGATGAGTTCATGTCCTTTGTAGGGACATGGATGAAATTGGAAATCATCATTCTCAGTAAACTATCACAAGAACAAAAAGCAAACACCGCATAGTCTCACTCATAGGTGGGAATTGAACAATGAGATCACATGGACACAGGAAAGGGAATATCACACTCTCTGGACTGTTGTGGGGTAGGGGGAGGGGGGAGGGATAGCATTGGGAGATATACCTAATGCTAGATGACGAGTTAGTGGGTGCAGCGCACCAGCATCGCACATGTATACGTATGTAACTAACCTGCACAATGTGCACATGTACCCTAAAACTTAAACTATAATTAAAAAAAAAAAAGAAAGAAAAAAAGACTTTAATTCTCATTTGTGCCCAGTGTTCTTCCCTGGGCCTATGACAATCTCTGACTCTTTGTCAACCACATACAGCCTATGGAGCCCTGACCCCTCTCTGCTTTAAGCTGGCCATGTTGCCATTTCTACTCTCCTGTTGGTGCAGGCCATTCTGCAGTTCTCCTGAAGGGGTAGCAAATGAGAATCAAAGCACATGCTCTTGGCTTCCCATTCAAAAATGTGCTCTTTCTGTGGTGTTCAACCCATAAGGGTGGAAAAAAGGACATTCACATTTGACTCCTTGCTGCCCCTCCCTTTGTCTCTGGGTCCTCCTCTCTGGCCCCAGGAAAGTCTTGCATAATTTTCCAGATTTTTTTCTGCTTTATCATCTACTCTGTGGTCAGTCCTTTAAGCTCTGACTCATTGAAACATGCAATTTTTCCCATTTCTCATTAAAGCCTGGCTTTTGAAAGTCAAAAGTATTTGCTTTTAAGCTATTAACTCTCTATGGATTTAATAACCTCTGTTTTGAAACTTAAAGTCAAGCAATGATTCCCTTGTTCTTGGCAGCCCCCCACCCACTTCCACATGGCAATGAATTCCTCTGAACCATTGGGTAGGGCAGCTGCCAAACAACTCTAAAAGGGGATTACCACAAGACACATTGGTTTGATATCTCAAAAATGGCATCCTTTATATCACTGGAAGTGAAATTGTTGAGTCAAAGAAAATGTATATTTTAAAGACTTTAAGTACATGTTAGTTATCCTCCAGTAGACTATTAAGAGTGGCCTTTTAAACCTAAAAAAGTTAATATAAAAAATGAGTATTAGCATATTTTCATATTTGTCAAATAAAAATAATAAATAGTATCTTATTACTTTAATTGCTAAAAGCATGAACAAATTTGATAGACAACTTGGTAGTTATATTAACTCAATCATTTGATAAATATATATAGGTTCCATATGTGTGTTACATAATGGGAAAAAATCTGCAAGACATATTCTATGACTCATATTCAAGAGGCTCACAGGCCAATGGGAACACAGCTTATAAATAAGTAATTGCCTCTGAACGTCAAAATGAAGAGTGATAGGAATAAACTTTTACACATTCAATGTTTTAAAAAATTCCATGAGTCATTGGGCTTGGTGGCTCATGCCTGTAATACCAGCACTTTGGGAGGCTGAAGCAGGCTGATCGCTTGAGCCCAAGAGTTCAAGACCACCCTGGGCAACATGGCAAAACTCCATCTCTACTAAAAATACAAAAAATTAGCTGGGCTTGGTGGCATGTGCCTGTAGTCCCACATATTCAGGAAGCTGAGGCAGGAGGAGCACCTGAGCCCGGGAAGTCAAGGCTGCAGTGAATATAGAGCATGCCACTGTACTCCAGCCTGGGCGACAGAGTGAAATCCTGTCTAAAGAAAGAAAGAAAAAGACATTCCATGAGTCCACACTGATACTTATAAAGGGTTTTTCTTTTCCTTTGCTTTTAGGGAGGGAGAAACGGAAAAGTTTTCTTTATTCTTTTAAAAAGCCAACTAATAAATGTAGAGGGAATTAAAGAAACAGGAAGTAATTCATTTACTGGCATCTAGCATCATAACAATAATTGGCTCAGTTAGGAATCATCATTAGATGCTAGAATTATGGGATGAAAACTTGTTGTGAGCAGTACATGGAAAAATTGAGTTGAGGGACACTCTATTATTAAATTACCAAATTTAACATCAACAGTAATGGGAAAAAACTGACATTATGTACCTTTGATGTGATGTGATAAAGAGTATACAATATTATCTATGTATATTCTTGCCAAAAATGTTTAACCTAAATTAATCATAAAGAAACATTCAAGTCAGACAAATTCAAATGGAAGCACATTCTGTAAACAACTGCCCAGAATTCTTTAAAAATGTCAACACCACAAAACCTACTCTGTGTCAGTCCATTTGAATTACTATAAAGAAATACCTGAGACTGGGTGGTTTACAAAGAAAAGAGATATCTTTTGGCTCATGGTTCTGCAGGCCATACAAGAATGGCACCAACATCTGCTCAGTTTCTGGTGAGACCTCAGGAAGCTTACAATCATGGCAGAAGGCCAAGAGGAGCAGGCATATCACAAGGCAAGAAAGGGAATAAGAAAGAGAGGGGAAACTCCTAGACTCTTAAACAACCAAATCTCGTGTGGACTAAGTGAGAACTCACTCATTACTATGGGGAGGGCACCAAGCTATTCATGAGGGATCTACCTCCATGGCCCAAACACTTCCCACCAGGTCCTACCTCCAACATTTGGAATCACCTTTCAAGATGAGATTTGGAGGGGACAAATATCCAAACCATATCACACTCCCATTATGCCCCCTCCCAAAAGGCAATGAAACTTTTCTAGATCAAATAAGACAAAAGATATATACCAACGAAATACTACAAGTGACTACTGATTGGATCCTGAATCCAAAAACACCTTTAAAAGAAATTATTGGGCAAAGGAGGAATATTTAAATAGGAACAAGTATATTAGATAATAGTTTCGTTTCAATATTAAATATTCTGAATGTGGCTGTGAAGGAAAATGTCCTTGTTATTAAGAGATGCACTCTGAAGTATCTAGTGGTGAAATAGAGTGATATTTACAAGTAACTTTCAAATGGTGGAGAGAGAAAAAGAGGAGATGGAGGGAAAGAGAAAGCAAACATAGCAAACTAGGTGAATCTAGATGAAGGGTATATCCATTATACTATTTGGTCACATCCCATACTTCTGAATTATTTTGAAATAAATACTTGGGGAAAAACATTAAATGATTGTAAAAAATAATAATTCCCATACACCACGAAAATGGCATGAGAAAGGCAGTAATTACGAACAGAGATGGCATAAACCTTTCTCCTCTTTTCTTCTCCGTGTACCTCTACTTCTTGGTGACAGTACACTATCCTGTGCCTGAAACACCATCTGATGCCAATGACTGATAAAGTGATATCTCTAGTTCCGTCTTGTCTTCTGAATTTTTTACTGCTGAATCCCCATTGCCTGGCACCTAGTAGGTCAAATGCTTGAGAATGAATGAATACATTCTGCTTGGAGGAGAGAAGGGCAATGTCATTGGGTAAGAGATTCTTTATCTAGATCTTTAAAAGTGAGTAGATGTTAGTAGTAAGGTGAATGGGAAGATGGCCTGTACATCCTTAGTTGACTCTTTCTCCAATGCCTTGGTCTAGACAATAAATGATCAACACAAGCTGAGGCAGAGAGGTGGGGCAGGGGGAGAAGTGGAGCGTGCCCATCCTGTATGATAGTAATGACAGATCCTCAGTTAGTTGTTTTTCTGTGGTAAAGTAGACCAAGAATTTCCAACTCTGATTTTAAGAAGAAACTGAAAATCTACAGATTTCTGGAAATTTTCTCAATTATTAAAAGTCTTCTTTTTAAATTTATTTTAAGTTCTAGGATATATGTGCAGGATGTGCAGGTTTGTTACATAGGTAAACGTGTGCCATGGTGGTTTGCTGCACCTATCAATCCATCACCTAGGTATTAAGCCCCTCAGGCTCAAACAAAATAAGTATTCTGGATGAATGACACAGTTTGCAGTCCCAGATCTGAAACATGATTAGTAGCAAAAGATAAGTAGGGCCAGCAGAAAGAACAAATCTTGGAGACTCTTGTGAAAGATATGCTATAAGAGATAAAACCAGGTTTTAGGGGAAGATTAAGTATGTTTGATGAGAGAGACAGAAAAAAATGATCACCAGTCAAATCGGAAGAAGGGAGACAAGTCCTAAATAAGACATTTAAAAAAAACCTGTTAGTCATTGGGGCACAAAAAAACATAACCTCAAAAGAGGGTCACACACACATACACATCAAGATAGCTTCACCTTTAAAAGTGAGCCCAGTATAGCGTTAGCTTCCCAGAGCCCCTCTGCTCTGGAGGGACCTGGGAGTACAGTGGAGCCTGGCAGAAGAGGTGTTTGTAGTAAGAATTGGAGAGTGGGGCCTGTCCAAGTGGAGCTGAAGCAAAAATTTCATGTTGAATCTCCCTGGGTTCACACAGATCATTCCAGGAGTCCTGCTTCCACTGGAGAGGGCAAGAACTGAAAAGCAGTGGGCACAGGCACTGGAGCTTGATAGCACATTCCCAACTCTGTAATCTTCCCTCAATCACCCCCTCACCAATTTTGCCTTTTGTTTTCCCTAAGAAACATAGAAATGTTTGTCCAACTGGAGGAAACATTGATAGCATCTGTAATTTGCATTATTTTGCTTTTTTGGTCTCCATATTTACAACCATTCAATAACTGTTTTTGAGCATCTGCTTGGTGCCAGGCACTGTATTAGGTACTAGAGACACAGAAAAGGGCAAGACAGATCATTAAATAAAGATATTACTTGTATATAAAAATAAATCCTATAAAAGTCAAGGCATGATTTTTTTCAGGAAAAAAAATAGAAGTATGTTTAGACAAAATCTACAGGACAAGGAGATTGCAGTGAGTTAGTCTCAGAGAACACCAATTTAAATTTTCATTCAATCATTCACAATTTTTACAATAATTTATTGATTATTGACTATTGCTCAGCTATAGAAGATACTAGAGAGAAAAAAAACAAATTTTTACTGTTTGAGAGTTCACATTCTAAGGAGGAAGCTCAACATTTAATAAATAAATAATTATGATATGTATAATAAGAATAGAGATTTGAGCAAAGTGTTTAGGATCTCAGTGAAGGAAGAAATTAATTCTACTTAAGGGTCTGAGAAGTCTTCTCTGGAAAGTAGAGAAGAAATCTGGATTTGTTTGGTGATGTACTAAGAAATGGTCATAAATTGTAAATACTGAATAGAAAATATATTAGAGAGACCTGTAGAAATTAAGAACTGAAGGGGAGTGGTCTTGGGAAGAAGTTTTATGAAAGTGGACCTGTGCTGTACAGTACTAGGAAAGAGACAAAGTTGACTGAGGGAACTGTACATAAATGGGATGTCTGGCTTTACCCTTCCATCACATGTGAGGCTTTTGGAACAAAATGTTAATAGAAGATGTGGGGATATTGATAAAAATTATATCCTGATAACTTGTGAAACAATTTGCATCTCATCATTTTAAAATCCCCATAATCTTCTCAAATCAGGCCGAGAACCCTCGGGATCTGTTACACTTGTGTAAGAAGGTGGTGGGATGCAACTCCCTGTGATGGATTCAGGCAGTCCTTTCCCACACTCAGTGGAGTACCAAGGGTGAAAGGCAAAACAGCATTTAACACAGGCAGGAAGAGGCTGCAATGTAGAGAATTTTTTAAAAAATAATAAAGCTGGCCAAAAATTAGTTCACTTTTTATTTTCACCATGAGTGCACAATTCTTACCCATGTCAGTGATAAAACGCTTCTTCCCAAAATACGTTCTCTAAGTTCCAAGCAATTATTGTGATTGCTGTTTGAGTTCTAATGTGAAAGCTGTAAGTGATCACATTTTTTGTTACTCCTCATTTAATAGGCATTATTTTTGACATGGAAGTTAACATAGAGTTCCCAGTTTTACAGCTATACTACAACACACACACAGACTCAGCTATACATGTTCATTTAGAAAGTAGTTCATAACAGGTTAAAATTATTTGAGCCTGTCTGCAACCCCTAAGAGACTACGAAGTCTTTCATTTAAATAGTAGACATGAACTAAACAGGGATAGCTGTGTGGATTTTTTTCTTCTCTGATTTTTTGTTGTTGTTATTGCAAATGAGGTTAATCACACACACACAAAATTTGCAAATAGCTAGTGTTATTCTTGAACGATGAGCAGTGAAAACCAGCTTTAAAATCCTTTCTCGATTGGCTCACAAAAATTGTGAAATATTCCATTTACCATTTCATAAAAAAAGAGAATCAAATTTTGAGAACAAAATTCTCTTCATTGTCTGTGTTTATTTTCTGGCCATGAGTTATTGTTTATTTCTTAATTATTCTGAAAATAATTATGTTGTAATGAGGAAGGGATGTTCATAAATGATCCCCTCTGAGTGTCAAGAATGCTGGGCACATTAGTACCTATTCATGAACTTCTCTAGCAGTGAGCTGAAGCAGCTAGAGGAAGTTTAAGGCAAAGAAGCAAAAGTCAGCTCTTCCCCAAATGTGGCTGTCTTCAGAAACTTGGTTTCCTAGAACTCATGGACTCAACGGTGAACGTGGTTGGGGGACTCATGGTTTTAGTGGAAACTGAGTATTACAATTTTCAAAACACTTGAAACTCCATTTGTAAAATTCTCACAGATAGACATTCCATAAACAAAAGATGTTAGTATATTACCATAAATAACTCAAGTTATTATGATTACTCAAGTTATATTGTATGCTGATTTAAGGTACCTTTTATCATAGAAGAGAAATAAAAGATCTTTTGCATCAATGAGAGTGCTTGAATAAATCACTCCTGTGAATTAACATGTCACAAAAGAGAAGCGGACCCCGATAAAACAGATTCAATGGATAAGAAGGAGGGACAAAATTCTGCATCACCAGTTTGAGATGTACTTCCAAAATCCACCTTCTAATGGACAGAAAAAGCAAGGCCATGTGGAAATTGTCTATAACACTATTTAAGGGATATTTTCTGTCATTGGTTACATTCAGCATTGATTTGTCATTTTGATTTCATTAGTGGTCCCTATGACTTGGATGCTCACATTCTGCTTGAGGAGCTATAATTACATTTTGTCAACCAAGCTAATCTGATTTTTGCATGCACAATAACTTCCAGATCTAACCTACTTCAAGAGTCCTATGCTGTTGCTGCTGCTTCTACTGCTACTACCACAAATAGTGATGTGTCGCAGAACTTTAAAGAGTTTTTAAAAGTATTTAGATAAATAATCTCTCCCCAAGTTTCTTAAAATTAGAACTGCGTGTGATATAATAATAATCAAATCTGGAGATATACATGTTAAGTGCTCATGCTGGCACTTCTCTTCCCACACCAATGCAGACATTACTAACCACTCTTTAGCACTAAGCCTAGATACCCCTCTGAGTCTTTCACAATTATCAGTGGATGTCCAGGCAGCCACTAACCTATCATCTTGTATTGGCATTACAAGAGAAAATATAGTTTCTATTCCTGATATAGTGTAATTTATCATTTTACAGATAAAGAAATGCTCAAAAAGGACTGCACAGTAAATTAGTTGCAGAGTTAGGACAAGAACATATCTTATCTCCTGACTCTCAGCCCAGTACCCTTTCTACTGTCTCATGCGTAGTTTTCCGTAACATAACACCCAAATGACTAATCAGATTCTGGTTTCAAAATTTAAAAGCTCACAATGACTTTTAAATTTCATTATTCAGAAAGCTGTTCTAATAAAGAGACTTTGGTCCAATATATTTACTACCTCATCTGGTCACCATCCTTTACACAGCAAGTATAATCAATTATCTCTAGGGGGCAGAGGGTGATTTCAGCAGTTGCTGAAATACATGCATTTATAAAGACTGCTAGCATTTTTACATCCTACAAAAATGCACAGAACCAATCCCAAAACATCACCAACCCTCAAATAGAAGGATTCTAGCTACATGTGAGGGGGTAGCTGATCAAAGTCAGCTGAGACTAATAAACATGAAAAAGAAGAGCTGAAGAGAAAGACAGATGCCAATGAGTACTTCTCACCATTTAAGACAACTTATAATTCTAACCATTCTGCTAAAAACAGACAACGGACTGATTGCTATTGTTTTACTGATTAACTATTCTCTCTGCTTTGTCCCAAAAGGCACCCTGGCAAACTTTGCTTAGTAAATATTGACACCTGTACACCAAGCTGGCTAATGCCATTGGCTCTTCAGCAATCTTCCCATCTGTTGCCTGAGAATTTTAAGCAACGTATTTTGGGAATCCTGCTCTCTTTCCATTGTAAACTGTAAAAAATGCTACCCAGAAGCTAATCCGAAAGCCACATGGCCCTAGAGGGGTCTGTGGTAAGTAAAGGGAAATGTAGTCTAATATGTAAAATGCATATCCCACTGGCCTCCGCGGCCACCCTGTCTTTAGTTAACAGCATGCCAGGGTAATCTGCTTAGTTACCAAGTGGGGCTTTTTTCCCTCTTCCCCATGAGATCACCCAGACCACGATCAAAGCCCAAACACACTCTCTGCCAGCTCTATTGTTCCCCAGAGTGGGATTAATGACTAATTATGTCAGGTCACTCATCCAGATGGCCTCTCAGATGTTCCTTTGTCATTGTCTGACCTTCCATATGCCCCTTTGACCTTGAGGTTTATTTCCATGGAAACATGAAGCCTCAGTTTCCTTGCTGAGATTGCCAAGAATTGGCCAAAAGGAGGGATACAGGATAATCTACCCATAGTTTGTATTCTGCTTCCATCTCATGCCTTGTTAAATCCAATGAATAGATAAAAAATGCTATCTGGTCCCAGCTGAGTGATGACCATGGTCATGATTCTATGTTACATGCTATGTTTTTTAAATTAGCAGACAGCTTTGTACATGGAAACGTGCATTCAATTTGAAGAACATCAATCGCCATAATGTGATCTTTTTATCTCATTAATGTTAAGCAAGGGTAATAGAATGGAATTACAAAATATCACTGTGAAAGGAATACAATTCAGAGAATTATAGATATCCTCCATTAAAGCCCTAGAGATGTTTGGATAAGTCAACTTGTTCAGTTTCATAAATTAAAGATTCTTTACTCACTACCTTTTCTGGGGTTTAAATTCTAGCCTCAGATGTTGATCTTAATCTGAAGAAGGATTTTAAGGTTGTTAGTAAAACAGAAAAAATTTCCTCAAAACTACCAAATAAGTAAATAAAAATAGAATAGGAGACTGACTCATGAACTCAATTAAATAAAAAAGGTTGGATATGTATTTGCATGGGATAAAATGTATTTCCCTTCATAGTTTAAAGAGGACTAAGGAATAATTTAAATGCCTAAAACAGGGAGGCTAATTCACCTCTTCCAAGTTCATCCAAGAATAAAATGTCTGTCTCTATACAGGAATTCATACAAGCCCAGAGGTCCCACGGAGAATGCAAGCAGAGTGGGAAGTACTCACACGTGCCCAAGTTTCCCTGGCAGGGTGGCAATTTATTAATCTTCCCTCACCAATGGTCAGGAAGCTGCAGATTCCAGCTGAGAGTTTTCAGTGTATTTAAGAAGAAAATTAGAGAGCTAGGTGAAAGAAAGGATTTTGTTCCTTGCATTGTTCTTGAAGGGCCATTTTTGCTTTCAGAATCCAGAAAGGAAGACTGGGTGAAAAGAAAAACTCACCCTGATTAATGGCAACCAGTCCCCTCCACTCCCCTTCCCAGGGCTCTAAGGCCCTTTGGAAGCAGTGACGATGCCTTGCTCATTACTAACTACAGTCATCTTTAATACTTCAGTGCCCAGCACAGTGCTTGGCATAATCTAGATTTCTAAGAGCTTGCTGAAGGAGTGAATGTGAGATAAATGTTAGTGCCAGACTAGGTGGACCAGAAAGCTTGATCTTTCTCTTCTTTTTCATTCCAATAACACAGTCAGAAATTGTCTAATTAAAAAACATTTTGTATATCCAAGTTTAGCCTAAAGGAACACAAATTCAACATGTCACAGAGAAATCCTTTCTTTCCACTAAAAGAAGACAACTGTGCTTAAAGAATAGTAACTATACAGTAGATTTCCACAAAGTATAAAAGGACACCATGTTCCTAATCATTTGAGAATGTGGCCAGGAAACTCCTGCCATGTTTCAGACCCCGTACTCTAGGTCTTTGTAATGTCCCCATTCCACATGAGATACTCATTATATCTTCTGGCTATGTCATCACTGCTCCCAGACAAAGATTCTCTCCCTTCTCAGAATAGCACTGCTAGCTACATGGCTAACCAAGATCCTACACTATGGATGTAGAGTGGTGGCAGGTGACCTGTAGACAGTGGTACTATAAATCTGCTACCTTCCAGATTATTCAATAATGTAATTAAGTGGTGTTTATTATTTCCAATATGTAGAAGAGAGATTCCCTCACCACCCACTGGGACCATATCTACTGAAGTAATTTTTAAAATTCCCAGGGAGAAATGCTTTGTCTTTCATACGACTCATAGACAAAGAATAATCCTAATAAGAAATGTGTCCCAAATGTTGACATTCTACTTCAGTAAAATCATTACCTGAACATAATTTCAAATGTCCCATTATCTGAGGCATCAGATCTGACACTTTTCTAGGTCTCAGTTTCCTCATCTGTAAGTCATACAAACGCACCCTGCTAGTCCTTGCAATAACTACAAGTTGAAATAATTCTCTCAACAGGTCTTAGAATCCTTATGTACTGGAACTAAAATACTCATGGTTGCCTAAAAGATTCATGTGAGTCAGCTAGTCTATTAGAATATTACATCAAGGGGGAAATTACTGTATCAAGGAATAAGGAACTGGAGATCAGTATCATCCAAGTATTGCTTGTTTGATATTTATGGTCCTTGTGAATTGCCTTGTAAGTAGTTTTATATCAATGAAAAAAATACTTGTGAAGTATCTATAATGTGTCAGGCACTGGCTTAGTTTCTGGAGATACAATAATGACAATCTCAAGTTGCTCTTAGCCTAGTAAGGAAACTGAGACGTAAACCCAAATGCCTTGGGAAAACATGAGACAACTTCCTGGAGGAAGTGATATGTAAGCTGAGTTGAGCTCTAAATAAGGGCAGACATAGAAAACAGGGGAAGAAAGAGTGAGAAAAAGCATCCAGAAAGAGGGAGCAGTTTATGCCAAATTCTTCAGAAAAACATGGCAGGCCAAATTTAGAGATTTGCAAGTAGTTCCATATGACTGAGGTATGCAGTGATGAAGGTGACGATGGGGAGGTGTACAGGAGTCCCATCATCAGAAGCTTCATCTTAGAGAATCTGCAGCAACAAGAGATCGACGCAGGCAATACCAGGGTATCCACAAAAGGAGTGAACTGTCATCAGCTGGAGTGCCTCAGACCCCTGGTTGGAATTCAAGGGAAGAATTTCAGTCCAGAGAAAGAAAGGCATAATTGGGCCAAGCCAGGGACCCAGTCCTAGAAGGCCTAGATTACTAGGCTTTCCAGGCAGAAACTTGGGCACTCTGAACAAGAAGGCAAAAATTATCATGTGGGGACTGGGTTTTAGGGACAAGGATGAAGCTCAAATCTCACCTACTTCTCCCAGACAAGCACTGGAGGTAACTTGGAGCTGGGTTTCAGAGTGCTGAGCTAGTTTCCTTGTTTTTTTTGTTTTTGTTTTTGTTTGTTTGTTTGTTTGGTTTTTCTTTTGAGACAGAATCTCACTCTGTCACCCAGGCTGGAGTGCAGTGGCACAATATCAGTTCACCGCAACCTCCGTCTCCTGGGTTCAAGTGATTCTCCTGCCTCAGCCTCCCAAGTAGCTGGGATTACAGGTGCCCGCCACCACGCCCAGCTAATTTTTGTATATTTAGTAGAAACGGGGTTTCACCATTTTGGCCAAGCTGGTCTTGAACTCCTGACCTTGTGATCCACCTGCCCTGGCCTCCCAAAGTGCTGGGATTACAGGCGTGAGCCACCGCACCTGGCAAGCTAGTTTCTTAAATCTCTCCTTTCTAGGACATGAGGAGACACTTCTCAAAAGAAGACATACACGTGATCAACAAGCATACAAAAAAATGCTCAACATCACTAATCACTAGAGAAATGCAAATGAAAACCACAATGAGATACCATTTCACACCAGTCAGAATGGCTATTATTAAAAAGTCAAAAAATGACAGATGTCGGTGAGGTGCAGAAAAAAGGGCATTCTTATACACTGCTAGGGGGATGTAAATTAGTTCAGCCACTGTGGAAAGCACTTTGAGATTTCCCAAAGAACTTAAAACAGAACTACCATTCAACCCAGCAATTTCATTACCGGGTATATTCCCAAAGGAATATAAATAATTTTGCCAAAAAGACACATGCACCTGTATGTTCATTGCAGCATGATTCACAATAGCAAAGACATGGAATCAATCTAGATACTCATGAATGGTGGACTGAATAAAGAAAATGTGGTACATATACACCATAGAATGCTATGCATCTATAAAAAAGAATGAAATTATGGCCTTTGTAGCAACATGCATGGAGCTAGAGGCCATTATCCTAAACGAATGAATGCAGGAACAGAAAACCAAATACTGCCTGTTCTCACTTATAAGTGGGAGCTAAACACTGAGTACACATAGACACAAAGAAGGAAACAATAAACACTAGGGCCTACTTGAGGGGGGAGAGTAGAAGGAGGGTAAGGGTCAAAAAAACTACCTATTGGGTACTGTTCTCACCACCTGGGTGATGAACCCATTTGTTCACCAAACCCCAGCAACATGCAATTTACCCATGTACCAAATGTGCACATGTACTGGCAAAACTAAAAAGTTGGAAAAGAAAAAAAAACTCCTTTCCAGAGTCGGGGGATTGAGTGAGGTTGGACAGAGCATAATGAACTCTTGAGAGTCAAGTGAAGGGGGCCATGGCTGTAAAAAGAAGAGAAAGGCAGAGGCAGGGACTTACTAGGTGTGTCTCTTGCAAGAGTGTGAGGCAATGGAGCACAGATAGTGGAGATACAGATTGAAATCCTGGATCTGGAGCTGCTTAGCCATGTGATTTTGAGAAAATTACCTTCTTCACCTTTCTATGCCTCCATTTTCTCATGTATAAAATGAGAATAATAATACTTTCTTTGCTGGGTTATTATGTATTAATAAATCAGAAGTAACAGAAGCAAAGTGCCAGGCATCTGGAAGGCAGTCCATGGTGGTAGTAAATAAGCAGTAGTTTTATTATGACAGTGTGTTAATAGTTATTCTCGGCTGGGCGCAGTGGCTCACACCTGTAATCCCAGCACTTTGGGAGGCCGAGGTAGGTGGATCACCTGAGGTCAGGAGTTCTAGACCAGCCTGGCTAACATGGTGAAACCCTCTCTCTACCATAAATACAAAAATTAGCCAGGTGTGGTGGTGTGCACCTGTGGTCCCAGCTACTCAGGAGGCTGAGGTGGGAGAATCACTTGAACCGGGGAGGTGAAGGTTGCAGTGAGCTGAGATCGCACCATTGCACTCCAGCCTGGGTGACAGAGCAAGACCTTGTCTCAAAAAAAAAAAAAAAGTTATTCTTTGGGAGATATTGATTGGCCACAACGGAATATAACTAACAATTATCTTTACACTTTATCTGGATCTCTTTCATAGCATTTTCATCCCACTTTTCACAGTAATTATGCACATATTGTGATAATTCAGTTACTATTATGTTTTATATTATGCTTTAGCCATTTTACTATCTCCTAGAGTAGATATTACAGCTTTTCATGGGATGGGTGCCTAGTTAACCCCTTTGGGCCTAAAATATGGAGGAATCATAGGGCCATTTGAAAAAGTTGCCTAAGTTATTGGTAGTTAAGTATTTATTTCTCCACTCCTTCAATACTCATTGGGATTTATCGAGTAGCAATTTCATGCCAAGCCATCCCATCCATCGCTAATTCCTACTTTTTCTTTTTACCAAAGAAGTTAGGATTTGTTTTTGTTTTGTTTTCTTTCACTAATATTACGGTTCTAAGGAATGATCCGTTTATGAATTTTGGAATGTGCATTTGTTAGATACATCACAAATGCATCTCTGATTTGGCTGTTTAAAAGAAAACAAAGAATGAAAATTGTCTGCCCAGGTACTATCATAAGAACCCAATGGCATGGGAAACCAGTGGTGGGGATAACCCATAATAACTCATAGTCAATGAAGCCCTACCCAGTGCACAGTTCACTGACTCTGCAGCAAGGCATTATTATTGTTTTAGATGCCTTAAATTTGCTCTATTAGCTTAGAACATAGCCCAGAATAACAGTTTAATGAACTGGCTTTACAAGAGCAACAGGCCCTATAAGACACAATACCAGATGTGTTTTTCATTCCATTTTTAAATGATGTCTTTTTGGGGTGGAAGAGATGTTTTCAAGGTTTAATACAATTTTATTAAAGTTTTCTCAATAGTAACTTTTAAATTATATAGGCAAATACTAATTTCATGATAAACTTACTAAGTTAAAAAAACTGATACGAAGTATCCAGGATGATTTTATGTTTGATGCAGTAAGTACAACACTAAAAGTAGTGTAATTACATTCTGCAGAAATGTCACTTATATTAGTCTGTTATCCCACCTTCCATAGCAGGGTAACTTTCAACTCTCCTGAGCTGCTCAGACTCTTCTTTGGTACTTTATTTGATTTGCTGTCTAATATAAATAAACTTATTTACTTGTATTTGAGAGGAGATGAAGAAACAGCAGAGAGAATGTTTCAAAAGTCACCTGTAAATACATGAACAGAATAGTTCCTTTATCAAAACTCTTTCTTTCACAGGTTTGCTAAAGCCCATGTGCAGATACCTAAAAGTTCAGTATAATGAGTTTCTAGCTGCTATGTATGTAATCAACTTACTAACTTGTTATATCTTTAACAAAATTGCAGGTATCCAATAAATCCACAATAGACTGGATTTCTGCATAACAAAGTCTGCCTCTTTGACATGGAAGCAATTGGATTCTCAGTAGTTATTCACTTTTAAAGTTCTTATTTTGTTAAGATATCAGGTTTGATTAGTGAAAAAGGAAGACCATATTTTAATGGTAACATTTTTGTGTGAAATAAAAACATTCACTAGAAAAGAAAAAAAATTATGAATAAATGGTACTCCAAGCCTCAAGTAGAAAAGAATCTGGTGAATTTAACATTGTATATCCTAGAGATGAGTTACACATGACTAGCATGTTTAAGACAAACAGCGTGTTAAATTTCACTACACTCAGTGCTACAGGAAAAAGTTTAGAATGTTTTTTAAACAGTGAACTTCTCAAAGGAAAAGAATTATAAAATGGACATAATTGGTTATTCGGCAAATAATCTCCAATTTATTTAATATCACACTCTTTGTTTAAATATAAAACACAAACAAAATTTTCATTCATATTTTTTCTTTCAGGAATAAAGATATCAGTGCTAATTCACTACTGATTACCAGGAAATTTTAATATTTTACCGGGCAACTTAAAACAAGTGCTGCAATTAAAAATGTGCTTATGAAATGGTGGCTCTTCCCTCCACCTCCTTGTGCCTACTTCTGCAGTCACATCTGCTTTCCTTGCTAAAGAAATAAGCCTGTGGAAAGAAGAGCTTACACAGCTGAGGAAGAAAAGTGCATTCCTTTTTGTCTGGTGCATCATCAAACAACCTGTCAGCTACATTCCAAATGCAGAATCTTTATTTTGCATGATGATTCTAGGAGGCAGAAAGCACAGCTTGGCTGACTGATCCCAGGTGGAGTTTGAAGTGCTGACAGCAAGAGAACTAATGTTTAGATTTATAAACTGAGTGAAGTTGATGTGGAAATCATTGCAAATGAATAAATATAGAGTCTTGCATTATCATTTTTATCAACTCACTTTGCTCACTATAACCCTTTCTATGTAATTACTTGCAATGAATGTGAGTTGTACCTACAACAGACATATGTACCTACAACTGCCACATATGTATGAAATATGTAGCCTCTTCAAGGGAAAGAAACACACCAATTTATTCAGCATACAGATTGCAAATACAAAAGGCAGGCCAGCATCTTATATAACAGGGAAGGAAGAGTTCGTGGCTTGTATAATTCATATCCTTAAATGAGTCAAGGAGTATTCATACCCAGGAGTGAAGATAAAACTGGCATTTTATTGATGGCATTATATATATGTTAAAATTTATATATTTTATATACTAAAAAAGGAAGATAAATAAAAGCTAAATCA
Source organism: Pan troglodytes (assembly GCF_028858775.2). Classification (NCBI taxonomy): domain Eukaryota; kingdom Metazoa; phylum Chordata; class Mammalia; order Primates; family Hominidae; genus Pan; species Pan troglodytes. The sequence continues at coordinate 112,156,988 of NC_072403.2, forward strand.
AAGAAAAATAAGTTGTTGGTATAGTACTTTACCTTTAATATTGACTGGAGTATATATTAAGCTGAACTATTGAAATTACATTGACATAATAATTAAAAGTGGATTCATTTGAGTGAAAACCTATATTTACTAATATTAATAGTTTTATCCATCAATGGCTATCAACCTTATTATCTGTTATTTATATCTGTTGTTTCCATGAGTTACATGCATTATTTTTTACAAGATTTCCTTATGAATAGTTTTGTATTTTTTATGCCTGGATAAAACCACTGGTGGCCAGATTTCACTAATAGTCCTTTGAAGTGACGAGAGAATCCAGCCATAAAGGACAAAGCTACTCACAGATGCCACTGAATCTCTGCTATCCACACTGTGCCCGATTTTCGCTGCTCTCCTTTGGCACCTGCTGGTTTGGAATGTCAAGGCCAGAGTGCATGATGACAAGTAGAATGAAGTTAGGAGCAGATGCTACCCACTCCTAGCTTTGCTGAAAACATTACTTTCAGGTTATTTGAAGGTGTACCCAAAGGCACTATCCCCACCAAATACACACATAAATGCGTGTGTAAAAGAATCGTACCTTCCTTCTGATGCATAGATGTATTAAGCAGTAATATTAATAACATTTTAAATATAAAATTCTATAACTCAGCTAGGATGACATGAGGTTTGATAGATGACACCGTATATATTGAGTACATATGCTTTTTCTTGGCACATTATCAAAGAGTCTCAATACTTTATGAAAGGTATAAAAGAAGTGTATAGCTCTTCCTACTACTTCTAATTAATCCTAGGGCATCATTTTTAAAAATCTTTACAATGGGCATTATGATTCTTTATTTCTAATATAACAAGTCTCAAAAAAGTTTGTACTTACTAAGAAACTATGATAACCAACAAAGTATTAATATAAATAACATTATAAATTACTTATTTTAAAGTAATACAATAACTATGATTCCCTTTCTGGGAATATGAGAATATTTTTATAATTTCTGTTCTCTAGCTGTTAGATGTCTTTCCTGGTTTCAAACCATAAAATCCTACTGGATTTCACGCTGTTGTATTTTAAAAAATGTTATGTCTTAAAGCTTTTCTACAATTAAAAAAAAAGTTGAATGTTTTCAACATTTATTTTATCAATTAAATCTGTGCCTAGACTAAAATAATGTTATGTTTTAAGGCTTCTCTGCAATTAAAAAAAAAGTTGAATTGTTTCAACATTTATGTTATCAATTAAATCTGGGCCTAGACTAAAATGTGGAATGCTTTCAAAATCTAGTATCATCTCTAAATTCTGTCTGATTCTATAGAGATATGTCCAAGACAAATTAAGGATACAGTAGTGAAATGTATTGGGAAAATAATCACTACTAGCCTAACAGGGAAGACATCATGATTCTTTCCAAGTTTATTTAAGAATGTGACTTTGGACAGACACAAACTTTCAGTGTCTTGGTTGCCCTTGCATAAAGCAAATACCTGATAAAACTACAGCTTTCTTCTTCACAAGGTTAAGCAGAATTTAAATTAAAATACAACATAATTATGAAGCATCGATATCTTTAAACAACTCAATATTTCTCAATCAAGAATCTCTAATAAACAAATAGTGATCAATAACATCATTAAATGCATGCTGGCTGTGCATAAATTAAATATTAATACAAATACACATTATAAAGTTGTGGGTATACCTTTTCTTCTATATGGACAAAGAAAAGAATCTAAATAGATTTGAATTTGAAAACTTTAGAGTTACACTGCAAATAGTCCTAAAATTATAGACAAAATTACCAAGTGCTATTTAATTGAACATTTATTAATATCACTACTTCAAATTGCCTCTTGCCTTTTATCTTTGCAGAAAACAAGTATATATGTGTACATATGTGTGTATTATTTCATTTTAATTTAAAGAAAACTACAAAGTGAATCACATTTCTAAAATATTTCCTTAAAAATGTGGCTCCTATGCATTTTTTGAAATGCAAGATGTTTAACTTTCTCCAGAAACTTTTGCCCAAGTCCAACAGATACGAATATTTGCTATATTTTCATCCTGAGCAAAAAAATCAACACCAAGTGGTTTAGATGTTTGGTGCTTGGTTGTGTAGATATTTTGAAGCTTGATTTTTTATTTTACAAATAACAATTTTAAAATGGATGTAATTTTGGTGGATATTGTTAATTTTATAATCAACACCTGTCTCTTGTAAGTGGTCATGAAGATTATGAGAATGACGAGTCCCGTACCTCTGGAGCACTTCAGTAAGAGCCCAGGTGTTCTAGAGCTGTTGCAGAGTGGAGAGTGGTGGGAAGAAGTAGAAAAGATTACAACTGCGAAACAACTGTAGAGCATAACTTCTGCCTCAAAGGGCTTACAATTTGGTGGGGTAAATAAGACAGGTTAGTAATGATGACCTTGTCAGCCAAAGTAGGGAGCAAATGCCAGGAAAGCTCAGGAGAAGGAGAAAGGACTTGTTAGAGGAGGGATCAGGAGCCACTTTGCTGAGGGGATGGTGTTGGATGCAGACCGTGACGGAGAGAAGGGTTTAGACTCAAACAGTTGAAGATCTCAAAATAGGTTGAGAAGAGCAAGCATAGGAAAGGCACATGGGAAAAAAAGATGAAGCAAATTGTTCAAAGGCAGACATTGAGGTCTGGTATTATTCCCACTGTGAAACATATCGGCTGTTTCCTCTCTGTCCCGTTCCAGCGATGCCAGCTCTCTTTCTGATTGGTCTTGCCTACACTGTCTCTTTTCCTGATTGGTCTTGCCTACACTGTTTCTTTTCCAGTAGTACAGGAGTATAACCCTGAAATGTTACTTTTGCTTTCTTTGTGTTTAATTTTAGGGCAATAATTTAATGTTTAAGCCAAAAACCTGGAGGTTTCCCTAATTCTTTCCTCATCTTCATCTTCCTCTCACAAGATTGATCACCAAGACCTGCTGCTTCCAGCCTCTAAAACTCTCTCAAAATGTCCAACTTTCTTTTCACCCTCATCCCCTGTTCTAGTCCAAGTCCTCCTCTCTCACTGTATAGAATTTTTCCTAGGTCTCCTCACTCCAAATAATTTCACCCCTTTAATATATTCGCCACATAGCTACCAGAATAATAGACTGAAAATATTACGTTTTCAGGCCATTTCACTTCTCTCACAAAAATTCTAAAATATATAATGGTCCTTGAACTCCTACATGATCTAACCCCTGCCTACCTCTTCAAGCCACCTTCTCAAAAATTCTCTCCTCCCTTAGTCCACCAGCCCTTTAGGGCTTTGGGCAATTCCCTCAACTGGAAATACTTCTCCCACCTACCATACTCTGCCCCTCCCAACCTGGATGACTGTCCCACATCTTGCAGGTCCCATTTGGGTGTCCTTTCTCTTGGGGAAACTTCCTTTGCCCCTGCTCCCTGTACCTGCAGCCTTGGTTGGTCCCTGTGACACTGTCCTACAGAACACTGCATTTCTTTTTCTCATAAAGCTAATCACATTTATGTATTTCGTGTCTTCTAGGTCATGCTTGTTGTGTTGAATGTTTTGTACCCACAGTTAGCACAGCACCTAGCCCAGAGTGGGTACTTAATAAATATAAATTGATTAAATAAATGGAAAACCTAATTGAAATACCAATGCTTTAAATGCTTGGCTGGAATATTTGCAGATTGCATTAAATATACTTGCATGTTTCTAAATTATGTCTTTCTCCAAGTGTTAATTATCTTCAATATAACTACTGAAGTAGTGCTCAAAGTCCGGTATTAATTTCCAAATAAACTCAAAATATTCAGTTTTGACAAGCTTTGAAATAGCTGGGGGTTAAGAGTAGAGGGTAGAAATTATCTTTAGTTGGACTTGAAAAGAAATTGGAAATGTACAATCTGGGGAAGCAGAGGTCTTTATGACAGAAGTATTCAAAGACCAGCATGGAAAAGGCATTGCTTTGGAGTAAAAGGAGACACCACAGTTTACAAAACCAAATTAAAGAAAAATTCAAAACTAGAAAAACTTAACAGTGATGCATATGTGGCAAAGATTGGAATTTCCACTTGTTTTAATCTTTAAAAGAAAAAAATAGACAATTTACACTAACACAGCCTATAATCCAGCATTTTCTCCTTAAACTGTGTCTCTTTTAAATTTTTATTTTACTTAATGTTCTGGGATACATGTGCAGAACGTACAGGTTTGTTACATAGGTATGCATGTGCCATGGTGGTTTGCTGTGCCTATCAACCCGTCATCTAGGTTTTAAGCCCTGCATGAATTAGGTATTTGTCCTCATGCTCTCCATTCTTTTGCCCCCTAACCCCCAACAGGCTCCGGTGTGTGATGTTCCTCTCCCTGTGTCCATGTATTCTCATTGTTCAACTCCCACTTATGAGTGAGAACATGTGGTGTTTGATTTTCCGTTCCAGTGTTAGTTTGCTGAGAATGATGGCTTTCAGCTTCATCCATGTCCCTGCAAAGGACAAGAACTCATTCTTTTTTATGGCTGCATAGTATTCCACGGTGTATATGTGCCACATTTTCTTTATCCAGTCTATCATTGACGGGCATCTGAGTTGGTTCCAAGTCTTTGCTATTGTAAATAGTGCTGCAATATGCATACGTGTACATGTGTCTTTATAGTAGAATAATTCATAATCCTTTGAGTATATACCCAGTAATGGGATTGCTGGGTCAAATGGTATTTCTGGTTCTAGATCCTTGAGGAATCACCACACTGTCTTCCACAATGGTTGAACTAATTTACACTCCCAGCAACAGTGTAAAAGTGTTCCTATTTCTCCTCACCTCCTAGCATCTGTTGATTCCTGATTTTTTAATAATTGCCATTCTAACTGGTGTGAGATGGTGTCTCATTGTGGTTTTAATTTGCATTTCTCTAATGACCAGTGATGATGAGCTTTTTTTCATATGATTGTTGGCAGCATAAATGCCCAACCCCATCAAAAAGTGGGCGAAGGATATTAACAGGCACTTCTCAAACTGCATCTTAAAAAAACTTTTGCACAATGCAGCAGGTGGCATGCACAAGAATGTTCACAGCCCAATGTTAAGAGTAGTGAAAGAAAAAATACTTGAAACAACCCAAATATACATCAACAGGAGAACAGATAAATATGTTGTGGTGTGTCCATGCAATGGAATACTCCACATCAGAGAAAAGTTAATAAAACTATGGCTACCATGTGAAGAAGTGTGACTTTAAGAAACATGATGCATGGAAAAATCAAGTTGCAGGCCATATAAGCAATATAGTACCATTTTAAATATTCCAAAACAAAAGAAAAACAATACATTTCTTAGTGTTTCTGTTAGTCAGAATTTTTCAAAGAAACAGAACCAATAGGATATAGGGTCATGTGCTATATAATGACATTTTTTCAATGACATACTACATATAGATTGTTGGTCCCATAAGATTATAATGGAGCTGAAAAATTCGTATCACCTACTGACATTGTAGCCATCATAACACCATAGTGCAAGGAGTTATTCATCATTCACATGTTTGTAGTGATGTTGGTGTAAACAAACCTGCTGCACTGCCAATTGCCTAACAGTCTAGCACATACAATTATGTATAGTACATGATAGTTGATAATGATCATAAATGACTATGTTACTAATTTATGTATTTACCATATTATACTTTGTATTGTTATTTTAGAGTACACACCTTCTAATTATTAAAAATAAAAGGTTTACTGTAAAACAGCCTCAAACAGATTCTTCAGGAGGTTTTCCAGAAGAAGGCATTGTTATCATAGGAGATGACAGCTCCCTGAATATTATTTCCCCTGAAAACCTTCTGGTAGGACAAGATGTGGAGGTGGAAGACAGTGATATTTGAAGATCCTGATCCTGTGTAGGCCTAGGCTAATGTATGTGTTTGTGTCTTAGTTTCTAACAAAAAAGTATGAAAAGTAAAAAATAAAATAAAATTTAAAAATAGAAAAGTTTATAGAAAAAGGATATAAAGAAAGAAAACATTTTTGTACAGCTGTACAATGTATTTGTTTTCAGCTAAGTGTTACAAACAGTCAGAAAGTTAAAAAATTTAAAAGTTTCACCATGGAATACTATACAGCCATAAAAAAGGATGAGTTCATGTCCCTTGCAGGGACATGGATGAAACTGGAAACCATCATTCTCAGCAAAGTAACACAAGAAGAGAAAACCAAACACCACATGTTCTCTCTCATAAGTGGGAGCTGACCAATGAGAACACATGGACACAGGGAGGGGAACATCACACACTGGGGCCTGTAGGGGGTTGAGAGGCTGGGAGAGGGATGGCATTAGGAGAAATACCTAATGTAAATGACGAGTTGATGGGTGCAGCAAACTAACATGGCAAAATATACCTATGTAACAAACCTGCATGTTCTGCACATGTACCCCAGAACTTAAAGTAATAATAATAAATGTCAGAAAAAAAGTTGCAGTAAGCTAAAATTAATTTATTATTGAGAACAGAAAAATTTTAATGAATTTAGTACAGGCTAAGTTTTCAGTGTTTATAAAGTCTACAGTAGTGTACAGTAATATCTTAGGCCTTCACATTCACTCACCACTCCCTCAACCTCCCGGAACAATTTCTAGTCTCGTAAGCTCCATTCACGGTGACTGCCCTATATAGTTGTGCCATTTTTTATTTTTTATGCTGTATTTTTGATGTACCTTTTCTATGTTTAGATATGATTGAATGCAGAAATATTTATGACTGTATTACAGTTGCCTACAGTATTCAGTACAGTAACATGCTATATAGGCTTATATTCTAGGAGCAATAAGCTATACCATACAGCCTAGGTATGTAATAGGCTATACCTTCTAGGTTTGTGTCAGTACACTCTATGATGTTTGCATAATGCCTAAAATCACCTAATGATGCATTTCTCAGAATGTATCCCTGTCCTTAAGTGATGCATGACTGTATATAGATACATATGAGGATACTTATATCAATTTTTATGTGTTCACAGTATGACATATTTTATATATTTTATTTGTAGCATGTTCATATTATTATATGAATTTGCTCACACAGTTATGAAATCCAAGAGATCACACAATCTGCCATCTGCAAACTGGAGAACGAGGAAAGCCAGTGGCGTAATTCAGTCTAAGTTCAGAGGCCTGGGAAGTGGGGTGTCAATGGTGCAAGGAGCACCAATGTCAGAGGGTGGAAGATGGATGTCACTTCAAGCAGGGAAGGCAAATTTGCCCTTCTTCTGCCTCTTTGTTTCAGTCTTTCAAAGGATTGGTCATTTCCACCCACATTGGTGAGGTAGTTTACTTTACTCAGTCTGCCAATAGAAATGCTAATCTCTTTCAGAAACACCCTCACAGACACATCCAGAAATAAAATTTCACCAGCTATATGGATACCTCTTATCCCAGTCAAGTTGAAACTTAAAATTAACCATCAGAGGGATATATACATATATAGTAGAATAGAAAGAGAATGATTTTAAAAATTAGGTTAGTGTGATCTCTTGGGTGGATATATGGGATGCAGAAGAAGTAAGAAGGATGCTTCAACAATATTGATACCGTTCTATTCCTTAAGTTGCATGGTCAGTTCACAGATGTCCATCTTATTATTATGTTTTATAATTTACATATATGTTGCATATATCCTTTTGAAGGTACCAAAAACTTTAGACTTTTAAAATGAGGATAAAAATCAATTAACTTCAGCATATAGGTTAGATCCAAAGTCTCTGCCATAAAATATATGGAAAAAAAAGCAAATCTCAAAATGTAAGAGTGTAAAATGGTCAGTTTAGGATAGTAGGTAAAACTTCTATATAAATTTCAGGTGCTATTTATGATGATCACTGAATAATATTCATAGACTAATGAAACTCTTGCTCCTCTTCAAGGCCAAGGCAAAAATTATAAGTGGGATTCAAAAATATTAGAAAACTCAAAACAAATTGATCAGTGACATGTTTTTAAAAGATTCTGGTTTGTTGGTATTACAGCCCTAACCCCTGTGACAGACATTAACCATCATTATGGCAATTTGTGTAGACAGTAACTGGAAAGGGCTGGAATGACCATAGCTCCCTACTGAGTGTGGAACTTTGTCTTGAGTCAAATGAGGCCCGTAATGGATCCCGGCACATAATCACTCAGTAAATATTTATTGTATGAAGGGGAGCAAGTGAAAGTTGCAACTCTTTTTGCTATTTCCTCCCACCTCTCACCCAGTGCAGTAAAGGAACTTCTGGTAGGCTACCTGTGTGAATTGTAGCCTATTGATGTAGTCTACCTATGTGAATTGTAAACTTTACTCTGGAAAGCCAGCTAAAGCAGACCAAATAGTTCAACTCCTTGTTCAGCATTTCCCTCAAACTTTGCTCCCAGGCAGCCAAGGGCCGCAGGGGAATGGAAAATATTCCTCTCCAGCCTGAGCCCCCAGAAGAAGGAGAAAAAATGCAACATACACTTTGGCAGGTAACTGCTTTCTCCTTCTCCTCAAAAAGAAAGGAGGTGACACATGAAGATAATAGATTATCCCTGTGTGCTATCCCCTAACTAGAATTTTTCTTTTAACTGTGGCAATATATACGTAACATAAAATTTGCTTTATATTATTTACACTGAATGCAACATGTGGCGAAGTATACGTAACATAAAATTTGCTTTATATTATTTACACTGAATGTGACATTCAGTGACTTAAGTACATTTATGTTGTTCAACTATCACTAGAGTTTTTTTCATTTCCCAAACTGAAACTCTGTATAACTCCCCATTTCTCCCTCCTCCCAGCCCCTGGCACCACCATTCTACTTTCTATCTCTAAGAATTTGACTACTCTAGATATCTCATATAAGTAGAATCATACAATATTTGCCCTTTGGTGACTGGCTTATTATACGTGGAGTAAGGTCCTCAAGGTTCATCCATGTTGTAGCATGTGTCAGAATTTCCTTCCTTTTTAAGGCTGAATTCCTTCGTGTGAGTATATGACATTTTGTTTATTTACTCAACCAGCAATAGACAGATTGGGTTGCTTCCACTTTTGGCTATTGTGAATAATACTGCTAGGAACATCTGATCAAGCCCCTGCTTTCAATTTTTTTGGGTATACACCCAGAAGTGAAATTGCTGGATCGTGTGCTAATTCTACTTTAAAAATCTTGAGGATCTTCCACACTGTTTTCCACAGTAGCTGCACCATTTTACACTCCCACCAGCAGTGTAGAAGGTTCCCAATTTCTTTAAATCCTCTCCAACGCTTGTTACTTTTTTTTAAGTGACAACCATCCTAATGGGTATTTAATAAAGTTTTTTTATTAGAATCATTTTTCTTTCTTCTTGTAAGCCACATCACTCATGCATGCTTCAGCTAACCACACAACCCTGCTTTTTCATCTTCATTAATCATCAGCCTTTCACAGGATAACACTTGAGCTGTCTATTGCAACCAAGTTATAATCCTGCCTACTGGAGCTTTCAAGAATGATACCACTTATGTTTGGGAATGATCCTCTGTGGATGAAAGTAGGCAAAACAACATACCCTTCATTTTCACCCTGAAGAAGGTCAACAACAGGCTGTATAAGGTATGGATAAAGCCAAAGGACACTGTAATATTCTACAAAACAATTATCTGCAAACTGATGAGAAGTATCACATTAAATCTTCAGTATCAACTGTCATTAAATTTAACATGGAAATAGGTAAAATGAGACAGTTTAGAAATAAAATTGACTTTTTTTTAAAAAAAAGAAACTATGGACTGGAAAGTGTATATACTTTAGATGATGTTCAGAGTGTAATAGATTCTAATGATCTATGTTTGTCAAGTCACTTAACGAATTTTGTTTTTGTCCCAACTGAAATAGTTACAAATCCCCAAATGAATTACTGAATGTGAACAAATTTCTTTTTTGCCTGTTATCATTCGCTTCCTCTTCTCAGTTCTTCCTGCACACCAGCATGTTACTAAATCAGGCACAGTGATAAGCAAGAAGCTTGCCCTCCATTGGTTTCTATCTTAAATAATTACAATCATTATCATCTAGAGCCATACAGCTGGTTCTTGTGGAGAAATGTTTATGATGCTATCTTCAAATTAATAACACTACAGAAGGAGAAGGGTAGAGTAATGTCAGAGGCATTAATCAGTAACACTCCAATAAGTGGTTTATAGCATTATAGTCACCTGACTTGCATTTATGAGATGCGGGATATTCTTTTAACTGCTCTGTTTGAGGTTTTTGATGAACATAAGATTAATTAGAAGAGATTTTACTGCTGGTTCAAAGTATGTTGTTCCTCATCATGAATGTAATCATTGATGACTGAAATAACTCATTTTGTAGCAAAATCACATCATTTTGTAGCATGATATGATACACCATATCATATGGCGTAATGATTAAAAAAAAGCATTATTTTATCATTACACCATATGCCACTGTAGTAGTTGAGGCTTCGTCAGATTCCAAAGATACATCATTTATCACAGAACTTCACCCTGAGGTAAACTGTGAGTTGAGATTCTATCAACAATAAACGTGATGACTTCATCGTTTCATTTAAAGAGAAGTAAGCTCTGTGACTGTATATTGCTAGCTTCCTGTACTTTATGCTTCTGTAGGCACAGAAAGTATTTTAAAACATAGAATGGGGCTTTTCACACAAAAGAGTAACCCAAAGGAATAGATCTGAAAGGACTGTCATCTGCGATCACTTCCTACCATCAGTTTTAAGTCAAATGGAAAAAGAGTTCTTATAAAAATGTCACTAGGTACTCTCAATGGCACTGAATTAGCTATTTGGGTACGGAAACGGATGTATTAAAGTATAAAAATTGAAACCCACCAAACGTGTATCAAGTAGGGGAAAATCTGCCTGCGCCCCTAGTGCCCAAAACACTTAACCCTGAAGTACCAGGTGTCCCCAACCGCGGGCAAACCCAATCTTGGTTCACTTTGGCGTCTCGGAACTGACAGGGCTCCGTCAGATCTTCCGTTTCCCTCCTGCGCGTCCGTGATATTGATTGACAGCCTCTCCCCTCCCACCCTCCCTGGCGGCCCGGCCAGGCAGGCTGTTTTGTCAGCTGCTCCGCCCAGGCCGGACGAGGCCGCAGCCTGCCAGCCGGCTCCGGCCTCCACACCGCGGGAGCACGCCCCGCCTCGGCCTCGCCGCCGCTCGGGCTGACACTCTGCCTCCGGGCCCGGGGAGACCTTTCCATCTGCAGATAACACTGGAGAATTCAGACTAATCGGTTCAGCTTCCCTGAGGCAAAGGGGGAAAAAAAATGTTTCTTCAAAGGAAAAGGATTAAGAGGGAAAGTGAGCAAAGGCTTGCCTGGTCTCCACTTAGGGAATCTGAAAGAGCACAATCAATTGAACAAATGCTTCACCTAATCATGGGGAAAGCAGGGTTGGAGAGGAGCTCTGTTTTGTGGGGTTTTGCTCTTGTAAGGTCACTTATGGAATCAGCTAATGGAAACAAGTTCTAAAGACTTAGACGGTGGAGAACGTTTTCTTCACTCCACATTGTATTCGGTTGGTGCAAAAGTAATTGCTGTTTTTGCATTACTTTTTAAAAAATGGCAAAAACTGCAATTACTTTTGCACTAACCTGTCTTGTAATTTTTTGTTTTTCTCAAAAGGGTACTTTACTAGCCACAGTTCTTCATCCTGCACACACACACACACACACACACACACACACGCATCTTATTGTTTATTCTGCTATTGAAGCAGTTACATAACAGGTTACCTGCAAAATGGGAGGTGGAAAAACATACATAGTTTTAATAAAGATCAAGCGACATTAGAGTCTATCATGGAAGAGCTCGATATATCCAAACTGGGAAACTATGAATCAAAATTTCATTAGAGAAATATTAGTGACTATTCTGACTTTTTTTTGTTTTTCCCTTTTTGATATTAGCCAGCTCTTCCTAAAAGTCTCTAGGCTGTTTCATCTGGAGTTCCCAAGCCCTCTTTCTCATTCATGATATCTACTTGGAAATTAGGTGTCTCAGTACAGCTGCTTGCTAATTGTAATTTAATTTGAATCTCACTTAAGAAAGCATTTTCTTTGGAGGGGGAGAAATCTTCAAGGAAAAAAATACTTTCAGGTCTTGATTTGTATAACTAACCCTTGCACTTGGTAGGTCATTAGATCTCACTAGTTTGTAATGCAATCAGAGTCAGCATTCTGCTCTTAAGGGCTACTCGGTAATTTGCTTGTTAACATATTAGCACACAGCATTGATCAAATGGCTAATCCAATCACACGCTTGTAATCGATCTCTTATTGATTACCTAGTCTGGTGATCACTTTTGTTGGGTTCAGTCAATAGTAAATGCCAAGTAGCCTTTCACACACCTAATTAGCTTATGAAATAAACCAAACATTTTGCTTGGCCCTGAAGGCAAAGATCAATGGAAAGCTTTGGGGCTGAATTCAGATGATTTTGTCATCAACTTTTCTTCCTCTCTTCTGCAGCCACTCAAGTTCACATTAACACTCTCCCTCTGGTTTGAAGACATCTGAAAAGCAGCTGCCATGGTGGAGACGCTGAAGCAGCTGTAAGCCATAAATCACAAGGGTGAGGGATTCTGGGTTGCACATTGGCATGTGGTCTGTCAGGCCAGAAAAATAGAGACATAAAAGAGCCAAAGGTCAGAGGTATGTAGAGTTTAGAAGCCTGAACTTGTGCTATACTTTATGCAAGGAAACCTTGGCATTGGTGGATCTTTCCAAATACACTTTAACTTTACCGTGCTGACATGGTACTTGATTAGATCTTTACTCCTCTGAATGAGCTGACTGTAGCTTCCTGCTACTCATCTTGCTACTGTTAATTTGATCGTGTATCTTCTTGCCTTCATCCAGAGGACCAGTCCCTCCAAGGGTAATTGGGTTAAATAACAACTTTCCAGTTGCATCCAAGATTGTTAAAGTTTGAAATGAAAGCAGTATTGGAGATGGTTTGGCTGATGCTTATCACATAACTTTAAGGAAGAACCTACTCTTATGGACCCAACCCCATTCCTCACTTTCCCTATAGAATAGACCTCATCATAGAAACATTTGCCTAGGGCCTGAGTAATCACAGACCTGCCTGGTGATTCAAAGCAGGAAAGTGAGTAGGATAGCTTTCCTGGAAATTACTGACAGCTACACAGTTGATTTCCCAGAGCAATATATGGTAATGACTCTCAATGATGGGATGTTCCAAGTTCCAAAACACAACACCAGGCTGGTGGAGTATAACCAAGTCTCTGTTGGCAAAGAAAAGTGTAGAACTGAAGCATGATCTAAAATCAATCCCAGAATTTTCCTGTCTGAATTGCCATTTTTAGAACAAAGAATTCACCAAATGACTTTCAATTTCTTTTTAAAGAAAAGCAAATTTCCGGAAACCATAGTTGGCTTATATGATTATGTCAAATTTTCCTGAGGATTTAAAACAATAGCTTTATGGTCAAAAATATAAGCAATCCATCAATCAATCAAAGAAGTAAATCCACATACTTGGCAGGGCAGACGAAGCATTATTTGTCAGGGCAAATGAACACAAGTAACCTTTCCTTAGGACTTATCTAGACAATTTCACCAAATTTCATCTTGCTTTGAAGATAAGATCTATTAATACAATAAAAAGCAAAGTGATTATTTAAGTTTAGCTGTTTATCAATTTTTTAAAAAAAATTTCCTTTTTCAAAACCAGCTTTATAGAGTAGTTTATTTTGGTTATTTATCATTTTTGGTGGTCTTCATGTTAAACACACACACACACAAAAACTGTACATACCATTGTACAGATTACTTCACATTTAAAAGTACTTATGATCATTTTCATGTGTGTGTGGAATCAAATTATTTATTTGAAAATTAAACTTAGATACAGAGAAAAGATAAGCTTACCAGAAGTGGCATGACTTAGCAGAGTTGAAATAAAACAGATTTCTATTTCTAAAAGAGATCATGGAATTAGGACTATCCTTTTTCCAACCAGATTGTGAAAACTGATCTGAAGCAAAATAGAAATTGGTGATTTAGCTGGTGGGGCTCCTGCATTGCTTTTCTGGGCTGCTTCTCCTCACAAGTTTTTACCTCCAGACCTTGACTGTTCTGTATAAGGAACCAGGTGAATAGACAGAATTGCTTAAGCACTAGAGCCAGGCTACCTGGGTTGAAATCCCCACTCTGTCATTTACTGACTGTGACCTTGGAGTTTTTTAACCTCTCTTTGCCTCAATTTTGCCATGTGTAAAAGAGGAATAATTGCAGAATCTACCTCATGAGGTTTTTATAAGAATCAGACAAGTCATTAGGTGTAAAAAAAACTTTTAAATGATACCTGGAACTCTGTAAGCACTCCGGAAACACTGTCTATTCTGGCCATTACTCTCTGCCTAAAAATGATCTTCTGAAATTTCTTCAACTCCTTGTGTTACTCACCTCAGGACCTCCTCGAGGTCCAGCAGGGTTTTAAATATTCTGATAGTTTATTTCAGAAACTTCATTTTAAGCAGCAGGCCACAGAAGAAAGAAATCTTAATACTTTTGCAGCAGGTAATAGTTCAATGTGTTATTCTTTCCAGGGTTGTTTACATTTAAAAAGAAGCTGCTGAGAGGCAATAGTGAAATCCCTGTACATTCTCAGACTTAACAGTTATGATTTGAAGTATTCAAACTCTGGTCTCAAACACTGACTATTCTCAGGGCTCAAATTTGACATCAGTACACTGGGGGGCTGGTGTCAGAGAGCCACTGGAGAACTTAGCACCTGATAATTCTCCTTCACCTTAATTCTGCAGTGCCACGAAAGATGGCCAACTATGGGAAACACTGTTGGGAGTTAAGAGAAAGTGAGCGATGTAAGAAAGGGATGGATTTTCACTCCTCCAAAAAGAATCTGTGGGAAGGATTGCTGTACTTTGGCCCAGACTGGGGCGACCAGGTGAAGACAACCTTGTGAGCTTGCCATTCAGCTATTACTCATTAAAGGAGTCATAGGTTATTCCACACTGAAACCAATAAGTACATAAGCAAGTCAAAATAGAATTATTAGACTTGTTAGCAATTTATTTTAGTCAATGTAACTAAAGGGTATAAATTACATAATTTCCTTCTGTGGGGATCTGTAAAAATAGGACAGAGCTCTACTTTCGGGAGCATTGCATAGCTAGGACACACTTGAATGATCAATTTCTAGAATTTTTTTTTTCTCCTATGCTGTAATTCCATGATTCCATCATTTCAAGGTTTTGTTTTACCATTTTTTTCATTCAGTGCACTGGTGAATTCAAGTTAGGAAAAAAAAAGCATGCTATCTTTTACAACTATTTA
This sequence comes from Pan troglodytes, assembly GCF_028858775.2. NCBI lineage: Eukaryota > Metazoa > Chordata > Mammalia > Primates > Hominidae > Pan > Pan troglodytes. The sequence goes on from NC_072403.2 coordinate 112,172,348, forward strand.
CATTTCATCATCCAAAACCAGCAATAAGTAAATTTATAAGGGTTTTCCATCTTGTAAAATAATCACAGCCTATCTACCACTGGAAATAATTGTTGATCCTTTGGTAAATTACATATTATTTCCCCCACATGTAAATAGCATTTCCATAGGCTACAAGCTTCTAATGTGTACAAATGAACTGCGAGTTATGTGTAAAAATATCAACAAGATTTAGCGAACCTATCAGAGCTAGCAGGATTGTGAAAATCTGTTTTTCTTATCTGTAGAATCCAGTAGGTTATGGGTTCTCAACTGTTATTTTAAACATAAAATAAATATACAGAATGTTTGTTTTTTCCAAGTTGAAGTAAGATTTTTTTTAAATATAACTACTGAAAATGTTAATTAATTTGGTTAGATACAAATTAGAGCAATCACTTAAGTATACTCAAATCTATAGAGACACTTGAAAAGGGTGTACATTTTAAAAACAATAAATATTTGGAATCACAATGCCAAAAATGACTATATTTTGTATAAATATTCCTTATGAAATGACATAATTGGAAGATGTTAAGTGAATATATTCAGCCTATTTAAGGCTATATTGAATGACGTATATACTATATTGAATAAAGTAATGATTAGACAAATGTATGAAATAAACAGATACCAGTTGTCCAATGTTAATTCCAATCATTTTGAAAAATCAAAAATATGAATATTTTTCTCTTCCATAAATATAAATGAAAATAAATTATGAGATTTATGTGTATATTAACAATTATAAAGTACTTCAATATCTAGTTTTATTTTGGGTTTTCTGAGGAGCCGATTTGTTTTTGTTCCATTTTTTAATGAGTTAGTTTTGGAGGTTAAAGGATGAAAGCCCATTTTAAACTATTAATTAAAGTGCAGAAATAAACAGTAAAATATTTTTAAAATTAAGTGTAAAGCATATGTATTCATTTTAGTGAAACCATAGTTGTGAGCAATCTGCCATTGTGTATCTAGTTGAAGTGAATGCTTTTAAAGCAATAAAAACTGGCTTTTAAATGGACAGAACAAAACCTTGATGTTTAGATGAACCACCTCTTTGCAGACTTCTTCTACTCAGTGAAATTCAAATATACTTTCTAAATGAACTCATTGCAAAGGATGGTTCATGAATTATAACTTTGTTTTGTGCATTATTTAAATATAATATGCTAACAAAGAGCTAACCGGTAAATTCCAGGTTCCTGCTGTGATACTATATTTCAAATATACTTTCAATTCCTAAGAAAGAAATGAAGACATTTTCTGAAATCAGGCTGCAAACATGCTTTTATTCATCTATAGTTTTTGCTTTTAGAGAGTATACATTTTAACCAAAAAGAAAGTGACACTTAACATCAGGTTTGCCAAAACTAAAGTTCATAAAAGTGACACATGATCTGGTGGCACTCTCTGGAAAAGCGATTTGGCAATGAGGTCAGAGTGCTTATTGTAGGAGCCTTGGAAGTTGACCTTTGTTCTTCGACCTTCCACTGTGAAGAGGATGGCCAAAGAGAGAGACCTAATAACTAACAAATAAGGCTTTTCCTATTTTCCCCTGTCCTGCCAATTTAGGAGAAGAAAGAGAGGGAAGGAGGAAAGGAGGGAAAAACAGGCAGACAGTCTAATTAGGTACAAACCTCCATCATCAGTCACTTCATGGTAGAAAGCCATTAAAGCAACCATGTAGGTTATTAAGGAATTTTTCAAATCTCAGATAGGAATTTGAAATTCATATTCTTGAGTCAGTAAACTAGCCTGTCTTATGTTTACAGATGCATTCATCAAACCTAACTGAAGTTATGTTTACTATTCATGAAATAACTATTACATTTGCTAAATCACACAAAACATTTTATGCACCCCCATCCAGAGCTACTCAGCTACGGCAGTTTTTCCTGTGCTACATTTAAACTCTCTTTACAAAAGGAAGAGGGAATTGGCAAGGAAATAATTTGATTGTGTGGTATTTACCCAAAGGAAAGCAATTTTTAAAGTATGTATTGAGATCCGTAAACACTGAAAGTTAAGGTAGGAGTACTAATGAAAGCTAATACTTACTCAGCACTCGTGGGGTGCCAGGCATTGTGCTACGATGTTTGCATGAATTCACTCACTCACCTCTCCCAACATTTCTTTGAGGTAGTTAACATTTTTTTATTTTTTTATTTTTTTTTATTTTTTATGGATGATGAAATTGAGACTTAGAAAAGATAAAGAGCTTGCCCCAGATCAAGTAGTACCTAAAGAAGCTAGAATTTGAGACTAAATAAGAAAGGACTCAAAGGCAGGCAGGCAGTAGTGAGCCCATGGGCCACCAATTTGCACAGCCCTTTTCAGGAACTACATTTAGATAATGAATCCAGACCACCTCAGCCATCAACAATTGCATTCCATTCCATATACTATGTTTGCAAATTACTTTTTGAAAAAGATTGTTCCAAGACTGAACCAAAAGGAATTTTGCATTAGATCTGAATTAACCAGACTATTGACTTCATCAGAAAGCCCACTTCCTCATACATTCCTCTTCAACAAGACTTTGCTGCTTCATAACTCAATAGAGCAGTCACAAATCACAATAGATTCACAAAAGAACTCAACAGAACAATTACAAATTGGGAAAAATACTCCTATGTAATTGGAATACTTTAAAAGTTGTTAGTGTAAAGTTTCAGCAGATAAAGTATAATTGCCTTAGCTAAAATTTAACTGCCACATAGCCTGCCCTTACATAAAACAGGGCAAAATGCTTGGTAAATACAGCACTGATAAATATGGGTGCAAGAAAATATCACCGGCATCCCCCACACCATGCTGGGACATCAGTTCTATGACAGTTTTAGAGCAAAGGGGTCATTGGGGCTGCCCCTACCTTCTGTCATGTAGAAGTCATTACTTATGAAATCAGGTGCAGTTGAAACCAGGACATAAACAGTTTGCCCTTTCTGAGACGAAAGGTCAAAGATGGCTACACATTTGGAAGATAGGAGCAATAGAAGGATCACACAATTACAATTTTTTGCATTTTTAATCTTTTATATTTAATATTTAAAAACAATTTTTACATCTTTCACTGCAGGAATTTCCAGTTTGTAAATTGGAAAGCGCTGGAAAGCTGAGCCCCACTCAGTAACAAGACAACTCCAATCAAAGCAGGTGTTTGCAGGCATCAAGGTCAAGCTTGGCTGGGACAGCCAAGGGCAGCCCAGAGGTCCTTCTCATAGTACTACCTTCTCGTAGTACTACCTTCTCATGGTACTACCCTGTCTTGAGCAAAGCCCCTTCTGGGACCATCAGCAGGATTTGGCTGACTAACAGAGGGCAAATTTCATGCTGGTTTGAGCCTAATGCCCCTTTGTTTTTACTGCATTTTTACTTACAAAGCGACTTTTGCAAAAAAAAAAACATAGAATAAGATTTCAAAGTTTTAGGGGGCAATGTGGGTTTGGCTACAAATTTTCAGAGGAACATAAAACCAAAAACACAAGCTATGGCCTTATTCTGAGTAATTTCAGAAGAAAATAAGCCCTTTTGGAAATGTATGCACATACATTTCTGATGTAGGTTGGAATGTGCTGGTTGCAATGCTGGAGATGTGGATTTACAATATGCATTGGAATTAGGCAAACCTGAGTTCATGTCACACTTCTGCTATTTATTATTTATGTAGCCTGAGAGAAGTCCCTTAATTTCTTGATTCTTTAATTTCCCCCACCTTACAATGTGCATAATGAGAGTGCTTACCCCATAGAAGAGGGATTATTAAATGAGACAAATTACAGAAGGCACTTTCAGCAGTGCCTACCATGTAGTAAGTGTTCAGTAAATGCCAAGTTGTTGTTGTAATTGTAAGTCTTATAAGATCTACAACTTGGTTGAACTTCACTAAGATTCCGAAGAGTTCTCTCTCTCTTTCTTTCCTGCCTCCCGCCGCCTGCATTGGAGCTGCCTTCTTTGCCACCATGTTTGGAATTTGGTAACACCAATTCCAAAATGTTTTACAAAAGGATGCACAAGTGATTCTGGGAAGCTAAAATGACAATCCCATCAGAATTGGCATGTTCCCTGAGAAAATGCAAACACTAAAAGATAAGAGATTTGAGGAAATCATACAATGGAATTTGAATTCTTAGTGGATCTAGCCATTCCAAATATTTTCATAGGATATGTTCAAAGTGACTTGGAAAAAGAGTAAAAACAAAGTTAAGAAAGCTAAAGGAATTGATAAGATGTGCCATTCAGAGAAAATCTTTTTCGCTTTGGAACATTTTAAATGATCACATGAAAAGATTTTTGGATCTTACATTAAATTATTGCTTACTAATTTGCAAGATAAAAGAGAATTGGGATGGAAATATAATTTTCTATTGAGTGAAAATGAATACAAATTAAAGTGTTACATTCTTAGGTTAGAAAATGTGCTTGACTTCAAAAAGAGTTATGGGATTCACTCATATTCCCATATATATTTAATGAAATGTAACATGCTACTGAAACATTGCTTTCTGCCAATACTTTATGCCAGAGTCTAAGAAACGCTGAGGATTAATAGCAGAGAAAAATCCTCCTCTGTTTGGCTGAATAAACATTACACAAACACTAAACTCTGTGTGGGATCATTAGTTTTTTCATCACACTATTTCTAGAATTGAAAAATCACAAATCCTTCTCCAGCTTAGTTCTTTTTTGCAACAAAAGCATTACTCAGACCAGCTAAAATGTATTCTTTAGGATTCTGACATCTCCGGAATGTCAAACAGGTTCAGTAGACACCAAGTACAGATTCTCTCTTTCATGTGGAAAGGTTAAGTAAGAAAAGACTTCATGTGAGGAAACTGCCCCATCATTCACAGTTATTTTAATTTAATCTGAGTGTGCTTCAATTTACATATAAACTGGAATGTTGTCTCAGAAAAAAAAATCTATTTCAAGGAAATCAACCTTTGGAGTAAATAAAACTGACAATTTTAAAAAGTGATGAACATTTTAAGACTATATATGCATTTGAGAGAAGCCAGCATAACCATAATGTAAGATTAGCCTTATTTTAATATGAACTATCCATAAAAACATTATGCATATATTCTTTGGCTCAAACAATTGGTTTTATAGCCTTCTGAAATTTTGAAAGACTTATGGTCTTTAATATGCTATAGCTGTTAACCAGATAAGCATATTTTTCTGGAAGATATTCCTTTCATAGAATATAAATTAACCACAGACATGACAAAATGGCCAAAGCTGGCAGGAAGAGGAGAGAGCTGGATGATATTAAGAAATTAAATGAATAAAATATGGTAAACTTTTGTCAACAAATATTTAACCATGGAATTGTTTTTATTGTAACCTTAAAAGAAGAGAATATGATTGACAAGTAATATTTGCATATTTGCTCCTTGTTAATTATAATTATTTATTCTTAATCTGATTGACTTATAAGAATAAACATAATACTATGGTTTTCCTGCACCTCCTCAATAAATGATTGTAGTAACTTTGCTTAAAAGTTTAACTCGACTCTAATTCTTTCAGTCCCCTTAGGAAGTTATATAACAAGTATATTTAATTTAAACTTTAGTGCACTAAAGTTTTTAAAGTAAATTTTAAACTTATGCTGATTAACCTTAATGCGTAAGTCCAGAGGAGCACTACAGTTAATACTTAGTGCATAAATCTGTGGAAGGAGGAGAGTTCTTTTCTTTGTTTGTTTGTTTGTTTGTTGCCCCTTTGCCCCTTCATGGGGTCTGAAGTCAGCTTCAGATTCAGATTAATTTGTCATCTCCTTTCACAAATCTTTCACAAATGATATCTATATGGCACCTTCCAATGTTTCCCCTGAGATTTTTTTTTTTAGACAGGGTCTTGCTCTTGTGGCTCAAGCTGAAGTGCAGTGGCATGATCTCAGCTCACTGCAACCTCCGTCTCCCAGGTTCAAGAGATTCTCCTGCTTCAGCCTCCTGAGTAGCTGGGATTACAGGCTCCCGTCACCATGCCTGGCTAATTTTTGTACTTTTAGTAGAGACGGGATTTTGCCATGTTGGCCAGGCTGGTCTCAAACTCCTGACCTCAGGTGATCCTCCCACCTCAGACTCCCAAAGTGCTGGGATTACAGGCGTGAGCCACCACGCCTGACCGAGATTTTTTTTACGTCTGAAATTTCATTATTAAAACTTTATATTTTGTCTGTATTTTCAGATGACTTTATTGTCTATGTAGAAAATTCTAAGGAATCTACCAAAAAGTTACTAAAACTAATAAGTGAGTATAGTAAATTTGCACAATCCAAGGTCAATATAAAAATCAATTATAATTCTATATATTGGCAATGAACAGTTGAAAATTGGAACAAAGAAATTATACCATTAATGGTAACATAAAAATATATGAACTACATAGGGAATATATTAAATATGTATGTGACCTATACACTGAAAAACTACAAAACATTACTGACAGAAACTAGAGAACAGCTAAATAAGTGAAAAGTATACTGAGTTCACATTGGAAGCTCAATATTGTTAAGATGTCATTTCTCCCTGGATTGCTGTACAGATTCAATATATTCTCAGTCAAAATACTTATGCGTCCTGGGGTAAAAATTAGCAAGCCAATTATATAATTTATGTTGAAATCCAAAGGACTTAGAGCAGCATAAATAACTTTGGGATGGGGTGACAAAGTTGGAGAACTTCCATTATCTGATTTTGAGAATTACTATAGTAAACAAGCTAATGTGGTATTAGCATAAGGATAGGTATATAGATCAATAGAACAGAATAGAGAATCCAGAAATAAATCGAGACAATATGGTAAATAGGTTATTGACAAAAATGTCAATATGAATGGAGAAATCATAGCATTTTCAACAATGGTGCTGGAACAATTTTGTATACAAAAATAAATGTATCTCCTACCATAAATAAAAATTATTTCAAAATACATCAGCAAAACTATAAGACTTCGAGAAGGGAAGCACAGAACAAAATCTTTGTGACTTCAGGTTAGGCAAAGATTTCTTAGATGGAACATAGAAAGCATGAATCAAAAAAGAAAAAATGAAATAAATTGGATTTCATGAATATTAACATTTTCTGCTCTTCCAAAGACACTGTTAAGAAAATGAAAAGGCAAGCCACAAACAAGGAGAAAATATTTGCAACTCATATACTTGATAAGGGATATATAATTCAGAATATATAAAACAACTTGTAATGCAGCCACAAGAAAACAACCTGATTTTTTAATGGACAAAAGATTTGAACAGACAGTTGACCAAAGAAGGAAGACATACAGATGGCAAACAAACGCATGAAAAGATGCTCAATATCATTAGTCACTGGGGATATGCACATTAAAACGAGAATGAAATACCACTGCACATCTTTTAGAATGGCTAAATTTTAAAAAAGAAGAAGAGGAAGAAAAGAAGATACCAAGGTCTGGTGCGGATGTGGAGAACTGGAACTCTCACATATTGTTGATAGGAATAAAAAATGGTATGGCTACCATATATGAAAACATATATTCTACACATATTGTACACAAATTTTCAAAACAGCTTTATTTTGTAAGAGCCAAAAACTGGAAACAACCCAAATGTCCAACAGGAGGTTGTGACATATTCATACCGTAAGATAATACTAAACAATCAAAAGGAATGGGCATACAAAAACCTGGATGAATCACATTAATATTATGCAGAGCAAAAGAAATCAGACACAAAAGATTTAAGCTAGATTACTTTATATAAAATCCTAGAAAAGACAAAACTAAATTATGGTGCACTTTACAAAACAAAGGTAAGCACATAATTGTAATGGTGCAAATGAATATCTTGTTCTCTACTGGATTTACACTAGGTGCTGTGACAGATGATCCCTAAAATCTCAGTGCTGTAGCACACCAAAGGTCACTTCTCCCTCACTCAAAGTCCAAAGCAGGTTGCCAAAGGATTTTCCTTCTACTCCACAACTCAGGGGCACCGGCTGTCTGCATCTTGGATGTTGCGATCACAAATGTAGTTTTCAATGTTTCTGGAGTTGAGTTAGCAGCAGAGGAAGTACACCAGCTCTTAACTGCCTTGGGCCAGAAGTCACACGTGTCACTTCCATTCATAGTCCATTGGTCAACCCTAGTCATCTGGCCCTGACCTAATTTCAAAGGAGGTAGGGGAATTTAGAGGAGAAAATGGAATTTTTAGTGAGCAGTGAATGAGCCACATACATTTTAACAACTTCAAGGTATGGATAAAGGATGAAGGAAGTTTAAAGCCTGAGGCAATTTTCAAAAGATGCTCTACGTATTAGACTGGAAAGGAAGGAGAGTGGATAGGTGTGCTCTGAAGACAAACTGTTTCAAAATTTTCCTTGGGTAGACCAATCCCCTTCTGCTGGTCACTTATCATCTGTCTGTCTATTCTTGGATGAAATATTGACCATCTCTCTGCTGTCTTCTCATCTCTAACATGGTAATAACTCATTATTTGACTAACACATTGAGCAAATATACTAGTAGTGCCACAGCAATAAAACTATTGTAAACTTCACCATAATACTGGGGTTTGAAAAATCTAATCATGTAAAATTTGGTGTTACTAATGTAAGATTAAAGAACTGATCGGGATAAACCTGCTGTTGAAAATAAGATTCAATTACAAGCTGTGTCATAGGCAAATTTAGGTTATTACAAGACACTTTATCATAGGGATTCTTTTTGTGTAAATGCAATGATTATCATCATGAATTTTTGTGAGAAGAAAGCTAGCCTATGAAAGATCATTTTCTAATATTTTTTAGTGTATTTACTTAGAACAAACTATGAGGTGCCATAGTACAATGCTAACTATGCAAAATTTAATTGAAATGATTAATTCTCAATGAGCTTAGTGTTTCAATCAACAACATTTATTGTGCCCCTAATAAAGGGCAAGCATCTGAGAAATGTTCATGTGTTATCTCATTTTGGCTCTACAACTCTAGGCATTATTATCTCTCTCTCTCTGTTTGTTACAACTGAAATGTGAGGCTCAAGGAAATTATTTGTCAGTAGGTGAGAAATAACAGACAAGATTTGAGACGAGGTCTTCTGACACCGACATTTCTTCTGCTACAACTCTAGCTAGCTTCAGCTGAGGTCACAGAAAAGTATTTTCTTTAATAACCTTTTTGACATCATTACTGTGCTTTCACTTTTTTGCTAGACTTATTTGTAAATATCAATTACTAATAGTAGCAAGGCAGCTAAAGAAAGTGCAGTGCAGTACCTTGGAACAGATGTTCAATGTAAGGCACATTCCTCATAAAGCAGATATCTTGCACCCATTTGCAGAGGATGAAATCAAGACTCAGAGAATTTAAGTGACTGCTTTAAGGTGACACTTTTTACTACTGAGCTACTATTTGAACTCAATCTGTCCGATCCAGTTCCATTTCACTGTACCCAGCACCTCTCTATTTGCAGCTGAAGAGAAATCCCATAAATGTTTCACATGTGTATGTGATAGAATTAGCTCTGAAATAAGTTAAATTTTACAAAAACACAATTGACTATTATAAAATAACTGGCAGTCTTATGCAAAAATTTCTATAACATTCATTTATCACACCGCTATATTGGAATAGGGCACAAACAAAGAAAAATGTGAATCAGAGAAAAACTATTCTTAATCAACTGTATATATATTCACAATGTTTATTATAAATTATTATGATAAAAAGAAAGCTGTCTTTTAATAGATGAATATTAGTAGAATATTCTATTAGCATTCATCAAACGATCCTAAAACATGTAAGGTCATATGTGTTTTACAAAAGAATATCCGCCAGAGATGAGGTTATCCACAAGCAATTGACTTCTCTTCATGTCAGGCTGACCTGGCCTTAGCTGTAATTTCTGATGAAGAAGCTACAATCACACCCAGTCATTTAGGTATTTGGCGATCCAGTTGCTAAGGAAAATCAAGATATTTGGATGAACATTTGGCAGGGAGTCTCTGAGAAATGCACTACATCCTGACACATGCTCTATAGCCCATGAAGGTCTGCAAGGTCAACTCCAGAATTTACATGCAGTGGGGAGTGGGGTTTAGGGGCAAGAGATCTTGATCTGCTATATTGGCTTTTGCCTATACTTCACATTAGATTGAGGAAGTGTCAATTGTCCCCATCAGAGGAAAAGAGGAGTCAGGGCCCAAGACTTATGGAAATAACGAAAGGAGCAAGGTAAGTTTTCTAACAAGAGAACAATTATTTTGCATCTAAGACCAGAGATCACCCCTACACACACACACACACACACACACACACACACAAAAAAAAAAAAAAAAAAAACAGGTTTTGTGACACTCCAGTATGGCAGCAAATAAGTCCATGCCCTCTGAGGGCATTGGTTGGAGCTGCTGAAACTTTGTGCCTGGGAGCCATAGGCAGCTTACGAGAAATCAAGAGACTACCCATGGAGAATAGCCTGGACAAAGGATAATTCAGCAGATGTCATTATGAGAAGATGAATCCACACCAGATTCCTGCCCCTACCCTTCTCTTTCTCCTGGCCTGGGAGATATCACACCACCTGGAATTTAAAACAACTCTGAGAGCAAGAGATGTTTTGCTTGAGTAGACTGAGATATTTTGCCATGGAGCAGGGGATCATCATAGAAATTTTTTAAATATGATTTTAAAAAAATGTTAGTTTTCATGCACATTTGGATTTGTAGAATGAGTTTTGTCCCCCCATACCTGTGTTAACCTAATGGCTAGACAAATGGAGTCAAAACTGCTTAGTTCTTTCTACTTCTGTCACATGCCCGTGAATAGTGCTGATGTGCTCACTTATTCCTTCACCATTGCTATAAATCCCACTCACCACAGCTCTATCACTTACATTCTATGTGGCTGAAAATTAGTCAGTCTCTCTGGATCACAGTTTTCTTATACAAAAAACATAAATAGTATGACATTTCTGATCATCCTAAAAATCAAATGCTAATGTTAACACTGTTTTCAGCTTTAAGCTGGCCCTACCTGTCCACATCCTATGAACTCATTTCCAGAAAAGCAAGTTCAGACCTCCACTATGATTTCAAGAACTCATTCTAAACTTTACTTTAAGCCTCAGTCTTAACTTACTTGCTCTCATTCTGCCTTTGCTCCAATCTCATCTCCATCTGATCTCAAACTCTCCATCTCTGACCCTGCCCTCAATCCTGCCTTTAGCACTGTGAACTTCATGTTTATACAACATCTTCCAAGGCATGACCTGTGACATTTCCTGTGGACTTTGACTTGACTGTATGCCCTACTGTAGAAGTCTTATTCTACCCTGTGTATAACATTCCCTCCTCCAAGCTAAGCTCTACTGAATGCAAATCTTCACTCTGGCAGTTCATCAAATATCTAGTCTGACCAGCCCTGATCTCAGTGTAAATAGTGAAGCTGGCCAGAATAAAATGGAGGGGAAAGCTCTTTGAAAAGTTTTAAACATGAAGTTATCCCATTAGTGGTCACCGTTTCTCTAGACAACATCCAGTACCTAAAAAGAGCACATTGCCTGCTCCTTCCTTTTGTCACCCTGAAATCTTCTGACTGCCCCTCCATCGGATCCTCCCCTACTCTGCCTGTTCACAATCAAGTCTCCATAGAGTATCCCAGAAAGCCCCAAATGATTTTAGGCTTGTACATTTTATGAGTGACAGCATTTGGTAGAAGAATGGCCATAGAGTCAGATTAAGTTCAAATATCTCCACAATTTACTGTGTGGTGCACGGTATGTACTAGGTACTCAGTATTAGCTTTTCACTACTCCCACCTTTCCTTACTTTGTCCTAACAGTTGGGTTACTTGTTTCCAGGAGGGCTCACTCTGGAACACTTTATTTTGGAGAAAACAGAACTGGATGGGTCACTTCAGTGGGATGATAAGGGCAGCCACACCTCAATGCTCAACTATACCCCTATTATCAATTCACTACTCTGTCTGTGATGTTGCCTCCTGGGTTACTGATAGGGGTGTCATGGGATGCCAGTTGTAAAGACCAGATACCACCAGGTCCACTCAAGGCTCCAACTCTGGGATACTTACTTGAGAAATAAGTAATCACTCCAAGGAGCTCCCTATCTGTATTTTTTAGCTCAGATTTATGTGCGTTGTTGCATGGTCTGTAGCTTGCCCTCTTAGCACTTCTTCCAAAGTAAGCCTAAAGCCCAAGTCTAACAGGCTATTGGGTCACTGTAACACACAGACATTAGGACAAAGGGGATGGGCTTGATAATTTTTGGGGGTCAAGTTAACAATGCACCTGCTGAGCACCTGCAAGGTAATTCCTTGTATGTATGAGACAAAATGTAGTGGATGGAAAAAGGCAAAGGCTGGCCTATCAGCCCAAAAGAGATGAAGAGACAGCCATTGTTTTCCTGAAGATTCAAAGTGAAGCCTTCTTTCTAGTTTCTCTAGTTAGGGGCCAGGAGGTCAATGTCCCCCATCTCATGGGGCTGCAGTGTTTACCTTCAGTAAATGCAAAGAATCACCTTGAGGTGATTATTACCACATTCTTATCATCTCCAACAGCTGCTTGCTAAATAAGGAGCAGGAACATCCAAGGATCATAAGGACCAAGACCATGATAGGGAAGGAATTTGAGATAGTTAGACAAGAAATTAAAATTACCTCCACACCTCTTTCAGTTAAAGTAAGAGAAAACTCTGAAATATATGCTTGGTACTCTTATTCTAAAACAGTGTGTCCAATTTTTGATTATATTTTTTTAAAAAGATTTCCAACTTTTGAGGATGGAAATAATTCAGTATATAATGTCTGAGTCTGAGCATGTAGAAAAAAATCTCAGCATTAACTGCCTTTAATAACATACTAATTGTAACAAAGAAATAGTGTGAAATATTGAAAAGCTCATGTAGCTATGTCTTAAAGGGTTGAAATAACCTAATTACAAAGTGATAGAGGTCCCTATTGAGTGTAGATAATTTATGATGTTTGTGCAGGGAGAGACATTAGCCAACCACAATTTATGCTAAGCAGAATTTTGAACAAAGTCCAGATGGTGTTTCAGCAGTAAAATGCAGTTATCCTGGGACTATCTGGTGACCAACAAAATCACTGAAGTCAAGCTCACTGTTCCGTATAAGAATCAAGTTCAACAGAAGCAGCAACAATGGAAAACAGTTGTACAATATTTTTATATTGGAAATTACACCGTTATCTTTATTTTATAAGCTAATTTTTATTTAATGCACAAATTATATATGTACTGCAATAAAGGAAACAAGGGAAATTCCACATTCCCATCATCCTAATACACACAAATAATTACAAGCACACAAGATTCAGCACAACCAGAATCAAAGCATATCTTCAATTTGTATTCTGCTTTTTTTAAAAATGTAATTAAGTGTTAAGTAATTATTTTGTATTATCATTTTTTTGGTGGCTTCAGAGCATTCTGTGTAAATTTTGTACCATGGTATACTATTCAAGTCCCCTCTAAACTCCCTAGTTAGTATGCCTCCAGTTTTTTTTTTTTAACTCTTATAAATAAAACTACAAAGACTATCTCAAGCAAATAACCATTATGATCCCTTTTGATTTTTCCCCTTTAGGCAACACAGTCCTTTTAAAAATGTGACACTATAACTCCAATATGTCCTTCAAATGAATTTTGGAACTTTTTGAAAAATTATTTGTTTTATGTTTAGTGTGTCCCCACATCTGTGCTAACATCTCCACATTAAAATTTTCTGTTTCATAACACTGTCTCCAAGTTCTGTTGAGCTCAGATGACTGCTCACAGCAAGTTCCATTTTACTTGGCTCCAATCAATTACAGGAATATGGATGATTTACAATCCAAATCATTTGAGCTCATACATTTCACATAGGGTAAAACAGAGTTGACAACCTCACTTGAAAATGTTAAAAGAGTGGTCCATGTTTTCATGCACTAGTAAGTGATTTCTCAGTTAAATCTGAATGAATTTGAATATGTAATAGAGCCAAAATAGCATACAAGTCTGGATTTTGTGGAATGCACAGCATGAGATCATTTTTATACTGAGATTAAGCATTTCATTAATTACCTAAGTCTCAAATCTATTTCTCCTTTTTATTCTTGATTCAGTAACTCCCTTCATGCTACTGTTTCTTTTGTAGAAATAGAAAAAGACAGAAATATTTTTCATAGAAAAAATAATTAAAGTTGTGGAGTTCTTAAAAAAATAAACTACTAACAGAAATCTGCTTGATTTAGAACCAATTTTGTATGGTTCTAAATTGCCTGAAAGCTCTACATTGTCAAATTGCTTTTCCCTCTGTCCTCCTCTCCAGTGCTTGTTTACTGAAGAAAGATATGGGACAAGGGGCTCACCTTCTTACACAGGCTGAAGCCAACAAGGCCATTTGGAAAAGACCAAGAAAACAAGCTTTGGATTGTCTTCTTCTAAAGTAATTGACAAGCTGACACAATTTGTATGAGTATTAAAGAGGAATTGATACTGATGACATTATCAAACAAATTCATGTTTGAATTTTTACAAAAAAAAATAGAGTCTTCAGCCGCCTTAGCAAAGCATAGTTTGGGAATGATAAAAGTGAGTTTTTAAATATTTTAAAAACATCATATAAAATATGCTTCCAGCAAAGTGAGTTGATAGGGAGAGAGGTTATAGGCCTTAATTTGAAACTAGAAACAGCAAAGGAATTCAATTTAATTTTCACAGATAGTAAACTTGTAGTTCATAATCAATGATTAGAATTAAACTCACTAGAATTAGAGGAAGAATTAGAATTAGAGGAAGAAAAAAATAATAAATAAATAAATATTTAAAAATTGATATTCACTGCTATGTGTGAATATCCATTTAGTAATGTAGCTGATTTTAGCCTAATCTCTACGCTGTGATTTTCCATAATGTTGTCTCACATGAAACAGAAGTTTGGACAAAATCAGATTCAGGAAATAAGTTTGCCTGACAGACCACTCATTTTAGGAAAGAAATATCATTTTACATGAAATATATAATTCTGCTACATTCAGCACCATAATAAAAAGGAAGCAACTGACTTCACTTAGGAGCAAGTTAACACAGACCACGAGGGCATTATAGGCAGCAAAGTGTTTTAGGAAAGACTAACAAGACTGAGCTCTGAAGAAGAAGGTACTGATTATTATAAGCCATCAAGGCATTCAAGCTGATGTTGAGTAAAATGTTTGATCCTTATCTAATGTCATATATATATATATATATATATATATATATATTTTTTTTTTTTTTTTTTTTTTTTTTGAGATGGAGTCTCACTCTGTTGCCCAGGCTGGAGTACAATGGCATGATTTTGGCTCACTGCAACCTCCACCTCCTGGGTTCAGGTGATTCTCCTGTCTCAGCCTCCCAAGTAGCTGGGACTACAGGTGTATGCCACCATGCCCTGCTAATTTTTGTATTTTTAGTAGAGACGGGGTTTCACCATGCTGGCCAAGCTGGTCTGGAACTCCTGTCCTCGTGATCCACCTGCCTCGGCCTCCCAAAGTGCTGGGATTACAGCTGTGAGCCACCCAACTGGGCCCCATATTTTTTAAAGAAAGGACCATTGAAAAGTCCTCCCAATTATATTTAAGTACTGGGAATACAACGATTTCTGTGTTACTGATCATATTCAAATTAGATTCAGAAACTACTATAGCAAGCTAAATCCTCTCTTTCATTTGTTTACATTTCATTTATTTTTTAAAACAATTCTATCCTCTGGCTTTCTCTTACTACATGTGTATAACTTTTACTGCCTTGTTTTTATTTTATTTTACTATTTTTTTGAGACAGACTCGCTCTGTCACCCAGGCTGAAGTGCAGTAGCACAAAAATGGCTCACTGAAACCTTGACCTCCCAGGCTCAAGCAACCCTCCCATCTCAGCCTCTCGAATAGCTGGAACTACAGGCACCCACCACCACACCTGGCTATTTTATTATTATTATTATTATTTATTTATTTATTTATTTTTGGTAGAGATGAGCTCTTGTTATGTTGCCCAGGAAAGCAGTCATCCTGCCTTGGCCTTTCAAAATGCTGGGATGAAAGGCATGAGCTATAGCACCTGGCTATTTCATTTTTAAGGAGAAAACAGGGTATAATTTATAAATAAATATACTACAGATGGGTGATATTTCTAGACTGATTAAAAAGGTTCACCTTGGTCTCATAGAGTTCCAACAAACCTAATGACCTCCAAGATGAATTAAAGATTAATAGATATTTTAAAATTTCTAAACATATATGCAGAAAGAATAGTGCTGTTTCCATGGGAAATAGAAAAGTTTAAGAGGCAATCACTACTTCAAGTTGTAGATTCAAGTCGAAGACTGGGCTGTTTGGAGTTTCTGCAAAGGGAGATACCATTTGGAAAGGTGGGATGGCAGTATTGGTTACACCATGGCTGTGGGTGGGGGTACTATTGGCATTTAGAGCCCAGAAACCAGAGATACACAATGTCCTCAATGGCCCAGATGGCTCTACATACCAAAGAATTATCCAAAACAAAATTGTGATTCCCTTTCCCCACTCCTTTCTCCAACTGGAAAATACTTGGCGGAATCCCTGGGGAGCTTGAACTTGATTCTTCAGTCCCCGCTGTATTCATTCATTAACAAAAAACTATTGAACACCAACCGTGGGCCAGATAATATGCTAGGACTGGCAGAGACTCAAAGATGAACAAAGCTCAAGTCTGCTCTATGGAACTCACAATCTTTTGGGGAAAAATGATAAGAAAATCAGCAACCCTAACATAGAAAAACAATTGTTATAGTGTAAAATGGAAGGAAGGAATCTAAGAGAAACCGTTAATTCATCAGGACTCACCTGAAGCTTTAATTCGGTGGGGATTATTAGGAAATATTTCCAAGGCAAGATAACACCTAAAATGTGTGCTCAACAAGTATTCATTTATTTCTTCACAAATATGTATTGAGAATAGGCTCTGTGCTACACACTGGAATTACAGCACTGAACAGGACAGACATTGTCCCTGTCTTTCATATAATGACGTGGTTAGTAAATATAATATTGACAGTGTAATAAATGCCATGAAGGAAATTAGTTGTTCTGATAGAAAACATTAGGGGGATAGGAGCTACTCTGAAAATATGGTTAGAGAAAACCTCTCTAAGAAGGTGATATTTGGGTTATGACATGAAGGATGAGAGGAGGGTGTCAAATGAGGTGGTAAACGAGAGTAAAAAGGATCCCAAGAAGTAACTACAAGCAACTGAAAACAACTTAGCCTGTTTTAGGAAGGGAAAGAAGAGTGATATGAATGGAGTGTAGTACATAGGTAGGAGAGTGAGGTGAGCTTGGGGAGGAGGCAGGAACCAGATGGCATTGAAGACTACTGAAGAATTTTTAATTTTATTGAAAGTGTAAAGAGCAGCCATTAAGGAGTTTTAATCAGGAAAAAAATTGATATGATTTACTTTTATAAAATATTATTGGGCTGCTATTGGGAAACTGAATTATAGAGAGGCAGACGTGGAAGCAGGGAGGCCAGACTATTTTGAGAATGCATATGAAAAAAAGATGGGGTTGGAATTCACAGGGCAGCAGTGGAAATGTAGAAAAAAGGAGGAGCAGAGACAACAAGGGAGGAATTTCAGATGTTCCGCTTTGGACCTGGTAAATTTAAGAAGCCTGAGACCCCCAGATGAGGTATGCATAAGATATTTCAGGTGAATATAAAACTCAGGAGTCATCAGCATATAGATAGTATTAATAGTTAAAGCCATGGAATTAGGTGAGATGTCCAAAAGAAAGTGTTTAAAGAGAGAGAAGAGTCTCGGATGGAGCTGATTAACACTTAGGGGTTAATTAGAGAAGGAAGAGACAGTGAAGGCTGAGAGGAAGCAGTCAGAGAAGACAGAAAAACCAGAGAAGGGAGAAGAGACAAAGACAGGTTAGCCTGGAAGAAAAAGGTTATGAAGAGGAGTAGGGAAGGGAGAAGAAAAGTTCAGATGGAGACAAGAGACATGATTGAGAGAACATGAGCAGCACTGGGGACTCAAACTAGTCCAGCAGTCTAAAGGAAAGGGGATAGTGGAGGAGATACTGGCAATATTTTGGGAAAAGTGAAGAAGCGTTAGATTATGACAGACTGTGGTTCACACTCTAAATAGTTTGAACTTTGTCATGAAGGCATTAGGGATCCTGATATGGTTTGGATCTGTGTCCTCACCCAAATCTCATGTCAAATTATAATACTCAATGCTGGAGGTAAGGCCTAATGGGAGGTGATTGAATCATGGGGGTGATTTTAACACCATCTCCCTTTAAGCTGTCATTGAGGTGATATCTGGTGATATTCCTGTGATATCTGGCTGTTTAAAAGTGCCTGGTATCTCTCCTGTCTCTTCTCTTGCTCCTGCTCCAGCCATGTAGGACATGCCTGCTTCCTCTTAGCCTTCCGCCATGGTTGTGAGTTTCCTGAGGCCTCCCCAGAAGCCAAGCAGATGCCAGCATCATGCTTCCTGTACAGCCCGTGGAACTGTGAGCCAATTAAACCTCTTTTCTTTATAAATTACCCAATATCAGGTATTTCTTTATAGCAGTGTGAGAATGGACTAATACAGATCCAATAGAGGATGTTAGGCAGGAAGGGGCCACCATATGATATATGTTTAGAACATATATCTTCCTCAGTGAGGAAGAGGGGATAAGAAGAGAGAAGGGGAGTCCATTTCAGGAATTTAGTTCAGTAAATTTTTTAAGGAAAAACCTGATAGAGAGGAAGAAGTAGATTGGAGGGGTATTTATGAGGTAGAAAGCACAGGATTTGGAAATAGGAATGGTGAGGGAAGCCTAGAATGATTTTTAGCTTTAAACTTTCAGCTATTCCAAGATTTCTGGCACCATTAACCAAAGTAAGGAAAATAAGAGGAGGAGCAGGTCTGAGGGAGGAAGATAATGAGTTTTACACATTGAGTTTGAGGTACCTGTGGCACATCCACTTGGAAATATGATCCTGAAGCAAAGGCAAGTGGCCTAAGGTATAAACTTTTTGGGAATTGTGGGTTCATGGGTGATAGTTGAAAGCCATGCAAGAAGATGAAAAGGGAAAGGAGACACCAGACAGCATTAGGGAATCCTGCATTCAAAGAGTGAGCTAAGGAAGGACTGGTCAGTCAAGTAGGAGAAAAATCAAGAAAGGGATGTCACAGAAGAAAGGAGAGAAGGAGGGTGTGGTCAATGGTATGAAATAACATCAAATGTTACAAAGAGGTCAAGAAAGAAACTGTATGAATGCATGTAGATATACACATAATCTATAGAGGTAGATATCATTAATGTATAGCTTATAGGTGCACACATATACTCCAGGTTTTAAAAAATAAACTGAGGAACTGAGCACAGAAAATTTCAATCATGGGCAAGGGAAAATAAAGATACTACCTTAGTTTCAGCATCTTGTATCTTTGTCATTTAATTTGCATGAGTGTGGGAGGTGTTTACTATGTGATATGAATATTGTATTTTGCATAGTATCAAGGAAAACTATACATTGATGGCAGATATAATCACTGAATAAATGACAAAGAAAGAGGTGAGAAGCTATGATGTAAACATTTATTATAGCCTGTTAACAATCTGATCTATAAAACAAAATTACTTTTAGTAATAGTTATGTAATAATTAGTAAGCATTATTTTTGAGTTGTTCTTTAGTTTTAAAGCAAACAAATCATTTTAAAAAGTAAAATTTAAATGTTACTCAAATTCAGTAAAATATTGCACGTATAAACTAAAATTTTCACTAACCAAACAAAAAGTCACACCTCATAAGTCACACTCTGTTCTACTCTTTAAGGTTTTAAACACAAATAAAAACTTGAAGGGGTCACTTAGTATGACAGAATTGAAGTAACTTGAGCTCTGTTTCTTTGTCTACCCTGGCTAACTTTGAATCCTCTACTTAAATGTAGGAATATGTAGTGCCATAGGAGTCAGAGCTAAGAACTGCAAACAAGGTAGGCTGAAAAGATTCAGAACAATTTTGAAATTATTCATGAAAGAAATGCATATAGTAGCTGGGTGCTAATATTTTGGGGTGATTAGAAAAGGAAAGTCCTTCAAATTAACTTTAATGTAAACTAAAGTGTTTATTAAAGAATAAGTAATTTTAAGTCCTCATTTGAAGGCTATGTACATAGTTAAAACTCAACAGGAATCATATCAGCTATTTAGAACATAGATCAACAAAAGAGATTTTTTGAGGAGGAGGAATTTGGACATTGTTTAGAATTGCTGGCACATGATGATAATAAAAAAGTAGACCTACTCAGGTTTATTATTGTTTTAAATTCTATACCTGAAACACACACCCTTACTATCTGCACCCAGGGCAGACCATGCCACCCACCCTGCTGTTGGTAAGCCCTTGGGGATAGGATTGGGCCTACATCAAGCACCCTGATCACCATCATCACCATGCTTGCCCCCAGCTAGGCCCCACTGAGAACCAGCCTGTGTCATGGCTTCACAGAGCAAAATATTCAAATTTGGTACACACAAAAACCCTACAGGGATCTTTCCAGAGTTCTCTGCCTGGAGTGAGAGGAAGCATGAAATTGGGGGAAAGATAGTAAGGGCTGGACATGTAAAAAGGTTATGCACATGGGGATCATATTTTTTTTTAAATCAGCATGTTCTCCAAGGGAAAAAGTATAAGGAGACAAAGCCAGAAGGCTGAGGCCTGGGTAAAGGAGAAAAAAACAAAACAAAACTGAGCTAGTGAAGAGTTTGCCAGACTTTATAAAGAACTTAAGTGATTCAATAGCAGAAAAACAGAGTGATTAAAAAATGAGCAAAGGACCTGAATAGACATTTCTCCAAAGAAGACATAAAAAATGACCAACAGATATATGAAAAGGTGTTCAGTGTAACTAATCGTCAGGGAAATGCAAATCAAAATCATAATGAAGTATCACTTCATATCTGTTAGGATGGCTATTACTAAAAATACAAGAGACAGTAAGTATTGGTGAGGGTATGGAGAAAAAAGAACCCTTTACACTGTTGGTGAGAATGTATATTGGTGGAGCCATTATAGAAACAATATGGGGGTTCCTGAAGAAATAAAAATAGAACTTCTATATGACTCAGCAATCCCTCTTTTTGGTATATGCCCAAAGGAAATGAAAGCACCACCTCATAAAGATATCTGCACTCCTGTGTTCATTGCAGAATTATTCACCATAGCCAAGATATGGAAACAACCTAGGTTTCTGTTGACAGATAAATGGATTAAAAAGAAAACTGATGTGTGTGTGTGTGTGTGTGTGTGTGTGTATATATATATATATATACACTGTATATATATATATGTGTATATATATACAGTGTATATATATATATACAGTGTATATATATATACACACATATATGTGTGTGTGTATATATATACACATATATGTGTGTATGTGTGTATATATATATATGGAATATTATTCAGCCTTAAAAAAAATTCTTCATTTGCCACAAAATGGAGAAAACTAGAGGACACTATTTTAAGTGAAATCAGCCAAACACAGAAAGAATAATATTATATAATCTCACTTATATAGAGAATCTAAAATAAAAAGTCAAATATACAGAGATAGAGAATAAAATAGTTACCAAGGGCAGGGGTGGAGGAGGGGAAGAAATGGGGAGACATAAGTCAAAGAATACAAAGTAGCAGATATGTAGAAAGAACTACTCTAGAGATCTCATATACAACATGAGGAGGATGGGTAATCACATTGTATTGTATTGCAATGTATTGTATTGTATTGTATTGTATTGTATTGTATTGTATTGTATTGTATTGTATTTGGGACTTTTCCTAAAAGAGTAGATTTTGGCTGCTCTTGCCACAAAAAACAAAATCAGTAACTATGTGAGATGATGGATATGTTTATTTGCTTCACTACAGTAAGTATTTTACTATCCATACATGTGGTATATATATATATATTATACCTTAAATATATACAATAAAATTTATTGAAAAAGAACAGAAAACAATGGTATTTAGGAAGGCCAAGGGAAGTAGGCATTTAGAAAGAGAACTGTCTGCCCAGGTGTATGCTATAGAAAGCCTGAGGAGAATGGGGGCTGAAAGACAGACAGCCTCTGTGTTTGTTAAGGAGAACACTGGCAATTTTTGAGAGACCAGATTTAAAAGAATAATGGAGGCAGAAATTTGCTTCTACTTGAAATTACAGAATGAATTAAATGGCACCAAAGTAGAAGGAAGAGAGTTTGGATCACTCATCAGAGAGTTTGATACAAAAAGGAAAGAAATCAATTGGAGAGTGATTGAACAGATAATAGTCCACTGGAAAGTTTTTGTGTTGATTGGCTTTGATAGACGTTATAAGCTTTGTGCATACTAGAAAGAAAGGGGGAAGAGATATGCAGAAAATGCACTGGGAATAACCGAGATTACCACTACAGGCAGACAGCTGGTAAGTGGCTGAGCAAGTCAAGACAGGAAGGAGCAAAGCACTGAAGCCACTGACTGTGGCACAGAGACAAAATGGGCTCCAAGGGAAACCCGGTGACAGTCTGGATAAAATCGGACGAATCAGATAACTGGAGGCTTGGTGTAGCTGGAGTGAAGGTTTAATAGCTATGAAAGTGAGAAATACGCAGGTTGTGGTTACAGAAATTTTAACTTCAAGATTATAGGGTTGAAGCAAATTTCAGTGGATGACAGCCATTTGGGATTCCAGGCCTGAAAAAAATACCTGAATTTGAAGGATATAATGAGGCAAGTGAATCAACAAGTGCTCTAGGGATACCCCGATGTATCAGAAAAGCAGACATAGCCTACGGTTACTTCTGATACCAACTTTCTAAGGAGTGTGTGGTGAAGTACTTTTCAGATGCATGCTAGACTATGGAATTTTGAATCTGGGTATCTTTGTACCTTAAATAAGGAATTTGTGGGGTTCAGATAGTTTTCACTGAGATTCAGGAAGCAAGGTCCTTAATGCTTTTTCATTATTGTCTCTAGCATAACTACTTCTTCCGGAGATGAGATTTACAGATTTTCATGATGAAGTAACACCCAGAGGCTGTCCAGAATTTATGAAGCCTAGTAGGAAGGTCTTTATCATAATTAACTTTACCAAGAAGTTTTTCCTTATTTTTTTCTAATTATAAAAATAAGGCACTCTCAATAAATAAATTTTGGTAGAAATACAGATATGTATTAAGAGAAAAACAAAAACCTTCTTTAACCCCATTTACCCAGAACCAAACATGTATATTGTGTGTGTGCATGCGTGTGTGCGTGTATGTGTGTGTGTTTCTATGTATTTTAAATAGATGGCAATTTCGGGAAATTGCCAGTTTGCTTGGTAGATATTATATATAACCTCGTCTAAATACAAAGATGTGAAGAAAATTGGAAAGGGAAACAAGAATTCTGGCCCTTGACCTCTTGGCTTATCAGTTTCTGGGTTTTAATTTAATTAAATATTTTGCATACATACTCAATATTAATAATTGAAATTGAAAAGCATGGTATCATTCAATATTGCTTTTGATTCCTAGGCATTAAGACATTAAGTGATACTTAATGTCTGAACTATTGGAAGATGGATTAACTTTTTAAGGCCCTTAGAAAACTATTTAAATTTATGGAATAAATAGCATGTGACTGAAAAGAATTAATGTAGATTTTCAAAGGGTTCAACTTAATGCTAACTTTTTTGTTCATTAGAAGGAAGATATCATTAAAACAAAAGTGTATAGATGAGCTCTCAAGGGAGTCAGGAAGAAGCACCAACCCCTCAACCCACACACACACAAAGAACCTGGTCTAATAGATGGGAAATAAGACCAGAAACCCTAAATGCATCAAGGACTTGGGCTAAAACATTAATCAATATTTTAAGCAATAGTTCTTTGTTTTTAATTAATGATGTAAAATGGGTAAATGTGCAATTAAGAAAACCCATAACTTCTCAATTCATCCCATTTTAAGTTAATATGTATGAATCTGTCACATAAAGCAAAATGAATAAACAGTGTAGGTATCTGAATAATTCAGAAAGGGAACACAAGATAGAAAGTTTGCGCCTAATATCTCTAAAATAAAGACAAAAGAGGGAATTTAGCATAAGTGGTTATGTAAATGGTTATCCAAGCCTATCTCATCAGAATTAATATTCAATATTTTATTTTTATTTTTAATGTATTATTTTCTCTTTATTGTTAATCTCTTATTATCACACATCAAAAATAATATCAGGCATTTCCTTTGGCTATTTTGATGAAGTCTTAAAACCTGAGTACTTGGGAAATTTTCTCTAAATAAAGCCTTTTAACTCAAATCGGAAGAAGTGAACTGACCTTCATTTTATTTCATGTTAACTGTGCTGGGTAGTAAAATTTATAGCTAAATAAATTGGCTTGTTCTTTCAGGCACTGTCTTACCAGCACTGGAATAAAGCTAACATCCGATGTGTTGTCGGGGCTGCCTGACTTCAGCTGTTTATTTCATAGGTAATTAGTGGAGATCTTTTATATTCTGCTAAAAGGGTCATTCCAAGAAGAAACAGAAAACACTGGACAAAGAAAATATGAGTTGATCTTGTCAGCATCAAGGATTTCTCTGCAGGAGATCTTGCTGTGGCTTTCATTACCACAACAACCAGTAGGTGTTGCTATAGAAACTATACTGTTAACAAGCTAACGGAACAAGGCAGAGACAGACAAATGATGAGGGTGGGGAAAAAAAGAGGAAAATGAAGGCTATAAGGTTTGGTTCTTGTAAATGAGTCTCTTGCTTTAAAATCTTACCTTATCGCCCTTGGTTTTCCCATTAATACTGCATGGATAATGTATGACCAGTAATAGGAACAATATAATAAATTCATACAGCCCTCTTCAGGCAAGGTCTCAGAGAGCTCTGTAATTGAAAATGAAATTAAAAGCAACAATAAACGAATTCCTTTACAAATTAGAACTTTACAGTCCAAAGTGATCCAGACAAGTAATGAGGTGTCTCCCAGCCCTCAAGTATGGAAATTCATATGGAAGTATGCACATTCATTATCTATGTGTGTCAAATGTATTTGAGAAATCTAGTCAATGTAGTCAAAAATGAAATACAGCATCTCAATCCAATTAATAACTAGGTATCACAGAAAAAATAATTTAAGAATTTGTAAAAGTAATATTGAGATTAAAATGTTACAAAAATTGTCGTGAAACCCCAGCCTCAGCTAGTAAAAAAGCATATAAATTTGACCCTCTTTTGGTTAATATTGCGGGAATTATAGGCAAAATATATATGAAGTACATTTGTAAATCAAGTCCTCTGGGGTTGTTAGGTAAAAATATTTCACATTTCTTTTCTATAATTGCCTCATTTTCAAGCCGAAAATACTCCCTGCAAAATTTGCCACTTTCCAAAGAGTTTCTGTGCATACAGACAGGAAAAACCACAGCCATTTCTTTTTAACACTGTTCCTCAAAAGGAAAAAGAAAGCAATTATACTTCTAACCACTCTTCACTGGCACAGGTTCTTCAACAGTCTGTGAATATAAATAAGGTTGTATTAATGCTCAGTGTTCAAATTGCAATGTCTCTTCACTTGTATGATTTCTGTGCCCCTATGATATTTCTAGACCCCAAAGAGGCAATCACATGTGCTAACCAAAGGTCCCCTCCACCACAGCCAGAGGGCTGCCTTTGCTCTTTTATTTTCTGTTTTTCTGGGTTCCCTGCTCTCCTGCACACAAGCTATAGCAGGTCCTCATATTGCCCCTCTTAATGGATTTCATGATCTCACAGTCCATAAAGAGGTACGAAGAATGGCCTGTACTCCAACTCCAAGCCTGCTTTCATTTACTCAACATTTATTCAAATTAATAAATTATAACTTATTTAAATAATTATTTGGCAGCCATGCCCCCAAGGAGCCTTGCTTGTGGCCAGAGCTGAACAAAATGCTCCATGAAAACAACTCCTTCCACTTCTATGTGTAAGCTCAACTAGACAGTATTTTCCAAGTTATTCATTTCTACAAGTACTAACAACACTATTCAGGTGCAAAGAGGCCCAATTCTGCTTAGATAATAAAATTGGCCGCAAAAGCAATATTTGTAAAGATGTGACTCTGTTTACCACTTAGACAATATGTTTTTATCTGGAGCTCCTTGGAGCCACTAATCTCAAGCATCTTGTTTGATTGTAGTTACTACTTACCTTTGTGAAACTAAATGGCTCATTCAAAAGGTTGCCCCACGCAAAGAGATGGTCTTCCCTAACCTGTATTCAAGCCTTTGTTCCATTTCTGGGAAGAAGGAAAGCTGAAGATTTTATGTAATATTTTGTTTTACTTCTACTTTTGTCATCAAGTTTCCAATCTTAGGGCTAAATTTCAATCTGGACTCAAACTCAGGAATATTATTCCCTTCTGCACGATGTTTCTGATAAAGAAACAAGATAAAGAATCAAAGCACTTTACGACCTTGATGATGGAGAGAGCACTTGTGAAGAGCTCCCAGAAAAGGGGAAGGCCAGGAGCAGAGTCAGAAAGTTTCTAAGAATGAACTTTTTTTTCTGAGTGCCTCAACTTTGACAACAGAGGCCTAATATGAATATTTATTCCAAGAATGTTGGGTTTTCTGGGCAGTCCATCAGCAGTTCTATTTGCATGAGGGAAGGAACAGAATGGGTGTGTTTTCATTTAGGTTTATAAAAACATGCACACAAGGATTAAATTGGTTTTAATTGCAAATAACCCATTAAGCCATCTATTTCAATAGGGAAATAGATAAGTAAATTATGATATAGTCATACAATGGAATACTACAGGAGAGTTAAAATGATAGAACTTATCTGCAGATAGTAAGAAGAAAATATCTCAAAAAATATAACATTGAATGCACAAAGCAAGATACAAAAAGATAGTATATATTTAAATATGTCAAAAGATACTATATATTATTTATGTTATACCTTTATCTGCAGTAAAGGTGTAAACACAGGAAAGAGAAATACCAACTTCAGTATGAAGCTTATGTCTTGGAAGGAGGAGGAGACATGAAACAGAGTGGAAGTGGATTTCAACTTTTCCTATATCTTTAGTACTACAATAGTAGTTTTCTTCCCAACCTGGGCAACATAGTGAGATCCTATCTCTGAAAAAATTAAAAAATTAGCTGGGTATGGTGGCATGAGCCTATAGTCCTAGTTACTTGGGAGGCTGAAATGGGAAGATCACTTGAGCCCAGGAATTTTAGGCTGCATATGAGTCACCAGTGCACTCCAGCCTGGGTGACACAGCCAGCCTCTGTCTCAAAAAACAAAAGAAGTTTCTTCAACTACCTTATCTGAAGAAAATATGGCCATACATTCATTCAGATTAAATCTTGAAGCTATGCATGGGTGTCTATTGCATCATTATTTATCTGGTTTAATTATTTTAACTATCTCATTATTTAAAATCTTAAGTCCCTGAAAAAAACTTATCAAGCTTATGAAAGAGACACAGTTTCTGGCTCTGCTTACATCTTTTTATAAAATTATCTTTTCTTCTCCCATACACCAGAGTGTCTTTGAATAGTCCCGTGAATTGCACAATGGGGAAATGGGAGCAGAATCTAGCCTGCACTCTTACATCAAATGATGGGCACTGATAGGATTCTACCTGCTGGAGCAAGAGGCTCTATAGCTTCAAACAAAATTCCAGACACCAAGCAGGTGAACTTTATTGACCCAGAGGGTCCCCTTTTTCAATCTACCCAAAGGCTTTGTATAGGCTAGTGATGGTCCTGATCTTCCCACACCAGATTCTCACTCTCCTCTTTTTAGAAATCCTTGAGATACAACTTCATCCTTCTCCCTTTAGACTCTTTGCTGTCTTACTCACTTCCCCACATCCTTCTGATTGTCCACCGGAAAATCCAAGAGCCAGAGACTGGCTCATCTTTGGAAGAAAAAAGAGATGGAAATTGACTGAGCAAGAGACAAGGGAAAGGAAGGCTTGAATTCTCAGATGTAAGACATTGTATGCCATCTCTAGTTAAAAGAAGGAAATCTAACCCTAAAGTCTATCTTTTTAATATGATAAAAACACGTAACATAAAATTTACAATTTTAACCATTTTTAAGTGTACAGTACAGTAGTGTTAACTGTATCCATATTGTTATGCAACAGATCTCTAGAACTTTTTCATCTTGCAAAACTGATTCTATACCATTGAACAAATAACTACTTCCCTTTACCCGCTCCTCCAGCTCCTGGCAACCATCATTCTACTTTCTGTTTCGGTGTTTGACAAATAATTGTCATCATGCAGTATTTGTCTTTTTGTGACTGGCTTACATCTCACTTAGCAAAATGTCCTCAAGATTCAACCATGTTGTAGCACATGACAAAATTTCTTTTCATTAGCACTGGATAATATTCCATTGTGTGTGTGTGTGTGTGTGTGAGTACACCATATTTTCTTTATCAGTTCATCTGTTGATGGACATTTAGGTATCTTCTACTTCTTGTCTATTGTAAAGAATGCTGCAATGAACATGGATGTACAAATATCTTTTTGAGATGGTGTTTTCAATCCTTGTGGCTATGTACCCAGCAGTAGGATTGCTGGATTATATGTTAATTCTATTTTTAATTTTTTTGAGAACTGCCCTTCTATTTTCCATGGTATTGGCACCGTTTTACATTTCCACCTGAAGCCTGTTTTTTTTCCCAGCTAAGTGACTTTATATATTTGCTGGTTTTCATTTCTTTATTAAATTATATTCTATTGTTTAATATCACAATAAGTATGTACTCCATTTGATTGTCATTTTTTATTTCATTATTTTATTTATTTGGTTTATTTTTATTTATTTTTTTAGAGATGGTGTCTCACTACGTTGCCCGGGCTAACCTCTAACTTCTGAACGCTAAGCAATCCTCTGGCTTCAGCCTCCTGAGTAGGTGGAATTACAGGTGCACCCCTCCTGCCCAGCTTCAATGACCCATTTTGACGACCAAGATATTTTGTTGCCAAGTGTTGCTCCTAAGTACATATAGAGTTTTTTATTGTTCAAGCTGACATGTTTACCAGAGTTTCCCTCTTCTAATATAACAGATTTCTAGCAACACATTCTCCAACACATAGAGTTATGGAAAACTTAATTTTCTAAAGAATGGGTTAACTGGCCAGTTGTGCAGAAGAAAGGCAGACAGAAGCTGGACAACTACAAAAGCAGCAGCCACAAAGCCCAGGAAGCAGTCAATGGTTGTGTCTTAGATGACTATCTTTTCATTTATTTCCTTATTTTTATTTTTTTCTAGCTTGTTTTGTCGTTTTTATTGCATACTCATGTACAAAATCATTGACAGCTTAATTGAATGCAAACAAAAACAATAAATATTGGTTGAATGGATAAATGAAGCCTGTGTTTTGAGGCTTATATTACAGCGCATATGGTTGCAAAAGGAGAGAAACTTATCTCCCAGGGCTGCAGTGACTGAAAAGAACACTGGCACCCACAAGCCCATCCTAGTAGAGTGAAAGGGAGAAGAGCAACAAGAAAACTCTAAGAGCCTCTGAACACAGACATGACTGGCAATCTGGGGAAAGGGGGAAATAACCTCCTTAGCCTGAGAAAATCAGGCTTTCATCATCCCTGGGCCAGAATATAGCAGTTCCCCTAACATCCTTATTCTGAGTAACAAATCTTCCATGGTTCCCACCCCAGAAGCCAGCTCTACTGTCAGTCTATGTGAGTTGATTTGGGACCATATTCACACTGCAGTCATGCAATTAGGCAGCACTATTGCACAGATGCCAGGGGAGAGTCATTCCCTGCCATCTTGTTCTTGAAGCCTTACAAATCTATTCAAAGAGAATTTGACCAATGGCGGAAAGACAGTAATATATATTTTTCTTCAAATATTCTTTTATTTAAATGACAGAAAAAAATCTTGAGGAAAAATTCTATTCAGGAAAAATATATAGTTTTTTTTTTTTTAATTGGTTATATCTGCATTGACTTCTGGACTACTGAGTAAGGAAGACAATATTTGACTTTGTATTAATTAAGACTTTGGTTGCCAGGGCTGGAAATCCATATATCCTAGCTTAAGAAAAAGGAAAAGAGGAAAGGAAACAAGGGAGGGAAGAGATAAGAGAAGGAGAAGGAACCAGCTGACTTACCAAAGGCGGGGAAGCCCGTGGTAGCACTGATCTCAAGAGCTCTGCCTCTCAGTTTCTCTGTCAGCTTCATTCTCCTTTCTGCAGGTCCACTTTCCCTACATGGTGGGAGACAGGCCTCCGCTGTAGCTGCCAGGCTTATGTACTTGAAACTCCATGGACAAAAAGGAAAAATCTTTCTTCCCTCAATTGCAGTTTGAAAAAAATCTCAAGAAAGATCCTTCGCTGGCCCAAATGAACCAATAAACTTTGACTAGCCCAGATTGACTATTGGCAGGAGTTAAGATGTTAGCATTGGGTAGGTGTTTGGCATGTTGAGGATATGGATAATGGAAAATTGGGTTAGATATATATTTTTATTTGTGTTTAGTGAGATTCAGTTACATAGCTCACTGTTTTTTCTGCTTATAGTATTTCAAGAAAGGTTTCATAGACCAACAAGCACTAGAATTAGGATTTAAATAAAAGATTTGTACAACCTGGATGCCAATTTTAGCACAATGCTTTATTACTTTTGGTACACCCTATTTTCCATTAAGGGGTCTTCCCATGTTTCAACTTAAAGGCATCAGAACTTGAACGCATCCTTGGCCACATACCAGCATTTGACAATTGTCCCTCCTGGCTCCAATACATCTTTCCAGTCTTATCTCTCATAGTGCTGTACTTGTGAAAAACACTCCCCCAAAACTGAAGTCCTTGCCTTTACTGATCCCTACCTTTGCCCATGATTTTCTCTCAGTCTGAAACAGTCTTCAGATTATTAATTTATGGATAATTGGACAAAAATTGGTATCAACAAATACAATACAAAACTGATATCAACAAAGATAATTCAACAAAGATAATACAAAGGCCACTGTAATAAAGACATTAATGATGAACAGGTTAATTAGTGTCTTAATCAATGAACATTTAAGATTAGTCAATGGATAAGAAAAGTGATATTCCCTAAAATCTTAAAGTTTATCTATCAAAAACACTTGATAGAGTTTTCCTAAATTTGACAGTCATAAAAATTTACATGATATTACCAATTACAAGTTGTTTAGAACCTGAAAGGGAACCTTTCAATTATAAATGATTTTAAAACATGTGTTTTTATAGCATATGATAGAAGAAAGACTGGGTTATCTTTTTATTCTCTTTATAGAAAATATTTTTAAATTGTCACATATAGAGGGGATCAAAGAATATACAGTCAAAAAATTGAGGAAAAGCATTAAAGAGGTGTGTCTAGTCATTAATATGAATTATTTTGTTATTCTTCTAGATTTGTGATATTTGTGGTAGTTATATGTTTTTTGGTTGTGATTTCCCATTCTAAATCAATACTCATTTTCATGTGTAAATATCTAATTTGATATTCATAACTTTCTTTCTATTGTTAAAGCATCCTTCAAAATTATATAAGTTTCAAACCCTGCAAAATCTGGATCTATTCCCAGGTGTCAGGTAAGAACCTCAATGATAAGGTGACATTTTTGCAGAGAACCGAATAAAGCATAAAGCCATGCAAAATCCCGGGAAGAGTGTTTTCCAGGCAAAGGGAACACAAAGGGAAAGGATTCTAGGAAAGAACATGCTAGGCAGTCATTATGTTTATTAGTGTGTCCATATGAGAATAGAAGTTTAAGTTTAAACTACCTTAAAGACATCCCTATTTAAGCAATACATTTATTGCTCCATGGGTTTAGCACTGTACCCATCAGTTGCACCTTGCAAACCACAGCTGTGGCAGACAGCATTATTTGCCTATTCAATGTATATTTCCCTTCTGCCTTACTAACAGAACTCTGATATTATTTGGGGCTTCAATGTGCCTCACTATAAATCTATTTTCCCCAGCCTTCCTTGCAGCAGATCATGTGACAAAGTTCTTATCAATGAGCTCTAAGTGGAAGTCCCCAGGCCGAGCTCATGGGAGAGCCCTTTAAATGGGCTGACTCAGTTGGAAAACCTTTTTCCTTGGCCTTTACTTTCTCTATATTCTTGCCTGAAATTCATCTACAAGTCTGGAACACTGGCAGCCATTCTGAGCATATTCGAGGATGGCCATACTCTCTACCCTAGCAATGACAGAACAGCAAGCTAAAAGGGTCTTGGATCATTGGTGACATCATGGAGCCACCATGCTAACCCTGAGCTGACAACCTCAAGAATTCTTTTACATGACAGAAAAAGAAAGTTCTGATATGTTTAAACTACCCTTTTGTTTAGATCCCTGAAGCAGATGGAAGCAATTCCTAATCAAAACTTTAGGTAGTGACAACAGCAAAAGCTTGTGTATATATGTATGTGTGTGTATATATATATATATTTTATATATATATATTTTATATATATATATTTTATATATATATTTTATATATATATATTATATATATATATTTTATATATATATATTTTATATATATATATTTTATATATATATATTTTATATATATATATTTTATATATATATATTTTATATATATATATTTTATATATATATATTTTATATATATATATTTTATATATATATATTTTATATATATATACACACACACACACACACATAATGCAGTACAAACTTGGAATTCCAAGGCATATATTATTGCAAATGGTAAACTTTTTCTTCCATACCTACTTGTTTAGAATACCTACTTTCTTCCATACCTACTTGTTCATATAGAATCCACATAAGACTTTATTTTGAACATTTTAGTTGATTATTTGTTAATGCAGAGAGTAGTAAAATTTTTATTAAAACTTGCTTAATTTAAAAAGCCAATATTCAAGAGATATAAACATCAAACATCTTTTACAAATAATATAAATTTATCACATATATTGCCTTAGACAGTAATGCTGTCCAAAAAGAAATTACCTTTATTCATTTAGTTGCTAATAAACAGTTCTTGCTGTTTGTAATTTCATTATTAACATATTAAATGTTTAACCACATAAAAGTCCTTTTTATCCATATGCAGAGCTAACATTAAATACATTTCTATTCAGCAACATTAAAGAGAGAACACACAGAGAGAAAAGAAACCTTGTGAATAAGAGCAGGTTTTACACACACAAAAGAAGAAAGCAAGACCGTGACCAAAATCAGGCTGTTTATCTGATTAGTGACATAACAATGAAGATAATCAGTGATACTGAGTAGCATATCTGAGCCCTTCTAGAGTACTGCAGACCAGAACATCTGCATGGCAGAATCATCTCCCTGGACTATTTTAAAGGTAACTAAATATGGTTCATTGTCAGAGCTAAGGAGCTGAGCAACGACATGCCCGGTGGCTGCTTTAAGAGTACCTCTCTCATGGCTGAGGAGTGCCTTCTGCCGGAGCAATTCCCAGGCTATTGTGCCTCTCACATATGTATGGTGTTCTGAAATGGTTAAGGAAAATGAGAAGCGCTGTGAAAGTACATTTTTGGCTCAGCATAAACCATTCATTGATTTGTGGGCTGCAAGTCCTCCAGGGGGTGTTGGGAATCCATATGATAGCTAGATTTTTACATTTGGATCTCTTCTTTAGCTGATGGATGTGTAAAATTTCATGTTAGCCTGGCTACCCCCTATTGGCTACACATCTGAGGAGGTTCAAGAGTATGAGTTATTTCTTCCAAAGTCAATTGTAATTTACACTCACTAAATTGCCTCCAGATCCACCTTTTAAAGATAGAAGACTCAAAATTGCATTCATTTTGGCCCACACTGCCCATTTGTGTTGAAACCACAGCCCTACTTTGGAGAGCCGCCATCACTAATGGAAAGACATTTTGTGGCTGAAGATCTACATTTTCCACAGCAGAGCAGAATGCTGGCAAGTCAAATGGCCAATGTACAAGCAGTTTTCAGCTCAGCGAAAACTCTAACAGTGCGCAGGCAGGCTGGAGGGAGGTGAAGTGGAAGCATGGGGTAACCGTCCTTCAGTCCATCTAGTGCCAGAAAATCAAAAGCACCAGTTTCACACTATGAAAAATTTGCCGCTGGTCTGAAAATGGTCTTGAAATGAAGAAATATTTTGCTTCTTTCATTTTGCCCTTTCCCATGGTTTAGTGTATGCCTCTCTGTGCGAAGCACTCTTGAAATTTATTGCCCAGTTTAGTTCATCTTGCTGACTGACTTTTTAAAAATTAGCAATATTAATAGTTCTGTGTTTCTTTCCAAGCAGCACACCTTTCTTCCCTCAAAAACCCAAATTCCTAACGACCACTGTGAGGAACATTTATAATTCTCAATTCTTCTCACTAATTGCTTCATGCAGTTTTAGTGGAACCTTAAGTAGAAGTTTAGAGGGCTTGTTAGAAAGGACTGTTTGTTTCAAGACTGTTTCAAGACCAAAAAAAGAACTTATGAAAACAGACATGAATTAATAAGCTATCAGTCTAAAACAACCACATTAAACTCAGATGTAAGCCACAGCATGTACTTGAGGAGATTAATTCATTCCATGACATTGACCTCCAGGCTCACTTACCACTAAAATGTGATGAGTCTGTGAAAGGATTGTTTTTCAAAAGTTCAGATTTTGTCAATGGGTTTTTAAGTAGGCTCTCTCAATTTAAAACCAGCTCTTGCTGACTGAGCTCCAAATGCACATTTGGGACAACAAGCGGAGTAAATGAGGTAAACAATGAGCTTCATCAAACCAAACACCTGATGACTCACTCCACCAGCCTTCCTTTTCCTCTCCTGACAGAGCCTCTATTATGAGTTCTCTTTAACCCAATTAGGTGCCATCAATTTTCCACTCCGATCTCCCCATAACATCCTTCTCCTCCCCAGCCAATGTTAAAAATCGCAACTAAAATACTCCCTGTGTGTTCATCCATCAGAGCCCAGTATAAAAATTCATGTGGCCCATTTACAGCATCAACTGAGTACAGCTGTCTTTCAACTTAGCATACGCTTTCTAAATGTACTTGTAATGTTGCAATTTAGACAGTTCCGTTTCTGACTGATATCACTGGCAATGCAAGTTGATGCTCTGGATCTGTGAGACCTACTTCTTTGAGGGACCCAGGTTTAAATTTTTGGCAATGCTTCAAGGTGAAAACTTTTGTTCCTAATATGAAGGGGACAGGGTCTACCACTCACTTTTCTGACATTTGCTCCTGGGAGGTCCAATAGTCTTAAACAAAAAGAAGTAGAAACATCTGGAATCTCATGGTCAGCATGTTTGTTATGTTCAACAGCAGGGGAGCCTAGACTCCACATTCAACCCACTGCTAGGGAAGCAGCAGTCAATATGGGGTGGGGGAGGAGAGACATTCCATGTTATATCTAAAACATCGTATGAAGAAAATTATAGCCAAAGCCATCGTGTTAGTTCCATCAAATTCAGAAATCAAAACTCCATTTTCAGTTTGGAAATAGAATAAAAATTATTTTCTTCTAATATTTCACTGTTAAATTTAATTTTAATCGGTATGCAATGTCCCTAAGATATCATTCACTTAACATACCTATACCCAGGCACACATCCATCCTATGTCAAATGAGACCCCATTTTGAAGGGAAATCTAAAATACACTGCAAATATAATATTTTTTATTATTATTATCATTAAGAAAAATGATGGCATTACAAATTGAAATTTTAATTCTTATTCTTCACTAACTTATCACTGATCTTACCAGGACAAAATTATTATATAGGTATACTAAGCAGTCCATTGAAACAGCTAAAATGAATGGAAAAGCTATAGTGTAATCCATTGCTTTTCTTTTCTAAAATTATGAATTTTGGCATGTCCAAGTGGGTAAGCCAAAATGGGATAATTTTTTGAGAACGAAGTGGAATGAAATTCAGGAGCTTTTACTTTTCAGCCAAATGAGTTGGAAATTATCACACTACCCAAAGGTGTCTGTAGTCAATTAATTATTCAAAGTCTAACTCACTTGACATGCAAAGATGAAGTTTAAATTCTTCTGAATCTTAATAACAACACTACTTGTACCAAATGGATCCAGCCTGAAAGGAAGAGGAGAATGGCTACAGTGCAGAAGAATGTAAAGTATGAGATCTTGAAAAGCCAAGATAAACATGAAAATCGGTATAGTCATAGCAAACTGGAGAGAGTGCATTTAGGTTGGGAAAGGGCAATGTAAGAGGAAAGAAAAATAAAAATATTTTAAAAATTTTTTGTTCTGGTCTTGCTCCACCTGATATCAAAATATACTATAAACTTGCAGTAATTAGAATAGTGTAGTGCTGGTGCAAAAAAGACAAATATATCAATGGAGCAGTATGGAGAGTCCAGAAGAACATCCATGAATATTAAGTGAACTTATAAAGGTGGCATTTTAAAATGTAGGAATGAGTTTGATTTATGTAAATTATTTGAGGTAAAACTATGGTTATTTATTAAGAATAAATCGATTTAGATCCATACTTCAAAAGATACACAAAATAAATTCTAGTTAAATTGCCAAACAAAAATAAATCTAAGGATGTTCTAAAAGATAAAACATAGAAGTTTTCTATA
Organism: Pan troglodytes; assembly: GCF_028858775.2. Classification (NCBI taxonomy): domain Eukaryota; kingdom Metazoa; phylum Chordata; class Mammalia; order Primates; family Hominidae; genus Pan; species Pan troglodytes. The sequence goes on from NC_072403.2 coordinate 112,209,056, forward strand.
CTGTTTGGGGGTGAGAAAGATCCAAATCCTAGAAATCATAAGGAAAAAGATTGACAGATTTAATAATGTAAATATTTTAAGCTGCTGTATAGTGAAAGGTACTGTAAACAAGTGAAAAAGATAAATGACAGACTGAAAAATTTTATAATGCATTTAATCAGTAAAGGGATACTATCTCACCTGTAAAAACTCAAGGAAAAGAAAATAACCCATCAGAAAAAATGGGAACAACTTGATTAACAGTTTATAGAATAAATACCCATAACTACTAATTACACATAAAGTCACTTAATTTTACTACCAATCAGAGAATGCTGAGACCAAATCTATTTTCTTATAAAATTGGCAAAGAGCAAAACATTTAGTGCTTATGAGGGGATGGAGAAAGAGGCAAGGTCAGGCAATGTTTAAGTTTGTGGAAATGAGTGCAATCTTTTTGGAGGCATGTTGGCAGAGTATTTTAAAATCTTGAATGTACATGTCTTTGAAGAATTCTAATTTACCTATGGAAATACCCACAGGAATGGCCACATTCCTACATACAAGCTATTCGTTGTATCATTGTTTGTAAGAGAAAAATATTTGAAGTGGCATAAATGTCCATCGACAAACTATAGTAACCACAATAAATATATACATTTATTAAAAAGAAAAACCAATATACATACTTGGAAAGATGAACAAGCTACATTAAGTAGAATACATACATTTGCATAATCAGAGAAATATCAGGAAGAAGATATATCAAACTATTTCTATTGATTATCTCCAGGGATATGAGTGAGAGCAGCAGGCAGATGTTCTTTTGTTTTACACACTTCTGTTTTGTTTGATTTTGTTACTATTAGCATATGTTACTTTCATCATAAGAAAGACCAATCAAAGACTGGGTGTGGTGGCTCAGACCTTTAAACCCAGCAATTTGGGAGGCCTAGCCAGGAAGATCACTTGAAGGCCAGTTGTTGGAGACCAGTCTGGGCAACATAGCAAGACCCCCCCATCTCTATAAAAATAAAAATAAATTAACCAGGCACAGTTGCATGTGCCTGTAATCCTAGCTACTAGGGAAGCTGCGGTGGGATAATTGCTTAAGCCCAGGAGTTTGAGGTTACAGTGAGCTGTGACTGTACTACTACAGTCCAGCCTGGGCTCTTTCTGAGCAAGACCCTATCTCTCAGAAAAAAAAAAAAAGGAAAGAAAGAAAAAAAGAAAGAAAGAAATACTAACCAAAATTAAAAAAAAATTTTTTGATATTAGGCACTACTTTAGTCATATACAGACACATTCTCATAGAAATTCAATTAACAATTTTTACTGAAGGGCTTAGGTTGCATCAGAGAACAAAACGGACATAAATCTTTGCCTTCATGAATTTACATTCTAGTGCAAAAACAAGAAGAAAAAAATAAACATAAGAAAAGTGAATTATAAATATGCAAGAAAGTAATAAGTGCTATAAAAAAAAAATAGGATCCAGTGATTCATGTCTTCAATCCTAGCACTTTGGGAGGCCGAGTTGGGATACTTGTTTGTGGCCAGGAGTTCAATACTAGTCCAGATATAAAAAACGAGGCCTCGTCTCTACAAAAAATTAGCCAAGCAAGGTAGCCACAAGGTAGTACACTCCAGCCTGACAGGGTGACACTAGCTCTTGTAACCATGATTCACCACCAACATTAACCTTGTTCATTCCCACAAAAGTATGGTATTGAAAGGGTCCATGCAATTTTAAACTTTCTTTTCCTGCAAAAGAATTTCCTTATTTTGGGGGGGAAATTTTATGAGCATTTATCTCCACTTTTAATTGTCTCCTCTGAGAAGTCAAAGTATTGGAACTTGGGCTATTTGCAAGAAGGCTCTTAGCTATTTTACACTTGAACCACTGGAAAGATAAAGTCTGTCATCAGCCGCAGTATCTTCCCAGAACAGAGACATGAGGTTAGCACCCATGGGCCTACCAGTTACCCTGACATGCAAGCTTGTCTGACTTCCATATAATGAATTTGAAGTGAGCTTTTAAGGTGACTGCTGCACAGGGCCTAGGTCCTTTCTAGGTGAAAGTACCAAAGAGATGGAGACAGAGGCACTCACCCGTCCACAGTTACCAGATTGTGAATGTCAGTTCTTAAGCAAAAGGAAAGCGTCTGAAGACTCAGAGAAATTCATTCTGGTCAAATTTGTGGATTTTTTTTTCCACACATTTATTTTTAAAAATCATAATTCTGGGATTCTGAAGCCATCCTCACCATTTTTTAGGCTCTGGGGTGGAATGGGGGAGATGTATAAACACACGTATTTATTTGTCTGTCTTTAAAATTCAGTTTGTTTATTGTTATTTAAAAAACAAAACAGTAAACAGAAAACTGGGTGCTCATCCCAGCTCTTACCTCTAATTTCTGACATCTTAAGTAACTCTGAATCTCGGAATCTCAATTTCTCAGCAGTAATAACAAGTCAGTATCCTACCTACACTGAAATCTTGATGTACAAATAAATGAGAAATCCTGGAAAAGCTCTGCAAAAATACAATATGAATGTGTAGTATTCTAATAATTAAATCTTCACCATAACACTCCACAAATACTCCCCAGTTAAATGGGCTCTTGAGGACTTGCAGGGGCAGCCAGTAACCAATTCACCTTATTTTTCTAGTTTAAAAAATTTTAAATGTTATTTTCATTTAATTATTTCATTTTTTCTTTTAATTTGAATTAGTCATAAGATCTTAAACAAAAGCACAGTCATATACTGCATAATAACATTTTAGTCAACGATAGACCGTGTATACAGTAGTAGTCCCTTAAGATTACAATGGAACTTAAAAAAGGATGAGTTCATGTCCTTTGTAGGGAAATGGATGAAGCTGGAAACCATCATTCTGAGCACACTATCGCAAGGACAGAAAACCAAACACCGCATGTTCTCACTCATAGGTAGGAATTGAACAATGAGAACACCTGGACAGAGTGGGGAACATCACACACCAGGACCTGCCGTGGGGTAGGGGGAGGGGAGAGGGATAGCATTAGGAGAAATACCTAAAATAAATGACGAGTTAATGGGTGCAGCACACTAACATGGCACATGTATACATATATAACAAAGCTGCATGTTGTGCACATGTACCCTAGGACTTAAAGTATAATTTTAAAAAAAGATTATAATGGAGCCGAAAAATTCCTCTCTTAGTGACCTCATAGCCATTATAACACTGTAGCACACTTGTGAGTGTAACTCACTAGAGGATGCTGGTGTAAACAAATCTACTGCCCTGACAGTCATATAAAAGTCTAGCACATACAATTTTATGTAGTACATAATACTTGATCATAATAATAAACAACTATGTTACCAATTTATGTATTTACTATATTATACATTTGTCATTATTTTAAAGTGTACTCCTTCTACTTGGAAAAAAAAAAAGAATGAACTGTAAAACAGCCTCAGGCTGGTCCTTTAGGAGATATTCCAGAAGAAGGCTTCCTTATCATAGGAGATGACAGCTGTATGTGTGTTAGTTAACCCTGAAGACCTTCCAGTGGGACAAGATGTGGAGGTAGAAGACAGTGATATTAATGATCTTGACCCTGTGTAGGCCTAGGCTAATATGTGTGTTTTATTAAAAATAGAAAAAAGCTTATAAAATATAAAGCTTTTTATAGGATATAAAGAAAAAATATTTTTGTATGGCTGAAATGTGTTTGGGTTTTAAGCTAAGTATTATAGGAGTCAAAAAGTTAAAAAAATTTAAGACATTTGTAAAGAAAAATTGTTACAGTAAGCTCAGGTTAATTATTATTGAAGAAATAACATTTTAAATAAATTTAGTATAGCCTGATTGTACAGTGTTTATAAAGTCTACAGTAATGTAAAGTCCTATGCCTTCATGTTCACTCAGCACTCACTCACTCACTCACTCAGAGCAATTTCCAGTCCTGCAAGCTCCATTCATGGTAAGTGCCCTATACAGGTGTAACATTTTTTATATTACATTTTTATTTACATTTTGTATGTTTAGATACACAAATACTTACCATGGTGTTACAATTTTCTACAGTATTCTGTACAGTCACATGCTGTGCAGGTTTGTAGCCTAGGAGCAATAGTCTATAGGCTATAGCCTAAGCGTGTAGTACGCTATACCATCTAGGTTTGTGTAGGTACACTATAAGGTACACTATAAGGTTCGTATGGCAAAACACCTAAGGAGGCATTTCTCAAAACATACCCACATTGTTAAGCGATGCTTGACTGTACATTGTACACAATTGTGTAATCTAATTACCTGAAGATTTTAAAAATTAACTTAAGTGCATGCAACAGAACTTTGAAAAATATAACGAAATTAGAGTCACTTTCTATTTTAAATGAAAGATTTGATTCACATGGGGGTAATTTACTCATCTCAGTTTTCCCAGGACTTGCCTAGTTTTGAAGCTGAAGATCCTGCATTCCAGGAAGCCCATTAGCCCAGGAAAACCAGAATGGTTTATTAATACAGACATTATTAAAAAATTTCAAAGAGGCATATAACTGAGTTAATAGCATTTTGGAGAGAAATAATAGTAATTTTTCTCAAAAGTTTAGAAAGAATCCAGTTTATTGAAAAACTTCTATGAATGACACAGATAATAGAATGAAAACCATGTTCATTTCTTGGAATAATGCTTTGTGTCATAAGCAAGAACATTTTTGAAGACTGATAAGAACATGTCAAAAATTTACAGAAGCCAGGTTGAAGGGAGCTCACTGGCCAAATTTGGGACAATTTCAACACCACACATAATAATGATATTAATGGATTCTAACATATTTCACTTTTAAAAATCCATAGTTTATAGTGATAATAACAATAAAAATAAGGGAATGGGGAAGTATTTGAGAATAAGCAGAAGAATGCCAACTAGTAAATTAGAAGAAATGATTTTAAATCACCAATGTATAACTACCACTGGTTCAGGCAAAGATGGATGCTAAAACAATTGGGTGCAAATTTGCTGGGAAAGTCACACAAAAAAATCACCCCACATCTTACTGATTACAGAGGGAAAAGTACATTTACAATGTGGACAGACACACCTTAGCCAAGTGAAAATACTTAGCACCACTAGCGATGGCACAAACTGACATTTTATGCCTCCTAAGCACACATTATCTAGGTGAGGTCCTTGCCAAGATTGTTTAATTTGAATCTAATAATGAGGAAGTCGACAAATCTAGATTGTAAAAATTCTACTGGACAACTGGCATGAGCTTTTCAAAAATGTCAATGTCCTGAAAGACATTAAAAAAGAAAAGATGTGGTAGGTAGTCTCCAAGGATGGTTGCCAGTAACCCCTACCCTCTCCTCCCTATACATGCACTCTGTTCTTATCAAGAGATGAGTCTATGTCCCTCCTTGAACCTGCGCTGGCTTTCTGACCTGCTATGACCAATACAAGGCAATGGACCTTGTTTTCAGATAAGCCCTTAAGACAGTGGTCCCCAACCTTTTTGGCACAAGAGACCAGTTTCAAGGGAGACAATTTATCCACGGGGCTGGGGCATGGTTTCAGGATGAAACTGTTCCACCTCAGATCATCAGGCATTAGATTCTCATAAGGAGCGCAATGCCTAGATCCCTTGCATGCAGTTCACAATAGGGTTCATGCTCCTGTGAGAATCTAATGTCTCCAGCTGATCTGACAGGAGGTGGAGCTAAGGCGGTAATGCTTGCTCGCCTGCCGCTCACCCACTGCTGTGTAGCCTGGTTCCTAACAGGCTAAGGAGCGATACCAGTCCACAGCCAAGGGACTTGGCTGGAGAGTGCTTGAACTTTCCAGCTGCCAGCTGCATGTAGTTAAATGAGTGACCCCCGCTGATACTACCTCAAGAAGAACTACCCCTGTCAGCCCACAGAAATGTGAGAAATAAGTAAGTAAATAAATAAATAAATAGTTATAGCTTTAAGCTATCAAGTTTGGAGTTTATTTGTTACACATTAATAGCCAATGATGACAAAAACTGAACACAGCACATAGCTATAAAGAGCTTATTTGGGACAACTGGATACTTTTGAAAAGGACTTGTTATTAGATAATGTTGTTCTATCAATGTTAAATTACTTAGATGTAATAATGATATTGTGATTATGTAAGACAATATGCTTGTTCTTAGGACATGCATGCTAAGTACTTGGATACGCATGCATGCACACACACATATGCACACTTTATATATTGTATACAGACATGTGACAAAAACAACAATTAATCCTAATAAAGGGTTATACAGTATTCACTGTACTATTCTTTCAACTCTTCTGTAGGTTTGAAATTCTTCAAAATAAAACATTGGAGAGGGAAATAAATGATTTAGAGATTTAAGATACATTTTGTACTTTTAAATAGATGTTTTTATTTTAAAATTTAAATATGGTAACTTAATTATCTAAATGAATCTTGAAGACAGAATTTTAAATGACTCAGATATGCAACAATAATAGTTTGGAACAAATGGAGTACAGCTCAGCAGGATGCAGTCAAGACAGGGGGCAAGACTAGAGGTCAGGAGCACTGGGCTGTAAATTAGCTGTGGGACTTTGGGCAAGTTACTCCCCTTCTCTGGGTATCAGTTTTCTCATCTATGAAATAAAAGCTAATTGATATCTATGGCTCTTTTTAGCTTTATGGATCTCCAAATTGGCACAGTGTCATTATTTAAGCATACATCCCCAAAGGGGAAGAAAACTACAAAAGAATTCCCCAAAATCAAGAACAAGCTATTTAAGAATAAAGAAGAGATAACAATCTTAGAACACAATTTTCCTAAACATGGGCTTCCTTGGAAAAACAAAATACCAAACAGAGGCAATTGGTTGATACAACAATTTATGCTGATGGGAAATACCGCAATCAGCATGGCAATGCAGGGCATGACTCAGTGCAGGGGGGCTGAGAAACAGAATTAAACACACCCACAGAAACACCTCATTGAAATTCACCTCTCATATCCAGTACTAACTAGATTCTTATGAGTGAACTTTACCTAGAAGCTTACTGACAAAATGTTCATAAGTCAAAGTTTATTCAAAGGAATTCCATAACATTTTCCATAGTAAGCAAATAATGGCCCTAGATATATCATATACCTGCCTTATATCAGTGTAAGGTTTCATATGACAGCTTTACTTTAAAGGAAAATAAAGCATGAACTCTGGCATTTATAGGGTGCCAGATTTTATAGTAGCCACTCTCACGTGTTACTTTATTTAATCTTCACAACCTTGAGTGCTGGGTATTATTTACCTCATTTTTAATCATGAAGACACAGAAAATGAGGAAAGACTTGATAATCATCAAAACTAATTGTACCAGAGACTCTACATCCCTACTAAGGAAACATGGTAGAAAAAAAAAAAAAGCTTTAACTGTGAGCAAAGAGAGGTTTGTTATATTTTATATATAAAAGAATTTTCACGGGATCACTAGGTGCTGGAATGTGTTCCTACAGAGGTTGCAGGATTCCTCTCTGAGGTCCTTACCAGCATATTGTCAGGAATAGGAGAGGCACAGTAAAGGCAAGGGACAATATGGGAGGCAGTGGACAGGAGAGGAGGTTCACTGGAGTGAGTCAGGAGACCTGGATTCTCCTTGAGACTCTGTCACCTATTACCTGTGGGACCCAGAGAACGTCAGGTGACCTCACTGAACCTATTCTCATTCCTGAGGGGTGGAGTTAGGCCTTGTTCCCTTAAGCTCCCTTCCATTCTAAATGCTTTCAGTACCTCTTAGGATTGCCCCATATCTACCCATTTTTGAGCCATAGATAGTTTATTTTTTGCTTTCATAATTTTTAAGAATATGTAGGCTTTACAAGCACAAATAGGCAACATAAAATAAACATTAACAATTATTTTTTTAAAAAAATTAAAATTCTAATCCCAAGGAGAGGAGATAGGGTTGACACTGTCCAGCTGTCAGTAAGCCTATGAGTAAAAAAGAGTGGTTTTGGAAGAACCACACTAAATTATTAAAATCAAGTCTGAGCCCCCACTCAGACATCCATTCCACACATTTACCTCCTCATTTTCCAAAGACCATCCATTTCACGATGATAGTGAAGGGACAAGGGAAATATAATATCTTAAGGACAAAGAGAACTAAAGAGGAGACATCTGTATACATATTTGGGAGATGAAAGCAGAACAGAGGGGTTGCCAATGAGAAGTGAGCCAATTCACCTGGGAATCCCAGGAGGCTCAGGGACTGGAGGGGGATGAAGAGAAGTCAATTGAAAGCATGTGTATACACACAGCAGTTGGACCAGGTGCCTTCACATGCTCCACACAGCTTCAGCTATAGGGGGAAGGGGGCAGGGCAGTGGGGGGGCGGGGCTCAACTGAGAAAGAAATTGACACAGGATCCAAGAAATAGGGGCTGTGGCATAGAGTTCGTTGTAAGAATGTTCCAGTAAGAAAGCTATATAGCAGATTTCAGGGTAACCATGCAGATTACAGAAGGTAAAAGAAGGCCCACATGAAAGGTTTCCAGAAGAAAAGGGGGAAAATTTTATCTGATATATTTGAACAGTGTAGAAAAAAACAGTAATAGTCATATATCAGATATGAAAGCACATATAGAAAAAAATAAGGATGGAGAAAAAGGAAACTTTACAAGTAAAAATAAATGGAGGATACATAAATGTTCAGGGCAGCATTGTTCATAATTGTCAAAGTGTAAACAACCCAAATGTCCATCAGCTGATGAATGAAAATCTATGTATATCCATAAAATGGAATATTATTTTGCAATTAAAAGGAATGAAGTACTGATATATGGTACTTGGATGAACCTTGAAAACATTATACCAAGTGAAAGTAGCCAGACACAGAAAGCTACATATCATATGATTCCATTTTATATGAAATGTCCAGAATAGATAAATCTATAGGGATAAAATAGAAATTAGTGTATGCCTACAACCAGAATGGTTGGAAAAGGAGAGGGGATAGTGACTGTTAATGAGTTCTAGGTTTCTTTTCAGAGTGGTAAAAATGTTCAAAAATTAGTTTAGGGTGATGGTTGCAAAATGCTATAAATATACTAAAAAACATTAAATTATACACTTCAACCACAGGAATTTGGTGTTATATCTCAATAAACCCATTACAAACAGACTAATAAATAAATGAAGGGGGAAATGAGGTCAATTTTGACTTCAAGGAAAATAAAATGGTGTTCAAGGGAGTAAAAATAATTATGCCACATTATATTAATGGATTTGCATAGTTATCAAAATGTACATTATTGATTTAACAAAAAAATTAGATATACTAGGAGGATGGAAGGTTGAGATAGGAAAGTTAAGGCATAAAATAATTTCTCATCTTCCATAACAAGAAATTAATAATAGATTGTGTCTAAAATGGATGGATCAAGAAATACTAGACAATATTACAATTTCCCCTACATATCTGCAGATTCAACCAACTGCAGGTGGAAAATGTAGATAGGCCTACAATGGTTGTGTCTATACTGAACATATGTAGACTTTTTAAAATCATTATTCCCCATACAATGCATTATAACCATTATTTATATTGCATAAGATATTATCTGTAATCTAGAGGTGATTTAAAGTACTATATAAGGGGGGATGTACATAGGTTATATGCAAATGCTACACCATTTTATACAAGGGACTTGAGCATCCACAGATTTTTGTATCCATACTGAGTTTGGGCCATATCGAATTGAGGCCCTGAAACCAATTCCCCATGGATGCTGAGGCAGGATTTTACTTAGAAATTAGAGGTGATAATGCTGAAGAAGCTCCAAGAATAGCAAGTGGTCGCCTGTGAAAAGCAGGAATTAGGGGAGAGTGGGGTTGGGTAGAGGTTGTAACCGTTAGTGCAAGCTTTTAAGTGCTAGCTGACCTTTTAGCTATGTACATTTACTACTTTAATAAAAATAAAAATTAAATTTAAGAAAAGTTTGGGTTTTTTACTGCCAGCTCAGCCTTTAGAGAGTTACCTTATTTGAGCAAAACATCATTCCACATTGGTCTGGAACTCTAAGCTTGCAGGTATCACAATGCTGATTCCAAAACTCACTCATCTCAATTGGACAAATTCTGAAACAGGATTACTTGCTAAATCTGCCTTGAGTGGGGAATTGAAGAGGATATAATCTCTTTTGGGTTTTGAATAGAAATGTTACTATATACAGGGTATAAAATCTTACAGGTTCCCCCAGTAAAGAGATTAAATGGGAAGAAACCATTTCACCATTTCACCCTTTTCATCAGGCAGCCTCAGGATAATGCTGGTAGAGCATACTTGGTCCTGCTGTTTTTTAAAATGAAAAAGTTGAGGCCAAGGAGACCTGAATGGCTTACCAAAGGTGACAAAGTAAAGCAGAGGTGGAACTCAATTGAACAACTCTGAAGACTTAAAATACTGAGCCTGAACATAGGTATTCTCCCTTAGACCCTAGACTTGGGCACCATAAGATGTATACTACATACTACCAGGCTGGAAATTGGCTGATGCTAAGCATATTTCACTCACTGCCTGCATATCTTAAAATACGTAGTAAAATATTTCCTGGATCCTCTCTTTTAATACCTGAAGTAACATATCTATATAAAATTGAGCCCATCCTAAATCTTTTTGTGTCTTCTTCATAACTCCCCTTAATTATTTTCAACTAGCACCAACTTATGTAAAACCAGATTTGTGTAAATTAGACGTATGTGTGTTGAACTCAGAACCCCCTAAAAAGTTATTAATTAATCATTTTTAAGAAATGCTTCAGTTTGGAAAAACTTACATTAAATCAATTCCCTTGGTTCCAAGATCCTACCTAACATGTTACTATACCAATATTTCACAAAGAGTTGTACAAATGATTATTCATCATACTCTTATTATTGCAATATAAATTGTCATTGTCCACAGAATAATATTTATTCTGGGTTACCGATGAAATATACATAGATATTGATATGGATATATCAGCTACGTAGATATGAATATGGTTACAGGTATAGATAAAGCTACAGATATAGATATTACATCTCTCCCCATATGATCCCCATTTAATAGAAGAATCAAGACAGAAAGCGGTGATGGATGGGCACACATTGTCTCTAACTGAGGCACTTTTAATTAGTTTCCTCCGTCCTCGGCACACAGCTAAGATTTGCATGATTTTATTTAGGGTAGCCTTGAGAGTGATGCAGAAAAATGCTGTACAGACCAAGTGTTTTGAAATGTCCTTTATCAGCAACACATGTACATTTACACTCTTAACAGCAACAACTCAATTTTAGTTCATAACTTTGTGAGCATCTGCTGTGATAACTACCTTTTTTATGTTGACGGGTGGCTGATTAAGGAGGAGGAATGTATTTTTAAGTTTGCTATCATGAAAAAAATATATACCACCCTCTCCAATGGTTTGGCACCTCTTGATTCCTCGTGGTCCTTTTCCTTCTGAGCAGTTCAATTAGCTGGAAATCTCACTCTGATGGACTGAAGCAGCTTGAGTGAACGCCCGAGCGCTCAGCCAATTAGGCTCATTTGAAGTTGCAGAATTGCCTTCTTTGGTGTTAAAACCCCATGTCAAACACCGGGTCTAAGATCATTTGTGCTCCAAAATGAGATTGACAGAACAGCTGCAACAGGGGGCATGCCTGCTGGACGACTTAATTGTGGAGCCTGAAGGGCCATCATGAACCGGCGTGCGGAGACCGCCTCGCCACTGCTGCATTACAAATGCTCTTTATTAACAGCGATCTGTAATCAATGGGCTCAGGCTTTTTGCCAGAGCCCCCAAATCAGACAGGCGGGCCCCTGCGTCAGGGTGGGCGGAGCCACGGGGCCCAGCTATCGAGCTGGGAAGAGAAAGCTGTGTTGTCCCTGCCTGACTCTTGGGTGCGATGCTAAATCAGAAAGGGACCCTAGTAATCATTCCAGGGGCGCCCTCCTCTCACTACTGGTTGAATATTCATTAGCCCGGGTGAGCGCAGCTCACTGTACATACAATTACATCTTATTGATGTGAATGAAATAAATTGCTTTTGTTTCAACAAAGGCAAATGTTCTAAATCAGTTCAGCATTATATGTAAGAATAAATTTTGATCAGAAATGTAAAGGCTTAGAGATGTATCTCCATATGTTGATACATAACTAAAGACCCAAAAATCTGTGGGTGTTAATTTCAGAAATTAGGTTAATTTAGTTAGGTTAATTTAGTTAGGTTAATTTCAGAAATCTAAAATACATTTATTTGGAAACAATCTGTAAAATCCAATGCGAATTTCCTTTCCTTTAAAAGAAATCATTTCATGATATTCTTTCTGACAGTGTGTAATGGTAAAGCACTGAACTGGGAGTCAGAGACCTATAAACTAGACCAGGCTCCACTGCCAGCAAGCTGTGTAACCTTGGGTAAATCATTTAACCTCTCTGGCCTGCCTAGTCTTATCTTGTAATATGTGAGGGACAAACGAGTTGTAACAGTCCGTGGAGTTCATTTTCTATCCATCTTCTCTTAAATGTGTTTAGGGTTATTTCTTTCACTCCGTAGTGCAAGAAAGCCATTTATCCTACTATTAAGAGCAGAAGAAAGAAAGAGCACAGGTAGGGTGGCCAAGCCACCTTGGCTCAGCCCCCTTGCCCTATTCTCAAAGAAATATCATTTATAGATATTGTGTCAGCAAAGCCGTGTGTTAAGTGCTATGAAAGATAGGGCAGGACCAGAATCACCTAGGCCCTGCTTGCCAAGAGCTCAGTCTTCCACAGGGAAACAAACCAATAGATAAATAACTCACCAGTCCTTTTCCAGCATAGCTTTTCAGTTCACTAATGGGTCCAACAGCGTGTTATCCAGTAGCAATGCAAATGCACTGCACACGACATAGCTGCCAGGAGCCCCATACACACAGACCACCAGGTAAATGGAAAACCTCTGGAGTTGTACAGCATGACAGCCCTGATCCTATTAGAGCAAATCAAAGAGCATCACACTGCACTAAGTTCTAAAAAAGAAAACATAAGCTTCCTGCTCTATGATTGTAATACTCTAGGAATAAGCTCGCAGAAAGTATATAAATAAAAATGAAAAATGCATTATGTAAATAAAATATAAACTATACAAGAAATAACTGAAGACAACAATGAAGAAATTCACAAGCAATGTGCAATTATTATTAAGACTATCCCACAGTTGGAATTAAATAAAATTATACATGCAAAATTCTTAAATTGTGCTTAACTAGCAGGCTTTTAACAAATGTTATATTTCTTTCTATCCATTTTTGCAATATTTTGCACAATGAAAATATTTATTAGAAGGGAGAGATTATTTTAGTTTAGGGTACCCAAGCAAGGATTTATAGAGGAAGCAAGATTTGAACTGAATCTTGAAGGTTAGGTTAAATTTGAATAAGCAAAATATTAAATCATGATTTTAATTCAGATTCCCAGAAAGTGTGCCTGGAATGGTGAGTCATCAAGATGGAATGCCTTGGGGACACTCAAAGGTCTGGCCATTTCTCACCACAGGATTCTAGAGCTGTGTCACCATTTACCCAGCCTCCAGCAGCCTCTGCTGGAACAGCTTATTGCCCCACCTCCCCCATTTTCTCTTTAGCCAATTCTGTGAGGTAACTCCAGTCCTTCAAGTAAGATAGGCTCTGCCAAGCTGATTCTATATTCCCAAAGCCACCTACAAGCTTTCCTCAAATTGGCCTGGCTGCTAACCCATGTTCTCACGAAGTAGATAAAAGAGTTTTGAGTTGGAGATAAGAACATCCCACCTCTTATCAAATTCCTCAGTTCAACTAGAACAAAACTGAACCACTGTAGTCCAATGGGCCACACAGTCATCCCAGTGTGAAGGCTTGAGAGAGGAATAATAAAGATAATAATAATGGTAATAATGTCCCAAGTGCTTTACATTTGAAAAAAATATGAAAGTTTTAGGAACTCATTTAATCCTCTTTAAGGTCAATTCTTATCCCCATTTCACAGTTAAAGAAACTGAGGCACAGAGAGTAATCTGCCCAAGGTCATTGAGCTGCCTTCAGTCATAGAGCTGGTAAGTAGGAAAGTAAAGATCCGAACCCAGGCAGTCTGGCTCTAGTCTTAACACTTACTCCTCTTACTCTTCATGGTTGGGATCCCCAGCTCCAAATGACTGGTAGCCTATGACTCCTCCAGTTGTGGTGATTTTCATAACTAGTTAATTTTTATATTCATTACCATTTCAGGCTAGCTTCTTACTAAAACGTGACCACTAGAAACCTTACCTTTCTTCCTCCTGCCAATCTCAGCACATTCACATTGATCTCACCATATCATTCACTCTTTCACCATCCTCACCAGCAATGGCACCAAAATCCACCCAAGCCAGAATTCAAAAGTTATTCAAGATTGTTTTCCTCCCATCCACTCTACAGTCCAGTGCCAGAATGAAAATTCAAGTCTGAGCATGTTATTCCCCTGTTTAAAATTCAATGCTGTCTCTTACCTACAGAATTAAATCTAACCGCCTTGCAAAGCACACAAGATTTTGCATGGTTTGATCCCAGCTTCAAGCACAGTTTCACCTCAAATCAAACTCTGTGCTCTGGCCACAGTGACTTTCCTGTAGTTCCTAGCATGTCATCTTTGTTGACAGCTCTGGCCTTTGGCTTCCCTGTCTAGTCTGCCACACCCCCACCTGCCCACTGACCCACTGACTCCAGGGTCCTTCAGGTTGTTACTGACAATTAGCCCCTCCTTAGCCTCTCTGCATGCACCAAAGTCCTAACTCCCGTAGGCAGATTAGCTGTCCTGCTACCTCTTGTGTTTGCCCCCTTTGTAGAAGCTAGAATATTATATTTATCTTTTTCCACTAACACAATGTGTAATGTATTTTCACGTCCAACATCTATCCCAGTAGCTTTTAAGTGCTCTTACTTGACACTCAAAAGCATTCACTGAATAAATGAATTGTTACTTCTAGAACTTTAAATTGTGATAAATACCTTCATTCTGAATGTGTTTTGAGAACATAAATAATATGGGTGACAGTGCTGTCAACAGTGAAAATACTGTGATAAAGTAAAATATTATTGCTGCATCCCTCCACTGATTATATTATAGTCTTTCCATAAAGCATTTGAAAAGAGTCTTGTTGTTCTATTCCTACATTCAGGATTCAAAAATTTGAATCCAAGAGAAAACCAGTTGTATGGAATTTTCTTTTACTCTACATTTTCTGCAAGAAATTTATATTTAGCATAGATTTTTAAATAGGCAATGTAACCTAGAATATTTTTCTCTTAAATAATTTTCCTTCAAACACAAGACTTCAACTCTTCAATCATTTAGAAGTCACAAATATTAATATTCAATATGTTTTTGTCATCTTGTAAGGCATCTTCATTAAGTGCTAAAATATGTGGGTCTGATAAAGAATGAAGGTAACCATACTTCTTTGGAAATAAATACTTTTAGCCTGTAATCAGGAATAGTAGCAAGTTTGTTTTGTAACATACATGCAACAATTTTGAAATGTTACATTCTGATTTCATTCACTGGTGTTAACAGCTGTGTCCCCTGTAATTTTGCACAAGCAGGAGAAATCTGTGATTAGATATATATCTGTCATCTTTCTAGAACTTTCTGGAACTTTGTCCTCTCCAAGGACCTGTCTTAGCGGATCACATAGCTATTGTTCAAGTCCTAATATCTATCATTTAAAATAGTTGAATGATTGCTGTCCTTAAATAATGTCACAGTAATAAAAGAATTAGCATTGACACTTGACACTGTTCATGCTAATATTTTACGCTCTGGATTTTTCCACAGTGTGAAATCAAGTTGCACATCCTGAGAGAAATGCGTATGCCATATTGCCATGCACAGTAGATCAAGCTAATGTAGTAAAAACCCTAAATGGAAACCTTCTAAGGAATTTTAAATACACAAGCTACATCTGCAAGATATTTAACTATTGTGCTTCCACTAAAAATTAATGAGATTTAAATTCAGCTTGAAAGATAGAGCAACCAAAGTTTAAAGTGCATGCTAAATTTGTATCCTGAGTTGGTCCCTCAGGACTCTACACAGCCTGCTTTGAACAAAATATTTCAAGTTCAGAACAGTGGTGAGTGGGGATACAGATTCTATCTTTACTCATCTATTTGTCCATGAGTTCAACACAATTCAATATGCCATTTAATCAATGTATTAAATATCTTGGCTTATCTGTAAGGCATACATAAATGGGGAAATTAGAACACAAAGCTACAGTATGCTAGTCTATTCTCACATGGATGTTCCACACATGGAGTCCGTCTGATATAAGAAAGCACTGGCAAGATAAATGCAATTGGCAAACTAGTGATTGCTTCAGTCCAATGCATGACCACTTAGGTCAAGAAACTCTGCCCCTGTGGTATTATTCCATATGGCCACACACACAAAAAAAACACTTCACTATATACCCTCAGAACCCTAGAAATTCAAAGAACAATTTCTAAATGTACATACTAAATTATATTTATATCTTTTTTTAGAAATGAGAGTCAAAAGTTAATTATTCCCCTTGCTACACAGCATATTCTTTATTCTTGGAGACAGCAACTCAAAACTGCTGTCATCCCTTTTGAAGAATTCTTGTAATTGCAACCAAACATTAAAGAACACAGAGGCTCACCAGCAAAGCCACAGAAATATTCAGCGGCACCATTATTTCTTTGGCAGCTTGTGTTTAATAATTTAATTCAATTCCAGTAGCGCAGCACATAACAACACCCTTTTTTTGAACCAGTAAGCTGTGTGTCTGTGACAGGGAAGTCATAATGGAGTATGAGTTTGCATGCTGAGGTGTCATTTTCATAGAACAGCATTTTCACTAGGGGCACACGATGAAAAATCAGAGTCTTCAGATCTGATATTGAACAGCCATCAGCTATTAATACATTATAATGCTATTTTTCTATCTAGGCAATTTATGATTTGTCAGAAAAACAGAGAAGTAGTTTGTATTTTCTTAAAGATTGTTAAACAGGAGCACAAGAATTTAAAAGCTACTAAAATGCCAAATAAATACCATTCTCAGGCAAAGGACTCTGAAATAATCTCAGGCACAAGTCTTTTCAGTTATTGAGGTTTTCAAGATAAGACAATGAAGCTATAGGTAGAGAAAATAAAATATGTTTTTAAAGTTATGTTTTGGTCCATTTATATTTCATATGAAAATACCTATATGCAAAGTCAAAGGTACCATGATTTGTTTATTTATTAATTTATTAAATCCAGGCCCTATATATTTTAATAACCTTATAGTAAACCATGTAATAATCACTTAACAACAAAAAATGCTTTTCAAATCTCCTCTGTATGTGACAGGCAAAGCAGAACATTAAGTGGTTGTGATTTTTTTTGTTGAAACTGTTTTTAATTCTAGCATCTGAATGAAACATACCAACCAGAAATACCTGCGCCCTGCACCCAGCCACATCTACCCCTATACCTGGCTGTTTCCACAGATTTACTCACTGTTTTCTCCATTGTCAATATTTCCTGGCAGTAGACGACTGGTCTTTGCTGGCCCAAACTCTCAACCTTGCCAAGACAACAATGGCAGATGTTTCCATATTGGAGAGGCAGCTGGGGAAGGGGATGGAAAGTAGGAGAAAAAATGACTGTTCCTCCAGATGATTTGAATATATGCCACGACATTTGCTGCTGAATGATAGTATCTTTTAAAACAACTAATGGCCACTCATCTTTGTTTTGGTTTGGTTTAGTGATTTACAAATACTTCACATCCGAATATACCACCTCTGATTTGCCAGTATGATATAATGGGTTCCCAGGTCTTTTAAAAATGCTAAGCCTGTATCTGGAAGAACTACCCATTTGTTGAGATGGTAATTGTTTTAACTTTGATGTCCTTCACTCTGCACATCTGTTTCAGCTCTTCTACCAGACACACTCACAAATTTATCATCTCTGCATGTGTTCCTACGATAGGACTGCCTCAGTGGCAGAGTACAACGTAAATTCCACGGATATATTAAGTTTGTTAAGCAGGAAAGTAACTGGCTTTGTGGCCAGGATTTCTTATGACTCTGTCTCAAGACATGCTATAAAGGTTATCTGAGAAAATATTCTTGGATTCATCCATAAAGGACAGTATATATTACCTGGCCAATTCACAGTTACATAATGATGAGGTACCAATATAGCAGTATTGTTACCTGATCTTACAACCTACAACAGCAGAAGTGGTTCTTTCTTAGTTACACAGCTTATTTTGTCGTCATCAAGCAAATGTTTCATTTCTTTCTGCCTAGAAGTCTAGGCCTTTTCTGCTATACCAAATTGCTTCCTTAAAACATTGGGTTCAAACCCTGGCCGTATTATTACTTACGTAGCCTTAGGCAGCATACACTTTTCTTATTTGTAAAATGGGCATAAAATAATATGAATCCCTCAAAGCTTTGTTGAGAATCCAGGGAACACATAACATAATAGTGTCTGATGTGCTTTATAAAACATGTTGATATGCATGACTCAGAGCTTACTTGGCTTTTATTGTATGTAGTGATATTTGAAGAGTAATAATTTAATCCACAGTAGGGATGAATTCAGGCAATAGTAAGCTATATTTTAAAATGCTTTAGTTATTCTTTAGAAAAGAGGATGACTTTTACCATATCTTATATAATCAAACTAGCTCTTAAATCTCAGACAGCGGGCGTTGCCCATGTAGTGGGACAGAGGCCTTTGCCTACTTTAGGCAGGAATAATGCTGGTACTAACATATTATTATATATTGTCTATATCAACTCCTTCTAAATACTTTTAGATGAAGTGTCCAAGAAATAAATTATGTCCATGTTGAGCCTTAAACTTTTAGATATTTAAGGTTCCCTTTATTTCTGTTCATTTCTTACAACTATCCATGTAGGAGTAGCTCCCTCATATACCTCTCAAGCCTGAATCCCACTCTAGAAATTCAGAGTCCCATTTCTGATTCTATAGGACAATGTCCCCATAGGTCCCAGTGATTCCCCAAGTCAACATTTCCCCCTCACCAGTCCTTCCCTCAAAGACTTTTCATTAAAAAAATAATTGGATGTCTATGACATGAAACTTATATGGTATACAAGTTTGCATGCTGAGGGTCGGTCTAATAAAACAGCATTCTCACTAGGGGCATACAATGAAAAAGCAGAATCTTTGTTGTTAAAAATAATGAAAATTATTAGAAGAGTATAAGATTAAAAATTGTTCCTCCCTAATCCCACTATCCAGAGTTCATCATGTTTATCATGTTTTTCTTTTTGGATGCTTCTTACATTTTTAAGGTATTTTAAATACATATATGTATATAGAAATATTTTCTAATTTTTAAAAATTGAATGTTTTTCTATAATTTGTATGCTTTCACTCACTATACTGTAGATATCTCTTCATGTTGGTGAATGTAGATACAGCTGTATTATTTGTATAATAGCTGAATCATAGTGTACCCAGTCTGCTACTGACAGGCATGTCAGTTGTTTTAGTGTTTTGCTGACAATGCTGAATGCTGCATGCCGTATAGACATCTCAGAACACTTACAGGGAATCATTCTGTGTGATAAATTCCTAAAACTACAATTACAGATGGAAGGATATGTGTATTTTTATCTTTACAAATACTGTCAAATTGCCTTGTAAAGAGTTTGTGCCGATTTATATTCCTTGAAACAATGTATGACCCCTTGTTTGCCCAAATACTAGCCAATACTCAGTATCATCAAGCTTTTAAACTTTTGTTTGATAGAAAAAAATTAAAAGTACATTATTATCATTTTAATTTGAATGATTGCTATTGAGATTAAATACTTTTTCAATTGTTTGTAGCTTACTTATTCTTATTCAGTGGCTTGCCACTTCATCTCCTTTCCCATGATCTGGGTGGCTTAATTATTTCTTATGTATTGCTAGTAACTCTGGATTTATTATTTTTGTTAATACTCTAATTACTTGGCTAACACTTTTGTTAATTTATTATTTTTGTTAATCTGAGATACAGATTAGATAAATAGAAGCATAGATTATAGGTAGATAGATGATAGATTTATCATCTGTCATCAAATAGAGAAAGAAAAAGAAAGAGAAAGAAAGAGAGAGAGAAGGAAGAGAGGAAGAAAGAAAAGAGAGAGAGAAAAAAGAGACAGAAAGAAATATTTTCTCACAGTTGTTTTTTAAATGTGTATGTATTGCTGCCTTTCCCATACAGAAGTTTTTAATTTTTAAGTAATAAAAACTGCCAGGTTTTTTTTATGGTTTCTAAATCTCATTTCTTACTGAGAAAAATCCTCCCCATACTAAGCTTATAAAAATATTCTACTCTGCTTATTCTAATAGTATTAGAGAAGTATTTTTTAGCTTTTTGATCTTTATTTGTTTTGCTAAAAGTTTTACTAAGTGCCTGAATACGTAACCTCATTAACAAAGCACAATGTGAAATTTGCTTTTTTTGTAAATAAAATATGATTTTGGCAAATAATCTCACTAATTCCATATCACATGCAGATAGTTGTATTACATGAGATAAGGCAAATGAAAGTGCTTTATAAATAGCAAAACACAGAGGCTTTTTCTGCTAGTAACAATGTTAGTAAAATGTGCCAAATGAGACACTGTGGACTCCCAAAACAAGGAGGGAGTGAGGCGGGGAGGGTTGAAAAATTACCTGCTGGGTACATGCCTGCTATTTGAGCAATGGGTATGCTAGAAACCCATTTCGCACCCGTATGCAATATACCTGTATAACAAACATGCACATGTAGCCTCTGAATCCAAAATAAAATAAAATTTATTTTAAAATGTGCTAAATGCACGTATTGATATTTGGAAGTTCTTCTGTTAAAAAAGATTTCAAGAGTGGTTCAGGATATCTTTATAATCTGAGCTATACTGCTACCACAGAGAGACACTTTCAGCACATAATATTTAATCCTATCATATATAAATATTAATCTTCCACGTTCTTGTAATTACACCTCAGTATACACCATGCTGCGACTTACACGTTAGCAATTTATATTACCAAAATTTAACCACACTTTAGGTAACAGTAGCAGAAAACCAATTCTGATTTATTATTTAAATCAAAGTTAGAGAGTTTTATTAAGAAGCCCTTTGGTGTCAACTTAATGGAAACCTCTTCCGCAAAGACTGATTTTTACACCCATTTTACTTTGTTTTTCCCATAATATTGTAACCTGAAATGCTTAAAACAGGACTGGAGATTAAAAATCTATGGGAGGTTAAAAATCTATGGTATTTCTTGTTCTTTTTATTGAACAAACATGTACATGTATCTCCCATATGTAAAGCTTTGTGATAGTGGCTGGAGGGATACAGAGATATAACCCAATTATTCTCTCCAAAGGCAAGTGGGGAAAATACATATGTACAAATTCCTCAAGGAAGAGGTGATACATTATGTGCAGGGTTATATGAAAAGTAGCCAGCTCAGGTTTCAAATGGTAATTGTGTGAAGATCTCTAAATCTCCTATCAGTGTCAAGGCCCAAACAGGCAGCTTCCCAGTGAACTATGAACCACAGCTGCAGTTTGACATGCAGTGTTTTTTAAAAATTTGATTTAGTTGTCAAACGTCTAAAATTCAGAGTGTTTACATTAAAATAAATTAAAATTTTAATTTT
The DNA here is from genome assembly GCF_028858775.2 of Pan troglodytes. NCBI lineage: Eukaryota > Metazoa > Chordata > Mammalia > Primates > Hominidae > Pan > Pan troglodytes. The sequence continues at coordinate 112,230,767 of NC_072403.2, forward strand.
AATCCAGATAAAGTGGGTAGATCTGGCAACATCAGGCTCCCATTTTGGCTTGGTAACGAATTGGCTGGTGCTGGATGTTGACTTTCCCTGTTAAACTGGGCATGTACCCTCCAGTTTACCATAGTCTGCATCACTCCTTATTGTATTACCTGCTCCTCACATTTGCCAATTAGAATAGTTCAGGAGAGTGGAACACAGGAAGGATTTTGCCTGAGATTCTTATAAGCTGTGATCCCAGTTCCTGTGAAGAGGAAAGAGATAAACTGTGATACAGTCACGCCAAGGCCTCAGTCTAGTTCATGGAGGCTCTGATGCTGGGATGACCTTTTAACATTTTACAGACCTGAAACAAAGGCACTTGGTCTTTAGGACCCCTCCCCACCAATCACTGAATGTGGGCTACCTGCAGGTAGGACCTCAGTCAAGAGATTTTTCTGAAGGTAATTCCCTGAGAGTAACTCAGCTGAGATCTGGCAGCTACCAGCACTCGGCCAGTTGGGGGAACATGTGTCTAGCCTGGAAGGTGGATCTGCAGGACACACCACAGTATCCACTATAGTAATCTTTTAGAGAGACCTTCCTTGGCCACTCTAACTAAATTTTAGCACACTCCCCACCGTGATACTTTACATTTTTCTTCTCTCTTTTATTTTTTTATTCTTAAGTCTTATCACTTCTAACATGCTATGTACTTTTCTTATTTATTTATGGCATCTACTAGGACATCAGCTCCTTGAAGGAACAAAGTTATGCCTGTTTTATACTCTGATATATGCCCAATGACTGCAGCGTGGACTGCCTTGCACAGAGCAGAATGAATGAATGAGCCCTCTGATGCTGGAGCCCACGAAGCTTAGGTTTGGAGGGTTACAGTCTTCAGAGAGCTTTTAAAGAACTGAGTGTGATGCCCACCTGAGAAGGAGCTCTCAGGTGGGTCATGCCTGGGGAGTCCGGCCATCAAGACCTCTTTCTCCATGTCAAAGTCAGGGACACTGGAGAAAATTCTCTTGCTCTGAAGAAAAGCTGTATTCGTTAAGGATATATCACCAGTCCTTTCAATTTAAAGACAGATTGTATTCTGATGACCTAATAACCAGGAATGAAGAAGCTGATGAACTACATAGACAATTAGGAGTGATCATAAGTGGCTTCATGCTTTCAAATTGCTGAATGAGTGTTTAGTAATTTACTCCCCCCTAACAAAAAAGTAGCATTTACAATGAAGGCATATGAGGCCTGAATAATACATTTTTAGTTACCATATCCTAGATAGACAGGGAGAAATATCTTCATGGAAATCGGATCAGATCTTTCAATAATGCAGAGGCAGAGGCAAGAAATCTGAGGAGTTGGAGGGCACTGGCAGGTGTCTTCAACAGCTGTACAGCTAAAATCTGTAAGTTACATGTCATTTGCAAGTGTAAGATACTATTACATCTTGGACCAGTTCTTAATGGGGCCTCAACCTTACTTTCCAGATATGTGACAGTCTGGGTAGAAGCACACATATGTTCATATTTTTGTCCTTGGTACACTACTCAAGATTTTAAATATTTTCTTTTCTTTTCTTGTCTTTTCTCCTTTTCCCCTCTCCCTTCCCAAGACCCATGCTGTTCACATGTGAATATCCTGATTGGCATGAAAGAATGGAAACCACTTGAGGAATTTTCTTTCTCCTTTCTCAGATAAATAAACAACTTTTCTCAGTTGTTACATGTCAAATTTTTTTGTCAAAACGTCTTAGAATTCACATCTGTATCCAAAGTTGAAAGTTACAAGCATTCATAATAAAACCACCTGTTTAACTGAAATATTTTCTTCATTAAACAAAATTGACTTATTTTATCTTAGCAATTCCAATACATGCAGGACTTAATATCATATTTTATAATTTGCTTAGTCACCTCTAATATTCCTAGACATTTCACATTTTAAATGAAGAATTTAGGAATATAATGAGTGGCAAATAGTTTTCAAGTCCTCTTACCAACTTCACAAATACAAGAAAACATTCATTTGATGTCCTTATGTTCGAATACCATCATTGTTTATTTTAAGACTATAACCAAACAAACTATATGGTTTAATTTTAATTTGGCGACTTCCCTTTCTCCATATATTCTCCTTCTCCCTCTCTTTCATCTAAAAAGTAGTTTGAATTTTTTGAAGTATAAAAAGCAAAGAGAAGATTAGAGACACCAATTACTAACACATGACCAACTACTCTTAGCTCAATGGAGAAGTTTGAATCTTTCAAAAGAATGGTTAGGGTAGCTAAGGGGAGTAGATGAGGCCCCTGAAAAAGTTAAGATGAGAGTAAGGTTTTTATGAATGATGAATCAGGCTGAACAGAACCAAGCAACTTGGTAAGTGAGTAAGTTAATTTACTAATACCAGTCTTTAGTATGATAACTCTGGTAACTTTCCATACTGTTCTACTATTAAGTCCACAATTACTTAGTACAGTTTATTTCTTGAAGATGTATTATTTGGTAGGTATAATGACCAAATGAGTTCTACTGGTCTATAGTAGAGTTTCCCCAAATGTCCAGTCCTGAGAGATGCAACAACAATGAAATGATTTCAAAGGTCAGATAGGTTTAAGAAATGCTTCAAACCAAACTGACCTCCCAGCTAATCCTGCATCCCATAGCACAGAAGTGATCTGCAATTCTCTATAGCTAATTTTAGGGGAGGTGAGTCAATATTTTGTTTGAATACTATGGAAAGAAAAACACAAGGAAAAAACAAGGAAGTAAATTTACCTAAAACCTTACAATTTTTAAAAGTATCAGAGTAAATACTTGAAGCTCTCTTCCCTATTCTTTTGATGTCATGCACACACACACACACACACACACACACACATCAGATGTGACTACTTTATCCTGGCTAGCAATCCACTGTTATTTTAATTCTTTGTTGGCTTAAACTAAAAAACCTATCCTTGTTAAATAGCTTACCATCTCTGCAGAGCAGCTCTTTTCTTCAGAACCCCATAACCAGACAAAACACCCAGGACATTCACATTTCCTGATGAGACCATTAGCACACATTCTATTTCCAAACTATGAAAATCAGCTACATTTTGATGACAAGTAGTGTAGTAAAACCTTCTTTGTCAGTGAAGTGTGTCATATTTGAGCACATGGGATGTGACAATGTGTGCTTTGGGTCATTGGAGTCACAGTTGTCTTCCATTGAGGTGCCCTCTGAGTCTCCTCCAGCTTCTCATCCTCATGTCTCAGGTAGTTAGCCCTAGGAAGCGGACCCCAGAAAGGGAGAGGAGAGTGGGAAGTTGATTTCTAGATTACTTTCAATGTTCATTAAGTGTCTCTTCTTCCTGAGAATGATTCTCTTCCAGTAAAACTCCAGAGTTACAGCCGTTTAAAAGACTTTGAACCTTTTTTTTTTAATTTTTTTAAATTTATTATTATTATACTTTAAGTTTTAGGGTACATGTGCACAATGTGCAGGTTAGTTACATATGTATACATGTGCCATGCTGGTGCGCTGCACCCACTAACTCGTCATCTAGCATTAGGTATATCTCCCAATGCTATCCCTCCCCCCTCCCCACAACCCACAACAGTCCCCAGAGTGTGATATTCCCCTTCCTGTGCCCATGTGTTCTCATTGTTCAATTCCCACCTATGAGTGAGAATATGTGGTGTTTGGTTTTTTGTTCTTGCGATAGTTTACTGAGAATGATGATTTCCAATTTCATCCATGTCCCTACAAAGGACATGAACTCATCATTTTTTATGGCTGTGTAGTATTCCATGGTGTATATGTGCCACATTTTCTTAATCCAGTCTGTCATTGTTGGACATTTGAGTTGGTTCCAAGTCTTTGCTATTGTGAATAATGCTGCAATAAACATACGTGTGCATGTGTCTTTATAGCAGCATGATTTATACTCCTTTGGGTATATACCCAGTAATGGGATGGCTGGGTCAAGTGGTATTTCCAGTTCTAGATCCCTGAGGAATCGCCACACTGACTTTGAACCTTTAAAACAGAACAGAAGCAGGAGTAGGGAAGATTTTCCCCATCTTTCCAGGATCACCAACATACAGAAGTAATAAAAAAACTGTATATAGCTTTTTCTTAGAGAAACATAAAACATTCAGCTCATGTGCTGTTTAAATTAAGAACAAGGAAATGAAAGATTTATTCAACAAGTAAAATAAATATTTTTGAAAGAATTATCAGGCACATTTTATGTCCAGTTTGGGGCAAAGATTGAGAAGAAGAGTAGGAATGATAGTGAAGTAGAGTGAGGAAGAAGCTGTGTAAAGAGAAATGTGAAGTATAGATGCAGTAAGAAGGAAAAGGGAAAATGAGAGAGAAAAAAGGCAAAATAGTCACTAGGGGAGAGAGAGGGCAGAAGGTTTCCATAGACTGTGAAGTATAAATCACAAGCTTCAGCTCACTAGGACCATAGATTCCAGGATGTTATTATTATCTATTTAATAATTCATTCGCTGGACACCCACCACATACCTCTTCTGACTTGGGGCCTCTTCTGACTTGGGGAATATGGTATCAAACAAAACAAAGCACCTCTTTTTTTTTAACTTACAGGTGATAAACAAGAAAATATGTGTTAGACATATTCTATTAAGATAAAAACAAAGCAAGAGAACATTTAGTGACTGAAAACACTTCTTTAGATTATATGGTCAGGATGGTCTGTGAGGAGATGAAATTTAAGCTGAGATGTAAATGGAAGGAAGAATCTGACTTTGTGACGATATGACAATCATTCCAGGCCAAAAAAACAGGTACAAAGTCCTCAGAGCAAGAAGGGGTTTACCAAGTTAGAGGAAAAGACCAAAGGTGAGGGCAGCTGAGGTATGAGGGAAAAAGAGGCATAATACAATGTAAAAGAGTGATTTTTAGGGCAGTGAAACTACTCTGTATGATACTACGATGTTGGATACATGTTATCATAAATTTGTCCAAACCCGCAGAATTTACAACACAAAAGTGAACCTTAATGTAAACTGTGGCTCTGGGTGATAATAATGCATTAGTGCAGGTTCATCATTCTGGTGAAGGATGTTGATAATGAGAAGGGTATGCATGTGTAGAGGCAGGGGCTATATAGGAAATTTCTGAATCTTACACTCAATGTTGCTGTGAGCCTAAAACTACCCTAAAAAATAAAATCTATTAATAGTAAATAAAGTCAGAGTGGTAGGCAAGAGCTAGATCATGAAACACTGTAAGGAGACTGCTAGTAGGCTATTGTAATAATCCAGGCTGGAGGTGATAGTGACTCAGACTGGTGTAATGGCTGTCAGAATAATGTGCTTTGGGAAAGAGTCAGTTAATTTACTAATGGGCTGCATGTTACAAATAAGAGAGAGAGAAGAATCAGAGTTGTTTAATGAAATTTGAGATTGAGGAGTAGGTGGCCGATGATGCCGTGTACTGAGCTGAAGAAACACAGGGGATGTGGAGGTTTTCTGTTATTGGTTTCAGTTGCATGTAGCGTTGTGGGGCTGGAGAATCAGAAGATCTCTTTGGACATGTGAAGTCTATGGAGCCTATTAGACATCCAGGTGGTGCTGAGTAGGAAGCTGGATATACAGCTCTAGAGCTCTTACTAAAATTCTTAATTTTCGCGATTTCTTTCTCTACAGATTTTCTATACTCAGATACTTTAACATGAGGAAAGTAAACAGGAATAATGGCGAGAAAGAATCTCTGCACTATCACATCATTAATCAAAACAATACTAGCTGCAAGATCTAGATAAAATCAAACTCAGGATCAAAGCAAACACTGAGTCATGAGGTCCATTGTTTCAGCAGAAAGGAAGCACATTCTCTACATGGAAACTTGAGAGGTTAATACCCTAGAAATCTGTAAATACCAAACTGGTCAAGTAAAAGAAAATAGGAAAAGAGATTACCTTAATTTGGATAAATTAACTTGGTGGGAAATACTCTTATCAGAGATTAATATTTTCTGCAAGGCTTAAGGATTTGGAACACTAATTAAAAGTTACAAAATATGTAGATTTCAAACATATTTGTTATTTTGCTTATGTTGATGTATAAAGCTGATGTCAGTTTCTAGTTAACTATTTTATTAATATAAAATATTATTCATAAGATATCTCACATCAATAGGACCTGATCTCTAAAAGGTCAATTGTGTGTGTGATTTATAGGCATAGCCTGAGCCCAGTGCTCAATGTCTAAGTTAAGATAGAATATTATTTGATTAGTCATATTGTTTTAGCAGTTGAAATAAAATATAAGGAAATATTAACATGACAATAGCAGGCCAAATAGATCTATTTTTATATCTATAGATGAAACACTGCTCCGTAAGATTATATTCGAAATAATTTGTCAATACTTATTAAAAAATTTCAAAGAATAGCCCATGCCCCAACACTCCCTCTTCATCAAGAAGCTTCACAATTAGGAGGAATGGAATGTCCGGCAAACTTAATGCATTGTATTAAAGTCTATAAAAAACAAAAAAAAAGAGACCGGGCATGGTGGCTCACGCTTGTAATCCCAGCACTTTGGGAGGCCAAGGTGGGCGGATCACGAGGTCAAGAGTTCGAAACCAGCTTGGCCAACACAGTGAAACACCGTCTCTACTAAAAATACAAAAATTAGCTGGGTGTGGTGGCGTGCACCTGTAATCCCAGCAACGTGGGAGACTGAGGCAGGAGAATTGCTTGAACCTGACAGGCAGAAGTTGCAGTGAGCCAAGATCCAAGATTGCGTCACTGCCCTCCAGCCTGGGCAACAGAGCTAGACTCTGTCTCAAAACAAACAAACAAACAAACAAAAACAAAAACAAACAAACAAAAAACAAAAACGGGGCCAGGATTGGTGGCTCAGGCATGTAATCCCAGCACTTTGGGAGGCCGAGGCTGTCGGATCACCTGAGGTTGGGAGCTCGGGACCAGACTGACCAACATGGAGAAACCCTGTCTCTACTAAAAATACAAAATTAGCCAAGTGTGGTGGTGCATGCCTGCAATCCCAGGTACTCAGGAGGCTAAGGAAGGAGAATTGCTTGAACCCAGGAGGCAGAGGTGGTGAGCGGCTATCGTACCATTGCACTCCAGCCTGGGCAACAACAGTGAAACTCCATCTCAAAAAAAAAAAAAAAAAAAAAAAAAAGCAGGCAATTTTTGGCCACCTACATGCATATAGTCAAAAATAATTACCTTAAATGCAGGGAGAAATTTGTTTCAAAGTATTTAAAATATGCTTTTTTTTTAAATTATACTTTAAGTTTTAGGGTACAGGTGCACATTGTGCAGGTTAGTTACATATGTATACATGTGCCATGCTGGTGCACTGCACCCACTAACTCGTCATCTAGCATTAGGTATATCTCCCAATGCTATCCCTCCCCGCTCCCCCCACCCCACAACAGTCCCCAGAGTGTGATATTCCCCTTCCTGTGTCCATGTGATCTCATTGTTCAATTCCCATCTATGAGTGAGAATATGCAGTGTTTGGTTTTTTGTTCTTGCGATAGTTTACTGAGAATGATGTTTTCCAATTTCATCCATGTCCCTACAAAGGACATGAACTCATTATTTTTTATGGCTGCATAGTATTCCATGGTGTATATGTGCCACATTTTCTTAATCCAGTCTATCATTGTTGGACACTTCAGTTGGTTCCAAGTCTTTGCTATTGTGAATAATGCCGCAATAAACATACGTGTGCATGTGTCTTTATAGCAGCATGATTTATAGTCCTTTGGGTATATACCCAGTAATGGGATGGCTGGGTCAAATGGTATTTCTAGTTCTAGATCCCTGAGGAATCGCCACACTGACTTCCACAATGGTTGAACTAGTTTACAGTCCCACCAACAGTGTAAAAGTGTTCCTATTTCTCCACATCCTCTCCAGCACCTGCTGTTTCCTGACTTTTTTTTTTTTTTTTTTTTTTTTTTTTTTTTTTTTTTTTGAGACGGAGTCTCGCTCTGTCGCCCAGGCTGGAGTGCAGTGGCGCGATCTCGGCTCACTGCAAGCTCCGCCTCCCGGGTTCACGCCATTCTCCTGCCTCAGCCTCCCGAGTAGCTGGGACTACAGGCGCCCGCTACCACGCCCGGCTAATTTCTTGTATTTTTAGTAGAGACGGGGTTTGTTTCCTGACTTTTTAATGATTGCCATTCTAACTGGTGTGAGATGGTATCTCACTGTGGTTTTGATTTGCATTTCTCTGATGGCCAGTGATGATGAGCATTTTTTCATGTGTTTTTTGGCTGCATAAATGTCTTCTTTTGAGAAGTGTCTATTCATGTCCTTCACCCACTTTTTGATGGGGTTGTTTGTTTTTTTCTTGTAAATTTGTTTGAGTTCTGGATATTAGCCCTTTGTCAGATGAGTAGGTTGCGAAAATTTTCTCCCATTTTGTAGGTTGCCTGTTCACTCTGATGGTAGTTTCTTTTGCTGTGCAGAAGCTCTTTAGTTTAATTAGATCCCATTTGTTAATTTTGTCTTTTGTTGCCATTGCTTTTGGTGTTTTAGACATGAAGTCCTTGCCCATGCCTATGTCCTGAATGGTAATGTCTAGGTTTTCTTCTAGGGTTTTTATGGTTTTAGGTCTAACGTTTAAGTCTTTAATCCATCTTGAATTGATTTTTGTATAAGGTGTAAGGAAGGGATCCAGTTTCAGCTTTCTACATATGGCTAGCCAGTTTTCCCAGCACCATTTAAAATATGCTTAATTTTAAGAATTGAGATTAAAAATAATGAATTCAAAATGAATTTTGTTGCCTTTAAATAAGCATTATACACTCATATGACTTTCTCACAAGTACAGAAATTGTGTGTGTGTGTGTGTGTGTGTTCATAATCCCTTGGAAATTTCTTTCATGTAAGAAACACATACACACACATACAGTATTTCCAGAATTCCAGATTTTAAAAATGCAGTATTTCAGATTAAAACCCAGTCTTGAATCTTACGTGTGCATATTCTGGCAAATTTCCTGTATGTATTTTGTATGTACATATGTTTTTGAACATCTGTAATATATAAGACAGAAATGAATGAGGCTGGAAGCTGGGGTGGTGATAGGGAGAGTGTGCCTCTCACAGAGCCTTAGGCTGTACTTATTTCTCTTCTACAATGTTTTCACTTTCCTTTCCACATTAGGCCATGTTGGTTAGGGTGTTTGCACTAACCTGCAACAATATATCTCATAGATAACAATACACCCAATCTTTGGACTCTTGGCTTCTCCAAGAAATAGATTATATTGATATATTTTCCCAATGACTAAAGAAAATAAGGATTTATCTAGATACACTTCATCACTGTTCAAACCCCTTATATGAGAACTTTCTAGGTAGTCTTTAGGTTCTTTTCCAAGTATCTGTGACACCAACTACTTTTGAAGAGTGCTAAAATGTTACTTTGCTATTGTTTTACCTGGCAAAAAAATAAAGTTAAAAAATCATATTTGCCATTAATTTATCTTTACTTAACACTAGAAAATGAGCCAAAATGTAATTCATAATGAGAATTTCAGCTAAAGCAGAATGATGGTACTTAGTATAAGACTAAGGTGACAAAAATTTGGTATCATTTTCCTTATACAAGTAATTACTTGTTTCAATCATTGATTTATACAAGTAACTTACAAATATATTTCATTAAGAAGATATCAAATTATACCAAAGTATACTGAGTAAAAATCAATTTTGGATTTAAGGATGTTGAGAGCACATGCTATTATCTCCTCTGCCTACACCAAATCCATGTAAATAATAGCAAATATAAAAGGCATAAAAGTGGAATATGACTGAATGTCATATTGAATGAATGAAAGGACACATAGCAACACCGATAAAACAGAAGAAGCATGCCATGCAGGATTTTTTTTTTTAACACAAATGTGGTTTTTCTACACTAACAACCAATTCTCAGAAACCAACTGGTTGTCCAACCATTCAGTTTAATCCTGACATTAATTAGCTAAAGTTACCACAGATCCCACAGGTTAAGACTTGTTCACTTCAGACACTTAAACTGCAAATGGTGTCCCAGGTACTCATACTTCTACCAAGCCAACTACCAATTTGAGCATTCCCTCAACCCTCTTCTCAGATTTCATGATTCACTAGAATAACTTGGAGAATTCAGGAAAATACTTGGCTTATGTTTACTGGTTTATTAAAAAGGATATAATTCAGAAACAGCCAACTGGAAAAGATGCATAGGGCAAGGCATGGGAGGGGCGATGGCATGGTTTCCATACCCTCTAGGGGTGTACCAACCCACCCAGCACTTCAATGTGTTCACCAACAAAGAAACTCAGGGAATCTTGTTCAAGATTCTTTATAAACCAATCTCCAATCCCATTCCGCTTCCTGGGGGTCGGGGAATGGGGCTGAAAGTTCCCATCCTCCAATCATGTTTTTAGTATTTCTGGTGATCAGTTCCTATCCTGAAGCTATAGTAGGCTCCACCTTGACTCACCTCACTAGCATAAGTTCACGTGTGGTGGAACAGCAAAAGGCATCCTATGACTCAGGACATTCCAATGGCTTTAGTACTTCTGTGCCAGGAACTGAGGACAAAGATCAAATATATTTTATTTTATTTTATTTATTTATTTATTTTAAGACAGAGTCTTGCTCTGTTGCCCAGGCTGGAGTGCAGTGGCATGATCTCTGCTCACTGCAACCTCCACCTCATGGGTTCAAGTGATTCTCCTGCCTCAGCCTCCCAAGTAGCTGGGATTACAGGCACCTGCCTCCACGCCTGGCTAATTTCTGTATTTTTAGTAGAGACGGGGTTTCACCATGTTGGCCAGGTTGGTTTCAAACTCCTGACTTCAAGTGATCCACCCACTTCAGCCTCCCAAAGTGCTGGGATTACAGGCATGAACCACCATGCCTGGCCAGATAATTTTTATTGTATCAAAAGTGGCTATATGATATTTACGAAACATACCTAAAATAAAGTAGCATTGAAAATAATGGTTAAATATATGTCAGGAAAAAATGCTATTAAAATGAAAACAATTGTAGTATTAATGAATATTAATGAATATCAGATAAGATAGGCTTTAAAGTAAAAAGCTCAAAGAGATATTTACTATTAATATAAAAGACAGTCCACGAAGAGGGTAGATCTCAGAGACTTTAAATGCCCAGCAACACAGCCTAAAGATACATAAAGCAAAAGCTGAGAAAATGACATATCAACCATAATTTGGTTAGCCTTTAATAAACCTTTCTCAGAAATCAACAGATAAAATAGACAATCATAAAATACAGAGGATTTGGGTAACACAATGAAAAGTTTATCTATATAGATATATACCTCAGCCCAGGTAAAAGAGGTAGTATTTTAAAACACACATGGAATATTCACAGGTATTGTCCATTACTCAGATACAGAGAAAGTCTTAGTAATTTTTTAAAAAATTAATATAATACAGGTCATGTTCACCTAGCATAATGCAATGTTGTTTCTAAAATAAAGTAAATATTTATACCTGAGAAATTTTCAAAACTTTTTATTGCAGCATTGGTTTGTAAAAAACAAAATTAGAAAGCAACCCAATAAATAAATAAATAAAAGCCGCCCCTATTCAAAATCTGCATTTGAAAACTAAAGAAAAAAGTAGAAATCTGCCTTTGCCATCAATCAATCCCCATTCTCCATTTCTCAGGTAACTACTATTACTGTTATAGTATCTGTCATTCCAGATTTATTCCCTATGTGCTTACATGTTTTGGCTGATTGATTGATAGGTAGATAACAGAATCTAGAACCATAGCGCATTGCTTCGTGATTATAGTGTAGATACAATCATACTACAGATTAGTTTATGCTGTATATATTATTCTACAACTTTCTTTACACTTAGCAGTTCTATGCCAGTACGCCATTATCTCATTCTTTTTAAATGTTGAATAGTATTTTATAGTATGTTTGTACTATGTTTAATTTAGCCACTACCCCACTGATGAAAATTTAGGTTGTGAAAAAAGTGGTTCAGTTTTACAATCTTTTAAGCATCCATTAAAAGGTCTTTAAAATGTCTCTCTGGAGATATATCTGAGCAGTTTCCCAGTCTAAAAATCTGAAAATTAAATTGCTAGGCTGAAGTGTATATTCATTTTTAATTCACATAGATGAATTACCAAAATGCTTTTCAAAATGACTCTTCTAGTTTACACATCCAACAAAGTATTCGAAAGTACTGAGTATTATCAGCCTTTTAAATGTTTTTGCCAAATTGATCTTTCTGTTTTAAACTACAGCTTTAAATTACACATGACTGAGCATATTTTATTAGTTCATTAGCCATTTTCATGTTTTCTTCTATGAATTGCGTATTTCTAACTTTTTTCCCATTTTTTTGTTTGGCTGTCTATTGATTTATACAAGTTCTTCATGTATTCTGGATATTAAATCATTGTATTATACATTATTATATTTTATTTCAACCCTGTCTTCCTTTATAATTTTGTTGTCTTTCCTTATACCAGCATTTTCTTAAATTTTGATATTAAAAGTTACATAATTTAAAAGGATTTTGCAAAGCCTTCACTAATATTCCAAAACACTTTCTCAGCAGTCAGTAAAACACTCAAAATAATTTTGTTCATGTTTTAAGAGAACAAAATCAGGTGTTTTCTAAAAGATACGAAGACATTTAAATTGTTTTAATTTTAATAATAATAGTTGAATTTGTATGCATTAATTCAAAAGTGTTTTGAGATAAGGAGGCATCATGAATAACTTGAAAAGACAGGGACAGTTACTTGACATTTGGAAAAAATTCTGTTTAGATCCTCACCTTATACCATATACAAAAACAAAATCAGACAATTAAGAAATTTAAAGTTATAAAAAGATATCAAACCATTAAAAAATTTATAAGATAGGTGAATATTTATCTGATCTTTGAATAGGGTAAGATTTTCTCAGATTAAAAATTCTGGAACAAATTATTATTTTTAATTTTTTTAATTTTAATGTCTTTGGGGTACAGTTGGTTTTTGGTTACATGGATAAGTTCTTGAGTGGTGATTTCTGAGATTTAGTGCGTCTGTCACCTAAGCAGTCTACACTGTACCCAATATCTAGCCTTTTATCCTTCACCCTCCCTAAGTTCCCCAAGTCCATTTCATCACTCTTATGCCTTTTCATCCTTGTAACTTAGCTCCCACTTACAAGTGAGAACATATGATATTTGGTTTTCCATTCCTGAGTTACTCCACTTAGAAAAATGGCTTCCAGCTCCATCCAAGTTGCTACAAAGACATTGTTTCATTCCTTTTTATGGCTGAGTAGTATACCACATTATAGATGTAATACATTTCTTTAATCCATTCATTGTTGATGGGTACTTAGATTGATTCCATATATTTGCAACTGTGAACTGTGCTGCTATAAACAAGTGTGTGCATATGTTTTTTTCATATAATGACTTCTTTTCCTTTGGGTAGATACCCAGTAGTGGAATTGCTGGAGCAAATGGTAGTTCTACTTTTAGTTCCTTAAGGAATCTCCATACTGTTTTCCATGTGTACTAATTTACATTCCCACCAGCAGTGTAGAAGTGTTCCCTTCTCACCACATCCACACCAACGTCTCTTGGTTTTTGACTTTTTAATTATGGCCATTCTTGCAGGAGTGAGGTGGTATCTCATTGTGATTTTAATTTGCATTTCCCTGATGGTTAGTGATATTGAGCATTTTTTCATGTTTGTTGGCTGTGTGTATATCTTCTTTTGAGAAATGTCTTGTATTCGTTATCCACTTTTTGATGGGTTTATTTTTTTTTCTTGCTGAAAGGAACATTTTTTTTTAAAAGACTGATTAATTTGAATTCTAAATAACTCAAAAATAAAATTTTTATTATATTTTATTTGAGTCTAAATGATACTTAAAACTAAAAATTTTAATAAATGCGATACACAAAAGACTCACATTTTAGCTTTAAAAAATTCCCATGAAAATTTATAAGAAAATACCAAGATACCCAAGGGATAACTGAGTAAAGCACTTAAACAATTCACAAAAGAAGAAACACAGATAATAAAAGATTTCAAATTTGCAGTCATCAAAGAAATCAAATTAAAACTGCATAAAATATTTAGCAAAAAAAAAATCAGCAACTGTTACTGGATTTAGCTTAAAAATGAGCCAATTCTGCTGAGAATAAAAATTAGAGTTAAGGTTAAGCTTAGAAGAACATGCCCCTTCTCTCCTGATAAAACTGGCATGTATCAAAAATATTAAAATGCTCAGACTTGAGCATTTGGCCTGGGAGTTTTTATTCTAATAATCAATTCTAAGGAGACAATCCAAAATGCAGATAAAAATATAAGCCCAAAGGTTTTTTAAATAATATTAATAAAAGCTTAAAAAGGCAAAAAAGAAATAACCTAATCATTCAACGTTATAACTTCATGCAATAAGTATTTATTGCTCACCTACAATGTGCCAGGCCTGCTAAAGGGTTAGAGAGTTAGTGCACAATAAGGCAGATAAGGAGCTCATGATCCAGAGGGGCCAGAGTAAACAGTAAATGAATGACTATCTCCTAGAGTCTCCCAGCAGCCTGCCTCTGCAGATCTGGGGGAAAGTCCTACAGGCAGAGGAAATGGCAGTGCAAAGGTCCTGAGCTCCAGGAAAGAACTAGATTTTCAAGACTTTGCAAAGAAAAAAAAAAAAGAAGAAGAAAAAGAAGACAGTCATAAAAGCCCACGTTGCTGAGCTGCTGAACACAGTATTAAGGCAATTCCACAATAAGAAAATAACTAAACAATACATGCATGTTGTAAAACACTGTTTAGCGTAAGTGATATAAATTTGCAAAGGGTTTTCAGTAATATGGGAAATGCTTATAATATCATGTCATGTAAAAAAGTAGGAACAAAACTTTATGTATTATACTGTCACAGCTATGGAAAAATTGCATAGAAGACTCACTGGAAAGAAAACTGCAGTGTTAAGAATAATTGCTCCTAAGAGAGCAGAGCAGGACTTTTTTCTCTCTTTTTTGACAGTATTTTATTATTTTCAAATTCTCTATAAAGAGAACATATTAATTTAATAAGCCAGGAATGTTTAAAACTGGAGAATAAAGAAAACATACCCAGTGAATATTTCACTCAGCTTACAAAAAAATCAACTTAAAGCTACACATCTCAGCATTCCTTCACGTAGGCTGCAGAGATTTTTCACTACCTTGCGCTAGCAGGGCATGGTTTTAATGCTTCTAATGCATGCCTTTTATTTGGCTGTCCTGTTGATGCATTTTACTGAAGTCACATTTACAGAAGCCCCTGAACAAGACACTTAAGCTGCCTTCACACCACTGTCTCTTCTCTCACTTTCAGCCATCCCATTTCCACCCCCACTAAATTTAATATGCTGAAATATGAGAGAATTTGAGTGCTAGCTTTGCTCAGATGATGGAGGATCTTGACAGCAACTCCATCCCCTTGTAAAAACTCTCAGTCAGCATGAAACCTACTTAGTATAATAAACACCACAGCATGAACTATTTTTGCAGGTGAGTTGTCTTGTGGGCAGCCCACCCATAAATTAAGAGGACAGGCTAGAAGAAGAAAAGTTGCTCCAACAAGAAGAGGGGGAAATAGAGTTTAGCCTCGAACCCCCCACAGACTGAAGGTCATAGGCCTGCTGAGACTGACAATTCATTATAATTTATTAGTGAGAGCATTTTTCCTTAAACCAGCAGGAGCATTAGAACCTGACACATTACTTTTAAAAACTCAATAGAAACTGAAAAGGTTTGCAGAGGACATGAGATATATGGAACACCAGAAAGGAAGGCAAAGCTTATGGCTTGTCAACCAAACTTGGATTTTCTTATAAGCAAAAGGACTTTCCAAATGTTATTGGAATCTTAGTGGGTGCTATAATAGCGAAATTATAAACTCCTGGGATCCCTCCTCTAACTTACTGTTAGTGTTCAGAGTTTCTAGAATTATCTATAAAATATTGTGCAGGAATTAATAACTCATGTCATTACTAATATAAGTAAGGCCTAATCTATTTCAACTCCCAATTTGAACAAATTTTACCATATTGATTTTAACATTGCAGCTATCCAATGAGTCTTCAAAAGAGCATTTTTAAAAGTGTATCCCATGTAATATTAATTTTTGAATGGCATTCTTCAGAAAAAAAATTTAAAGATTCTGCAGTCAAATAAGTTTGGGGAACTCCGATATCCCCTGGATTCTCAATGTCTATTGCTATATTAAAGGTTTTGAGAAATGTGGAAGTAAAGAAAACTATTTGAACCATATATAACTTTTGAATATTTTTGCACAAGGTATCTTTTAACACAAATGCTCCAGAGAAATTTGAAATAAGCTGTCTTAAAACAGTGTTGCCTGCCTCTCAGAACTATAATGAAGAAAAAAAAATTATCAACTATGAATGGCCCAAACATCAGGTGCTGATAAGAAAATTGCTGCACCGTTATTTGGTGGCATTTATTTTTATTTCCCTTCCAGAGATCCTACAATCTTAGTGAGATCCTAGTTTTAAATGTGATTGGGATCTCAATGTAATTAAATGAAATGTGATTGGGGTAGAGGGGGGAATTGAGTGGTTCACCCAGCAGCCCTCCTTTTTCTTGACACTGTCTCTCCTCTTTCCCTTTCATAATGTCATATGATATAAAAGGGTATCTAACCTAATACAGCAGATACTATGATATCCAACATGTGTTTCCTTGCATAGGGTACACCTGGTATCTAATTAATTAGAGGAGCAACCAAATTATGATTTTATTTCTGAATTCTAGAGTTCCTACAAAATGTACACTTCAATGTGAACATAGTAAAATACTTAATATCAGGAAAAACAATTTCTTATATTTATTTTCATTCTACTGGCTGATTTCAACCTGATTCAACTCATATTATACTTGAACTTTCACCAGGTTTGACCTAGGCTTCCTTGATCTTCCTGAATTGAAATGGAAAGTTAGTTACAGTAATACAGAGAAGAAGCAGAAATCTAATACAAGAATGAGCATTATCCATAAAATAAGAAAAGTTAGTTTGTGAGTCAAGCCCACCTTTAATGTATTTTGACAAAACGATCTTAATATGTGGATATAGTACGCTGTCTAAAAGTATTAAGAATCATATAGCAATATTAAATGGAATAGAGGAAAACAAGTGAAAGCTTTCAAATATACCATTATTATTCTAATTACTAAAGCTGGATGGAACAGCTGCATTGTTTTCTACAGTTTGCTATCTGCTTGTTGTCCTTTCTAAGTTCAGCACATCATTATAGTTTCTAAAATCTTTACCTTCTTGAAGTCCTTAATAGTCCCAATGACTTCCTTTAAGTTAAAATGTACATGCTAAACCATCTGTAATAAAGGGAAAATAATACTAGAACTTGTTCTAAAATGTAATGCACTTTTTTCTGATAACAAAGGAAGAAGAAAACTATGTTTTTGAATCTGCAAACATTTGACAAAGGCTCACTCACCAAGGGAGACAGTAAATGAAAAGCCCAAAGAAGGCTGACTAATGACTCAATGTTATGCATAGTAGGAGTGACATGCTTGGCCTACCTGCTTATCTACAACCTGACTGAGTGCATCACCAGTGTGACCACCTGGAGTAGGAGGACCTCAAGCCAGAAAAATAACAATGACCATGGATGAACAAGAGAAAGTGATGAAGACTCTGTTGTTGGATAACTTACTGACAGGGGGGGATGTCTAGATCTCAGAGGGTTAAAAAGAAAAAGAAGAGGTAAGGTAGGAGAAGTGGTACAGTATGGGCTCTGGCATGGAACTGCCAGAGTTCAGAGCCTGACTTGGCTGCCTCTAATATTAAATTAATCAGGACATTAATAGGAATTATCCAATAGGATTACAGTGATTGGATGAGGCCATGTTTGTAAGCAGAGAATAGAGCCGAGCACATGGTTCGTACTTAATAAGTATTCCTTATTATTAAGATAACACATTCTTTCTTTATATATCCTATGGAAAGGTATGCACACTCTGCTATGTACCTGCAGAGGACAAAACTAGGACCAATAAATGAGGTTACGAAGAGACAGAGTTAAATTCAAGAGAAGAAAAGAATGAATAAAGTTTGAAAGTTAATTTGTGAATTAGGAGTTGAAGGAATCCTTTCTGTTTCCAGCTTCAGTTTATGTTGTCTGCCTATGGCATATGGTGTTGCCTCAAGCAGTGTGATGGCATTCCAGCAGAGGGTGGGCACTTACACTGACAGTTGTAAAGGAGATTTCTCCATTAGGTGGTAGATTAGTGCTGTGCCCTACTCTAAGGTTTTAAGACTTCTCAACATCTCTGCCTATCTATACCACAAAACACCTCTAATAGATATATAAATGCTAATTTCTCATAAGGGAAAGAAAGCACAAAAGATGTATTATCGGTGTGAAGGTTTGGTCTAACTGCTCCAACAAATGCAATGCACACACATCAGGACTCAAACAAGAAAGAAATTTGTTTTGTTGTGTTGTACTTTGTTTTTCAGAAATCAGTCCAGTGTAAGCATTAGAACTGCTTTGCTTGTTTCTCCTCACCTGTGGCTCTGTTGTCCACAACACACTTCCCTCACATGATCCAGTATTTTCACTAGATCTCCTATACAAATTGGAAACAAGAGTTGTGACAAGATCTTTCAAGAACACACACTTTTAATACTGCAAAATACTGGTCATTCTGCAGAGGCATTACCCTAGAAGGCCGTTATCCTATGTCTCTCCCCTGCATTGATATTTCTATCCATTTTTGAGGATTCAAAGATAGACATAGGATAATCAAGATCATTGGGTTAAAAAACAATAACAGTAAAGTTTAGAAGAGAATGAATGGTTAGTCCACAAAACATGGAATGTTGGATCAGGATTGGAAACTGAGGCTTCAGAATCCCTCTGCAGTCAGGGGAGTCCTCTGAAAGCCCCCAAAGCTGCTTGGACTCTCTCATCAGCATCATTGTGGAGACACCTTACCACCCATGATATGAGTTTCGAGAAGCACCAGACTTCACCAAAAGACTCTGATGAATAAAACTGTCTCCAGGCAGCTGTAACCAGCTGCCCACTAGACATAAAATAAGACATGTGGCAGCTGGGAAGACTGAGTAGCCAAAATAATGCATTTGACTTTCATTGCAAGAGGTACCTCTCCATCAAGAGGGATTATGCAATAGGGGCCCATATCATGCTCATAGCCAAGGCAAAACCTAATATGGAAGTCCCGCTCATCTATAAACTATTGCATAGGTTTCCCAGGTTTTTCTCAGAACACCCAGGATGTCATATAAATAAGATTCTGTAGTAATCTGTATTGACCGTCCTTGAAATCCCAGCTCGAAGTGTTACACACATTCTGGCAAAGGATGCAAAGGAAAGCAAGTGTGTTCTCAGTTTAAAAGTGGGCCAGCGGTCTGGATAGTTATTACTTGGGATTAAGTTTAACTACACTACCTCTTTTTCATTCTGATACCCTTGAAAATTTACTATTTTGTATTGTTTCAACCAAATGATACTACCTTCAACCCATATCTTTATTTTATTTTATTTTATTTTATTTTACTAGAGATAGGGTCTCACTTGGTCACTCAGGCAATCATAGCTCACTGCAGCTTCAAACTCCTGGCCTTAAATGATCCTCCTGCCTCAGCCTTCTGAGTCTCTGGGATTATAGATACAAACCACCACGCTCAGCTCTCAGTCCATATTTTTAAGACAAAGCTCAAGAAAATAACTAAGTCATTCTCTAAATTTGCTTAATATCTAGGATAGCCTAAATCCACTTTTGGAAACTATTAATAAATCATCAATTTCATATAAGATTGTCCTAGATCTTCACAGGGCCAGATATCTGATGTAATGTAAGTTTATCACTTAATTTGACACAGATATAAAATGGAAGACTAATGTTGATGCAATTTAATGCAAGTGTTACTATTATTAGTCAGTATGATTTGGATCTCCTTTTATTCTCTAAAGAAATGACAGAAAAAATCATGTATTTAACTGTTTCTTACAGAAAAAATCATATTAGAAAAAAACTAAAGCCATTTTTCATAGTTTTCCATGGAGACTAGACATCCTTAAAACTTTGCCCTAATATCTTTTTAGGGGAAAAGGGTTGAGAGCTTTTGGATAATTAGACATTTCATGGAGAACAAACATAAAATTCCAGACAATTTTTTGAATATACTGATCTTAGTTCATGTAAGGCGGGATTTTTACCATATAAAAATGAGATCCCCTAGACACTGAATTTGCTAAAATATACAAAGTCACTATTAACAGCCTTGAAATAAAATCTTTTAAAGAGTAGGAACAGAAGTTGCTGTTCACCTCTCATCAACATCGGCTACTTTTACTGTCATCTAGCATTTCTAGATGATGTTTCTCATAGTGTCACCTCTAGTCATTCCTTTATCTCACATGGTCACAGAACATTTTCTTCCAGATGAGAGAAAAGATCAAGTTAGCCATCTAAAGACCAAAAATACTAAAAATTTTGAGAGTCTAGTTTGAAACACAAAGTTATCATGCAGCTTTTAAATTATTTGAAATAATGAACTGTTGCTTTCCAAGAAGTCACAAGTTGCATTTTGGAGCTGAGCTTGCAAATCTGCCCCAGGATGAAAAGTTGGTGGCTCTGATTTGTAGAGTATTCATATTTGGGCACATCCGTTGTAATGTATCTTAGCTTACATGATGGCAGTTGACAGCCATGGGCACCTGCTGCATAAATATAAAAACAGCACAATGAAAGTAGGTGTACAAAACTTATAATTTTAGGATTATTAAAAGTTAAATGCAGAAGGCAAACCTGTCAGACTTGTAGGGAGAACAAAAGGATAATGCATTTATGACCTAGAGAACAAAAGGATTTCTTAAGACACAAAATGTGCTAACCATAAAGGAAAAGACTGGTGAATTTGTCCAAGGAAAAATTAATAATTTTTTTACCAAAAGATGCCATAGAGTGGGAAAAAAAATAAACAAGTTACAAACTTGGAGAAGGTTTTGCAACACACACAAAAAAACAGAAGAGAAAAAGATATATACTAGAAATATTATTTTAACCTCATACCAAAAATAATACACAAAAACATCCTCATGTAAGTCAGTAAGAAATAGATAACCCTGTAGAAAATGAGAGCATAAGTCATAAACTGGCATTCCACAGGTGAGAAAATCTAAATAACTAATAACTGTATTACGCATCTTAAAATATGTATAACTTCATTAGTAATTAAAGTCACAATAAGATACCATTTTACCCCAAGCTTAGCAAAAATTAAAAAACAAACTAAATTTATGTAGAGCAAGCAGGACTCTCATTCACCACTGGCAGAAGATAAACATGTACAGCTACTTTGAGAAAATTTTGGCATTATCTTGTAAAGTTGAATTTTAAATAACCGCTCAAAATCGCACAGTCAAAATTCACCCTAAACAATATAATCTACTGTGGGGACCAATCTTTCAAAATGTTTCTTGATTAAGAAGATATTTTGATGTTTTATTAACCACAACGTCTGCTTATTTGAAGCTTATCAGTACATATTTGTGAATGCATAGAGCCAGCAGACAGTCCTGGGTGTGCATGTGGATTGCAGCCCCTTTACGTAGCTCCACAAAACCTCAAAGGTCTTCTGCCCCTAGTTTAAGAATCATCTTCTGTCGCAACCTCCATGACAGCCAATATTAGCAATGGAGTTGTTTCTCTATTCCCTTTGAAGGGAAGGTGAGGAAAAGGAGTGAGTGATCACTCACTCACTAAAGGAATTTAATTTGGCCAAACAAATTAACGCTCTGTGCATTAGGTCATATGAGAGCTGATGTCAGAAAAAAAAAGTAAGTAAACATTCCACAAACATACATTCTTTTTCCTGTTCCTTCTCTAGTTGATCTGTAAATACCCACCGGCTTTGCCATGTTGTATGAAACTTACAGCAAGCCACATCTTCATTTGAGCTGCAAAAACCTTCTTGGTCAGATTGTCACACCCATTTAGTATTCATTTGTTCTATTAAATGCCAGCATATGTTATATCTTGAGTGTGTACTGGTGACATTTTAATTTTTTAATCAAAAAGTTTCTTACTCTAATGCTTTCAGTGGAAATTTAGACAGATAATAAGTATGCAACTATAAACACAAAGTGTGACAAGTGTCATAAAGGAAGCTACAGGTACAGTGAGGAAGCTACACTCAAGAATAGTCAGGTCCACTGGGGTGAAGTGGTCTCTGACGACAAGTCCTGTAAAACGAGAGTCAAAGGATGGAGACGGGCCAGCCAGTTCAAGGAGGTGTCCAGAGAAAGAGCAGTTCTTCTTGACTTCCCAGGGGTCTTCTAAATAAACATCTCACGACACCACCCACGGTGCTTGCTGTGGAATTCCAATATGGAACTTTTCTCTAACAGTGACACATTAGGAATGTAATGTTAACCTATCTCTTTTTACATCATAATAAAATCTATTATTTCCCTAATAAAAAATTAAGGACCAATTATTCTATTGTCCCAAACTGAAATCTCCCTTCCCCACAGATACTCTTCTCTTTCTGACATTCTCTCAAAACTCTTCAACCACCCTCAACTCCTTCAGTCTCCTTTCTCAGTGCCCTCACGTGCCAAGTCCCGCGGATCCCTTCTCTGGGATCTCTTCCATCCACTCTCATCATCATTGCTGCCACCCACTGAACTCTCTCCCCAGCTCCTGTCCTTGCCTCCAACCGACCACCAATCCCCAGCCTTTCTCTGCTCTGATGATCAATGTGGTTTCTGCATCCATCTTTCTCAGTCACAGCCCTAATGCTACCATTCCCCGATGAAAAACCTTTAGTGACTCTCCATGGTGAGACAAACAAAACCCTAATTCTGTACCCTGGTATTTGAGGAGGTCCCTGGCTTCTTACAGAAGCTTCAGTTGTCTTGGCTTGTTCTCATTTCCCCTGAGAGGCTCACAGTTCCTCCATGACTGCTCATCTGTCCTTCCTACAATACAACTCTGTCCCCACATACTATCTCTTCCTATCCACCCTTCAAGGTCAGGCTCAGATGCTTCCTCTGTTCAGACACTGCAACCAGAGGAATTTTTTGTTGTTGTTGAAACCTCCAGGGCCTTTTGTACCTTCCTTGCAATTTTTACCTTTTTTTGAGACAGTCTCGCTCTGTCACCCAGGCTGCAGTGCAGTGACACGATCTTGGCTCACTGCAACCTCTGCTTCCTGTGTTTAAGGGATGTTCATGCCTAAGCCCCCCAAGTAGCTGAAATTACAGGTGCAGCCTGGCAAATTTTTGTATTTAGTAGAGACGGTGTTTCGTCATGTTGGCCAGGCTGGTCTTGAACTACTGGCCTCAAGTGATCCACCTGCCTTGGCCTCCCAAAGTGCTGGGATTACAGGTGTGAGCCACTGCACCTGGCCCACAATTTGTACCTTTCCTGTGGCATTTACACACCCTGCCTTAGAGCCTACTTTATCTGTCCATAAGTCCCATCAGCTCTAGTGGACTGTGGTTTTCCAGGGAGCAGAGGTGGTGCCTTCGCACTTTCCCCGTCTCACACCTATTTCTGTGACTTTCTTGTTGGAGGAATATAAATATTTATTGACTCAATCAGGGATATAGGTTTAAAATACTATTCTGTTTCTCAGATTCAAAACTTCAGTGATGAAAAAGGGAGCACCTTGAAATATAAAAATCACTTTCTATTTCTACATTTCTACACACCTATGTATTATTTGATCTTAAATAATAGACAACTTGAAATTTTCTCTGATAAGATTTTGAAACTAAAGCTTATCATGGTAATTATCTTTACCTATGAAAATGTACATATCACCTTTTACATAGTAAATATTCAAAAACTATTGCTAACTTATGGTTTCTATGTATTAAATATTAATACTGTGTTATTTTCTAATGGCATAAAAATTCAAATTCTACAAACAGGTCAAACACAAAAAGTATAGGAAGGAAAATGAGTTATGTATGAGGTAACAGATTTTACTTTTATTTCTTATACATTATTTTAAAAACACTATCAGAAAAGTGTCTAGATTTATCATCAGCATTTTCCACATTTATTACACACCAAAGAATCCTGGGTGTAGTAGGTTACTTTTTCAATTACCCATTAATTTCAGTTTATTAATAGCTTATCTCAAAGGTATATGAGTGAGCTATTAAATGTTGAAGTAAGGAACAAAAAAGCCAAAAACATATAGAAACAAAAAAAAATACAGGCATTTGTGAGAGGGTGAGAATGACAGTGGAAATTTTTTTGCGGGGGTAGTCTGGCTCTGTCTCCTAGGCTGGAGTGCAATGGTGAAATCTTGGCTCACTGCAACCTCCACCTCCCGGGTTCAAGCAATTCTGCTGCCCTGGCCTCCCAAGTAGCTGGGATTACAGGTGCCTGCCACCATGCCCAGCTAATTTTTGTATTTTTAGTAGAGATGGGGTTTCGCCATGTTGGCCAGGCTGGTCTTGAACTCCTGACCTCAGGTGATCCACCCACCTCGGCCTCCCAAAGTTCTGGGATTACAGGCATGAGCCACCACGCCCAGCTGGAAATAATTTTTAAAAGAACAAAAAATATGAAGAGACGTATGGAATATGTTAGCCAGTCATCCCATTGATAACTCTCTTCCACGTCTTAGGCTCAATAGATAAACTATACACACTGGTTTCATTTTTCTTTTTCTTTTCTTTTTGTCACCACCTTGACCCCAAACTCTGGGCCATTGTCAGATTAATCTTTTCAGAACTGATTTCAGACATCATCAGCAATAAGCAACCTAGCCTACCTCAAAAACAGCTCATATCTGTGTAAGTGTTTATTCAGGGAAATTAAGCTCATATTGACGATGAAGGTGTTGTTGCTTAGTCTCTCTTTCATCCCTGAATTTTCCTCCACTACAGTGAGCAAGAAGCTATGAAGCTAGCTCCCATTTTCTGCTGCCCAGTACCTCCCCTATGCCACAGATAGAGCATGCATTCATTGCCAGCGTTTCTGAAGTACTCAGAAAGTATATGCAATGGTCCTATTAAAAAAAAAGATGCTCTTTTCAACAATCCATTAATCATAGAATCATTGCAGTATGTGCATAGATTTCAAAAAGTAGGTCTATCCAGGGCAAGAGTAGGTCTCTCTGGGCCAAGAGATATTATAGTATCAATGATACAGAGGAGGCTAACCTCAAAATGCACCAACCCATGCTGGTTGGAGGCTGTAATTTCTGATATTAGTTTATTAATGTTCCTATTCCTCACTAGATGGTGAACAGAAACAAGGTCTGTTTTGCTCACCAATAGCTAGATGTTCGCAGCATCTAACATATTGACATCTAGATAATATTCAACAAAAAATGCATCAATTAATGAATGAATGAACAAGAGAAGGCTTAAAAGTACAAATTGTCCTGAGAATATAAAGCCCTGACTTACAAAGTGGATTCCTGATACCAGACCACCTTATCAGAACTGAATTTGGTAGGAAGGAAAGGAGAATGCAAAAAGGCTTTAAGTAGATGCAAAGTGAAAGAAAGAATATAGAACATTGGCTCCACGGAAAATAATGTCAAATTCAGCAGATTTCAAAATGTAGTTGGTAGTCAATTATGCTTCATGAATACCCATGAAATAAATATTATGCTGTGAATAGACTATTAAGATAATTTACTTAAAAAGAAAAAAAGCCCTAGTCGCTGTTATAACTTCCCCTACATAGAATATATATTGATTTTCCAAAAAATTATTAAACTCTTCTAACTTTCCAAGTCTTTTTAATTTCTCAGATAACTGACTTCCTGTATTTATTCTGAACTTCCTTATAACTTAGTTATTTCACAGCTTCTTAATACACTTCTCTTATTAAATGCTTTTTCCACTTTCAAGGAAGTCTACCAATGGCATTACTTCTATTTGTGCAAACTAATTTATTAAGATATGAATTTCTGTTTTGTTTTCCTTTTTTTCATATTTCCAAGGAAGTGATAAGATCTTTTGCAATCATCGAGACATAAATAAAAGAGCAGCCTATCTTTGGAAGGAGTAGCTGGAGCAAGTCAACTGTTGTATTCACTTTCCATGCTACAAACATATTACCATTAACTTCATGGCTTAAAACAACACACACTTATTATCTTACAGTTGTATGTAGGAGTCCAAGCACTGCTTAACTCAAGCCTCTGCTCAGCATCTCACCAGGTGACAATCAGGAAGTCGACTAGGCTGTGTTCTCATCTGGAGGCTCAACTTAGGCAGAATTCATCTCCAGATTCTTTCAGATTGTTGGCAAAATTCATTTCCTTGTGCTTTGCAACCGAAGGTCCTGACTTCTTACTAGCTGTTGACTGGAGGTTGTCTTTAGGTCCTTGATGTCATTCACTCTCTTATATAAATAAACATATTCATGAGAGTGACATCCAATTGTCACTGGTTGGAAATAAATAATAGGTTCCCTGTGGGTTCAATAGGAGGGGATTATACAAGGGCATCACTCATTGGTGGCCACCTGGGAGTATGTCTGCCACAACTACCTTTTTTCACCTGCTTGCCAAATGTTCAAGTTGAATATGCAAAGTCCTCTGATGAGGAAATGCTCTTCATGGTCATTGATGAATGATCATTATAGTGATTTGAAATTTTAATCCTAGAATCCTCAAGTTGTGATCAGAATTTCTAGCTCTTTCTGGCATTTCTTTTCATCTGCAGAAATAAGAAATCATTTAAGTAGGGGGAGAAATTACAAAGCCAGTTTGGTGAATAGACTAAGAACAGCAACCATGGCAGATGGGGATAATGCCAATCTTTTACAAAATAGTGAGGATTATCACCTGCTGTATTCAGTAAGTAATTTATCACTAATACAATTTTTTATTTTCAAATTACTCCTATCCTCTGTTTTAAACTTTCTTAGGTTATGGTTCTGTCTGTGAGTCTTCTCCCACAACTATTTTCCCTGAAGTCAAACAACAATGAAAGCCATTTATCATCTTCTCTCCCCTCTCGTTGAACTTATCCCATTAAAAATAGTCCTTTGACTTCTATGAAACAAAGAGAAATTAGACAGTAGACTTAGAGCCCAAGAAGGAGAAAAGTACTTTAAAATCACACCCCATTACCAGACTACCACCACTAGCTTCTTCAATTTTTTTTCTCTTTCTAATGCCAAAAAAGCTTTTACAAATTTCTCACTAGTTTCATCCCATTGTTTAGATACTATTTGGACATGGTCTTACCCCATTATATTGCCCATTCTTGACTGAAATTTGGGCAATGTACAGGGAGGGTGAGAGAAGACAGATTGAGTATAAATAAAAGTAGAAAATGGAGACTATTTCAATAAACATCTTGAACTTGCTTCTAGCTATTTTAAACTTGCTCAAATCTAAAGTGTATTTTTTAAAATACTCAGTTTAGAATCAAAATCTATTTTTTTGAAAATGAATCCCATATGTTACCATTTACTTATACTTAGCTTCTTAGGAACACTGTAAAGATTATTTGAGGTCAAGTCTTGCTTGAGTGTTTTTAAATGTGTTAACCTACTAGGCCATGGGTTAAAAGGAGGGTGAGAAAGAACTCTTTCTTTCTTAACACTGAATGTCACTATACCATCTACTCTGTAGAGAACTATAATATTTTATTTTTCACAAAACCAAATAAGTTGGTTTGACAGCCAGACGAATCATCAAGGAAAACAGTATTTCAACAAAACTGATTTAATTTAATAATATACTTTGGAACAAGTATAGAAATAGAATTAGGAAAATGCGTCACACGAAGCTTCTCCATTAAACCCAGCACAAGAAGCACAGTGTTTCAACATGACCCTTCCATGAAAGAGTCTCATGCTTAACCAGGATCTCCAAGGAACAGACTTTCTCTGCTCTCATTCCTCTACCTCAAGGTCCTAAGGTAACTTTAGAGAAATCTGGTGATAATCAAGATCATGGGACCTGATTCTTGGGACCTCACCTCCCAGAGAAGTGCATGGTTATCAGACCTATCCTGTAGTGGGGGTAACTTTGGTTCTTATCTCCATGTTACACTCTTTGCCTCCATTGTAAATGGGTGCTATAGAAATTAGTTCAAAAGGAGGAATCCTAGGAAAAGAAGAGATGACAAGCCAGCTGCTGCCCTGATCCACACTCTTTCTTCTTAGGTTCCTGGCAGCTTCACCAGCATCCATAACTACAGTGTGAGGCAGATTACACAAACCTCAGGAACATAAATCTATTGATAGCAAATGTTCTGAAAGCAAATGAGAGGCGATCTCTCTGGAGTATAATCCACCATAAATAAACTCAGTTCTTCTTCTGGTAATTAGCTTTACAATTGTTCAAGCCAAAATATGCCCCAATGCAAGAATTACAGTCCCTTAAAACTCTCTTTTACTCTCAGCTCTTTTCAGATACCCACCATGGGCTTAACAAAGATAATTGTAGGATACCAAATACCTGTTCTGGTTTTGAGTTTAATTCCAGAAAGTAAATACTATTATTCTTTATTATTTATTTCCTTATACCCTATTTGGGTTTGAAGGGTATTTCAGTTTACAAAAGAACAAGATAAAATTTTTAATGAATTCAGCAAAGTTCATCTTTCACCTTCCTAGAATTCCAGTAAATGAGAAAAACATGATTAGTTTTAAGGCTTGCAATGTCCTTAAGGAAAAAAACAAATTACTGTAAATCTCATCAAAAGCACAGATCTTACGGGTACCAAGATCTTGGTACTTAGTTGTTAGATATGGCTTTTAACAGAAAAAGGAGAATGTTTGGTGGGGTTTTTTTTCTAAATTTTAACCAAATATTTCAGATTATTAAAGCTTAATTTGGGTTATTTATTAATTCAACAAATATTTTTGTACCCACTTTTGCCAGACACTGTGTTAGGCACTGGCAAATCAACAGTGAATGACCTAGTTACATTGCCTGTCCTCATGGAGCTTGCAAAATGGTCAGGGAAAACAAATAGTTAAGTAAATATCACAGCAAAACTAAATAACAAGGCCTGTGGCAGGCACGTGAAAACAAAGTGCTGAGGGCTATGTGTAGAGAGGCGCTAACCTGTTTGCTAGATCAAGGAAGACTTTCCCGCAAAAATGACATTCATGCTGAGACATAAAGCATGAATAGATGTTAACCAGCTTAGAGAGGGGGGTGAAGGCAGAAGCCACATTTCAGGCAAGAAGAAAAGCATACAGGAAGACCTCAGGTGTTTTTAAAACTATTTTATTTTCTGTCCAAATATTGTATTGTTTAATTTTTATGGATACCTAATGGTTGCACATATTTATGGGGTGCATGTGATGTTTTGATACAAGCATACAATGTGTAATGGCCAAATTTGTGTATTTGGGGTATCTATCACCTCAGACATTTATAACTCCTTTATGGTTGGGAACATTCTAAATCTACTCATCTAGTTATTTTGAAATGTACAACAAATTATGTTATTTATTCCAAATTGCATTAATTCGCTTTGCAATAAATTATTGTTGACAGTAGTCACCCCGTTGTATTACCAAACACTGTCTCTTATTCCTTCTATCTAACTATATTTTTGCACCCATTAACCTAATCCTCCTCATCCCTGCTCCCCACTACCCTTCACATCCTCTGGTAACCACCATTCCACTATCCACCTTCATGAGATCAATATTTTAGCTCCCACATATGAGTGAGAACATGTTACCTTTGTCTTTATATGACTGGATTATTTCTCTTAACATGTCTTCCAGTTCATCCATGTTGTTGCAAATGACAGGATTTCACTTTTTTTTTTAATGGAGGACTAATATTCCATTGTGTATATATATCACATTTTCTTTATCCATTCATCTGTTGATGGACACTTAGGTTTATTCCAATCTTGGCTTTTCCGAATATCAAAGTTTATACATGGGAGTACAGACATCTCTTTAGTATGCTGATTTCTTTTCTTTTAAATATATACCAAGCAGTGGGATTGCTGGATCATATGGTATTTATTTTTTTAAATCAACTTTTATTTTAGCTTCAGGGGGTACGTGTGCAGGTTTGTTAAATGGGTAAATTGCCTGATGCTGAGATTTGGGGTATTAATGGTCCCATTACCCAGGTACTGAGCATAGAAACCAATAGTTTTTCAAACTTTACCTTCCTCTTTCCCTCCATCATCTAGAAGTCCCCAGTTTCTATTGTTGCTATCTTTATGTCCATGAGTACTCAATGTTTAGCTCTCACTTATCAGTCAAAACATGTAGTGCTTGGTTTTCTGTCCCTGCATTAATTCACTTAGAATAATGGCCTTCAGCTCCTTCCATGTCGCTGCAAAGGACATGATTTTGTTCTTTTTTATGGCTGTGTAGTATTCCGTGGTGTATATGTATCACATTTTCTTTAGCCAGTCCGCCATTGATGGGCACCTAGGTTGATTTCCATGTCTCTGCTATTGTGAATAGTGGTAAAATGAAAATGCAAATGCGTATGTCTTTTTGGTAGAATGATTTATTTTCTTTTGGATATATACCCAGGAATGGCATTGCTGGGTCATATGGTAGCTCTGTTTTAAATTCTTTGAGAAATCTTCAAACTGCTTTCCACAGTGGCTCAATTACTTTACATTCCCACTAACAGTGTATAAGCATTCCTTTCGTTCCACAGCCTCACCAACATTTCTTGTTTTCTTGACTTTTTAATAGTAGACATTCTGACTGGTGTTAGATCGTATTTCATTATGGTTTTGATTTGCATTTCTCTGATGATAAGTAATGTGAAGCATTTTTACATATGTTTGTTGGTTACTTGTATGTCTTCTTTTGAGAGTAATCTGTTCATGTCTTTTGCTCATTTTTAATGGAGTTATTTAGCTTTTTGCTTGTTCAGTCGTTTAAGTTCCTTATAGATTCTGAATATTAGACCTTTGTTGGATGTGTAGTTTGCAAATATTTTTGCCTATTCTGTAGTTTGTCTATTCTGTTGTTAGTTTCTTTTGCTGTGCAAAAGCTCTTTAATTAGGTCCTACTTGTCAATTTTTGTGTTTGTTGCAATTGTTTTTCAGAACTTAGTCAATAATTATTTCCCAAGGCCAATGCCCAGGAAGATACTTCCTAGGTTTTCTTCTAGGATTCTTATAGGCTGGGTCCTTACATTAAAATCTTTAATCCATCTTGAGTTAATTTTATGCATGATGAAAAGTAGGGGTATAGTTTCATTCTTCTGCATATGGCTAGCCAGCTATTCCAGCATCATTTATGGAATAAAGAATTCTTTCCCCATTGTGCATTTTTGTCAGCTTTGTCAAAGATGAGATGGCTGTAGGTGTGCAGCTTTATTTCTTGATTCACTATTCTGTTCCATTGGTCTATGTCTGTTTTTGTACCAATACCATGCTGTTTTGGTTACTGTGGGCTTCTTGTATAGTTTGAAGTCAGGTAATGTGATGCCTCTGGCTTTGTTCTTTGTGCTTAGGATTGCTTTGGCTATTCAGGCTCCTTTTTGGTTTCCTGTGAATTTTAGAATAGCTTTCTTTAGTTCTGTGGAAAATTATGTTGGTAGTTTGATATGAATAGTGTTAAATCTCTAGATTGCTTTGGGCAATATGGTCATTTAATGATATTGATTCTTCCAACCCAAACAACAGATGTTTTTCTATCTGTTTATCTGTTTGTTCATTTACGATGTCTTTTAGCAGTGTTTTGTAGTTCTCCTTGTAGAGATCTTTCACCTTCTTTGTTAGATGTATTCCTAGGTTGTGTGTGTGTGTGTGTGTGTGTGTGTGTCTATTGTAAATGGGATTGTGTTCTTGATTTGGCTCTCAGCTTGAACATTATTGGTGCATAGAAATGCTACTGATTTGTGTACATTGATTGTGTATACTGAAACTTTACTGAAGACATTTATCAGTTCTAGTAGCTTTTTGGCAGAGTTTGAGGTGTAGAATCATAGCATCCATGAAGATAGATAGTTTGATTTCTTGCTTTCCTATTTGGATGCCTTTTATTTCTTGCTCTGGCCTCATCACTCTGGTTAGCACTTCCAGTACTATGATGGACAGGAGTAATGAAAGTAGGCACCCCTGTCTTGATTCAGTTCTCCATAGGAATGCTTCCAGTTTTTGCCCATCCAGTATGATGTTGGTATGGGTTTGTCAAAAATTGCTCTTATTATTTGGAGGCATGTTCCTTCAGCGCCTCATTTCTTGAGGGTTTTGGTCATAAAGGGATGTTGGATTTTATCAAAAGCTTTTTCCATGACTATTGAGATGATCATATAGTGTTTTTTTTTAATTCTGTTTATGTGGTGAGTCATATTTATCAATTTGCATATGTTGAACCAAACTTGCATCCCAGGAATGAAGCCTACTTGATTGTTGCGAATTAATTTTTTTTTTTTTGCAACAGGGTCTCACTCTGTTTCCTAGGCTGGCGTGCAGTGGTGTGATCACGGCTCCCTGTGGCCTCAGCCTCACTGAGTTCAGGTGATCCTCCCACCTCAACTTCCAGAGTAGCCGGGACTACAGGAGCATGCTACCACACCAAGCTAATTTTGTATATTTTTTATGGAGATGGAGTTTCACCATGTTGCCCAGGCGGGTCTTGAACTTCTGGGCTTAAGTGATCTGCCCACCTCGGCTTCCCAAAGTGTTAGGATTAAAAGTGTCGAATTAAATTTTTGATGTACTATTGGGTTCAGTTTGCTAGCATTTTGTTGAGGATTTTTTATCTATGTCCATTAAGGATATTGGCCTGTAGTTTCCTTTTTTCACTGTGCCTTTGCCAGGTTTTGGTATCGGGGTGATGCTGGCCTGATAGAATGAGTTAAGGAGGAGTCCCTCCTCCTTGTTTTCTTGGAATAGTTTCAGTAGAATTGGTTCCAGCTCATGTTTGTACATATGGTGGAATTTGGCTGTGAATCCATCTGGTCCAGGGCTTTTTTTGTTGGTAGCCTTTTTTATTGTTATTATTAATATTGATTCAATTTTGGAACTCAATATTGACTTGTTGAGGGTTTCAGTTTCTTCCTGATTCCATCTCAGAATATTGTTTGTTTCCTGGAATTTATCCATTTCCTCTAGATTTTCTAGTTTGTGTGCATAGATGTGTTTATAATAGTCTCTGAGGATACTTTATATTTCTGTGGGATCGATTGCAATGTTACCTTTGTCATTTCTGATTGTGCTTATTTGGAGCTTCTTTTTTGTTTGTTTGTTTGTTTGTTAATCTAGCTAGAAGTCTACTGATCTTGTTTTTCCTTTCGAAAAACAACTTTTGGTTTCATTGATTCTTTGTATGGATTTTGGGGTCTCAATTTGGTTCAGTTCTGCTCTGATTTTAGTTATTATTTTCCTTTGCTAGCTTTGGGGCTAGTTTATTCTTGTTTTTCTAATTCCTCTATGTGTGATGTTAGATTGTTAATTTCAGATCTTTCTAACTTTTTTAGATAAATGTTTAATGCAATAACCTTTCCTCACAACACTGCTTTTGCTGCAATCCAGAGATTTTGGTATGTTGTGTTTCTGTTTTGATTTATTTCCAACAATTTTTGGACTTCTGCTTTAATTTCATAGTTTACCCAAATTCAGGAGCAAGTTGTTTCATTTTCATACATTATGTGGTTTTGAGAGATCATCTTGGTATTGATTTCTATTTTTATTCCACTATGATCTGAGAATATTGTTGGTATGACTTCAAGTTTTTAAAATTTATTGAGACTTCTTTTATGGCCAAGCCTGTGGTCCATTTTGTAGTTTGTTCTGTGTGCACATGAAAAGAAGGTGCACTCTCTGGTTGATTTGTGGAGTATTCAGTAGATATCTATTAGGTCCAGTTGGTCAAGTGTCAAGTTGAAGTCCAGAATTTCTGTGTTAGTTTTCTGCTACAATGCTTTCTATCTATGCTGACAGTGAGGTGTTCAAGTTCCTCGCTGTTATTATGTGTCTGTTTAGGTGTTTTCATAGGTCTAGAAGTACTTGTTTTGTGAACCTGGGTGCTCCAATATTGGGTGTGTATGTATTTAGAATAGTTACGTTTTTGTTGAATTGAATTCTTTTTCATTATTCAATGCCCTTCTGTAATATTTTTTTTTTACTATGTTGGTTTAAAGTCTGTTTTATCTGACATAAGAATAGTGATCCCTGCTCCTTTTTGTTTTCCATTTGCATAGTAGATCTTTATCCAACTTTTTACTTTGAGGCTTTACTTGTAAGGTGGGTCTCTAAAAGACAGCAGTTGAATGGGTCTTGCTTTTTCATCTAACTTGTCACTCTGTGTCTTTTAAGTAAGGCATTTAGACCATTTACATCAAGGTTAATAGTGATATGTTAATCACAATAGGATAGGTTTTGAAGTTGTTACCTGATGGCTTTGTAGTTTCTATTGTGTGGTTGCTTTATAGGGTGTGTGGGCTATGTACTTAAGTGTGTTTTTGTGGTAGCAGACATTGTTCTTTTGTTTCCATGTTTAGGACTCGCTTCAATATCTCTTGTAAGACTAGACTACTGGTAACAAATTATGGTAGTGCTTGATTGCCTGGAAGAGTTTATTTCTCCTTTGCTTATGAAGCTTAGTTTGGTGGGATATGTCATTTTTAGTTGGAATTTCTTTTCTTAAAAAATGCTGGAAATAGGCCCCCAGTCTCTCCAGGCTTGTAAGGTTGCTGCTGAGAAGTCCACTGTTAACCTGACAAGGTTCCCTTTGTATGTGATCTGACCTTTTTCTCTAGTTGCCTTTAAGATTTTTTCATTAGCATTGACCTTGGACAGTCTGGTGATTATATGCCTTGGTGATATTCATTTTGTATAGTATCTAACAGGTGTTCTCTGCGTTTCTCGTATCTGGATGTCTACTTCTCTAACAAGATTAGGGAAGTTTTCTTGAATTATTCTCTCAAATATGTTTTCCAGGTTGTTTGCTTTTTCTCCTTCTCTCTTAAGAATGCCAATAATTTGTAGGTTTGGTTGCTTTACATAATCCCATATTTCATGAAGACTGCTCATTTTTTAAAATTCTTTTTTCTTTGTTTTTGTCCTACTGGGTTTGTTTGAAAGATTGGTCTTCAAGCTCTGAAATTCTTTCTTTCTGCTTGGTCCAATCTATTGATAAATGTTCCAACTGTATTTTGGAATTCCTTAAGTGAGCTTTTCAATTCCAGAAGCTCTAATTAATTTCCTTTTAAAGATGTTTATCTGTTTCTTCATTTCTTAGATTACTTTAGAAGTTTCTTTGTGTTTATTTTCAACCTTATCTTGGATCTTGTTGGGCTTCCTCACAATTCATGTTTTGAATTCTTTGTCTGTCATTGCTGAGTTTCAATTTTGGTTCGTGACCACTGGAGAACTAGTACGATCTTTTGATGGTGTCACTACATTCAGATTTTTCATGGTGCCAGAATTTTTACTCTGGTTCCTTCTCATTTGGAGATGCTGGCACTTCTAACTTTTGTAATTATTTTCTTGCAGGTAGGATTTTTTTCTTTTTCTCTCCATCAATACCTATAAGCTAGGATTAAAGTTCAGTAAGAACAATTAATAACCAGTCATGTGTCCATCTTTGTAGCTAAACTTCAGAGTTTCTTTCTTAAAAGACAGATACTCAGAGACAAAGGGAATTCAGAGGGTTTAAACAAAATACTTTTTCACCAAACTACAGAGTTTATTCTAACCACTCAACCAAGTGAGAAATGAATCTGTTCATTTGGCAAATGGGTTAAAAAAGCATTCCAGGTTCTCCAACTGAGGGCATGTAACTGTTTCTGTTTTTCCACTTTCAGGCAAGAAGAAATGATAGATAAATTGGTCTATAGTCAAGTAAATTGCCACTGTAGAGACAAGAGATACAACTTGTAACACAGCTGGCCTGGACTGACAGAAGATTCAGTAACAATATAAAATAGCAGGAATGATGGAGCTGTAACTCTGTGTGATTCCTCAACATCTACCTGGAATAATCAACCATCTTCAGGATTGCAAGCCCCACCACTCCTGTGTTGCTTTATAATCAAAATGACACACTTGGGCAGTTTCTCCAACTGCCTGGTAAATTCAGTTTTCAAATACTAAGGTACTATATGGCATGGTGACTTTACCATTACTCCAGGGTGGGAAGTGACTTTCCACTGTTTGCGGATTACCAAAGGGAATAAAGCATATTTGACAGTCCCATCTTCATAAAGTCATTTACTTCTCGTCTTCTCAAACTTCTCTCTCTACTAGTAGCATCAACAGCTTTTGGGTAGGATGTGTTCACAAGCATAGAAATGTGTCATGGAGATCCCAGCGGAGCAACTGATCTCCACTGATCCCAAAACATCAAATTATAGAGTAAAATGTGACATGAATAGTTATTTGCAGTCCCTTCCTCTTTGCCATCTGTTGCAACTCAGCCCTGACCACTTATCAGACTGAGCGTATGCAATAACCATTGCATCTTAACACCTTTGTCTTAATTCCAAGCACTGCTTATTGCAAAGCCTTCTCTCTGCCAAAATAAAGACTGCTCCCAACTTCTTTCGGCAAAGATCACATGCTGCTGTACTGCACTTTCAGGGTCTGCATCCCATCTGCTATCTGGCAGAAAAAGATCCTTCAAAATGTGTGACATAATCTAGGGGAACGTCCAACTATTATCCTGGATAAATTTAATGGCAATTGTAAATGATGTGTTTAACACCCAGTCTTCCCAGTTCTATTAATGTTCTAGTCTATTCACCTTCATCTCCACTTTATTTCTGCTATAGAGATTTGTATGTTATAATTACTGTAACTGATGTACAGTCAAAAATCTTAAACAATATTCTACACTCTCATCACATTATCCTAGCCTGCCTTAGAACTTCCTGTTCTCTCATATACTTGCTTTTGACCACACTGCAGTCTTCAACTCCTTGAACCTCCATTTCTTTTCAATTTACCTTTCTACTCCAGTCCTTATTTCCTTTCTTACCATTTCAACTTTGTTGACCCATGTCCTCTGTCACACTTCCAATAAAACATCAACCATAGGTGGCACCAAATACCTACTTTCTCTCTTCCAAACTCTGGGCTGATGATTGAAAAATCACACACACACACACACACACACACACACACACACACACACACACATGACATGGGTACATTGTAAATTCATAATATCTTAACAAGTGATTCTGCAAGATTAAGTAATATTGAAGATACCCCCACCTAGAAATTCTACCAATACCATTGAAGAGCTTCATGGAGAAGAAGACTTGTACAAGGGAATTCAGTAAAGGTGTGTTTGTAATAGAAGAAAGGAAGACATAAATCAATTGCCAGTTAGGGACATGGATTAATATTCTCTGTTATATTCAAACAATGACTTAGCCAGCCCTCTGATCCCAGCACCCTCCACCACTCTAACTTCTTCCCACCCAGAGAAAATAAATCAAGAACTTTCTCAACTGCTTACCCCATTCACACACCTATAAACTTACGTGCACCTTCACCTCTCCTCATTTGCATCTTTCCTAACTTAGTAGAAGGGTTTCTTCCTTCAGTTCTCTGTATTCCATCCCTGCCCCCAACAAATTCTTAGTGATCTCCTTTCATTGGATATCCCTTGTCTCAATTTTGTCTTCATTAACTCCATTTAAGTCCTTCATTCAACACAACAATACTGAACGCCAAGCATGTCCCTGCCCTCTGTTAACTGCTAAACATGCTACTAAGCACAATACAGATGTGGCCACTGCTGTCATAGAACTTAGGCAATACCTATTGCTCCCTGGTGGTACTTCCCTTTCAACCTATATGAATGCTAAGGCCTTTCCCTTTCTCTCTTTCTTATAATTAAACTTCTCAAAATATGTCTGTATTCACTGTTTTCATTTGCTCTCCTCTTTAACCTACTGCCCTCTGACTTCTAAAATCTCTCCAGCCAATATTATGTATAAATTTCCCATTTAATGCAATGAACACTTTTTATTTCTTCTCTTGACTTCTCTTGAATGATTGACACTCCAAACTTTCTTGAAATTTTTTTCTTACTATCAGTGGCATTATAATTTTCTGGATTTCTTCTAACAACTATGGCCACTCCTCTTGCCCTACTCAGCCCAAAACGTGGTATTTATCAAGATTACCATCTCAGGTGTTTTAGCACACTCCACAGTTTCCTTAAAAGACTCATTCATTCCCATCCCATAAACTATAGAAACCTCTATATTACAATGACTCTTAATCCCTGGCTTCGGTATAAATCTCACCCCTGAATTTCTTTCTTATACCTCATAGTGCCAACTGAACATCCTCATCTGGGCAGGTGCCTCAAACCAACACTTGCAGGATAGGATAATAACTCTCCCACTAATAAGAATTATAACAACTGATAAAATACCAAAAAAAAAGTTACTATAAAATATCTAAGACCAAACCAAGGCAGCCAATATTTGAGCCAAGGGAAGCATATTGATGTGAGGCCTATGTTCACAGCAGTTTTCACCCTCAGGGCATTTGTCAATCACAGGGCAAGATGAAAAGGCCAAAGAGAAACAGCAGTATACAGTTTAAATGCAATGGTACAAAGACAGTCAGGACTTGAAAGATCAAAACTCCAGAGAAAGGGAACCATAGAGAAGCATGACCAGTAGTCTGTTTAAAATGTAAAACATGCAAGCTGAATCTCTGATAGATCAAGCAGAAAGCATCAATAAAAGGCTAAAAAGCTGAGCACAGTGTTGTTACACTCTTACTGTGTTAGGGACACAAAAACTGGAGTTTAGGGCTCACCAAAGAAGTGTCCAGTCTTTTTTGAGATCTCTTGAAGGTCTATCCCATAGAACTAAGGGCAAACTGGAAACAGTTCAGCTCAACCATATCAAAGTTATTTTCTCTTATTCGACCATCCTACCAAAAGAAATTTAAATCTTCTGTGAAAGAAAATAACATTATCCAAAGCCTCTATATCTTGTCACTTACAGGGTACACCATTCTATTAAAAATTCCAATGAGGAAATAAAACAGGGCCTCATGACTGAAACCAAGAGAAAAAGCAAGGAATAAAAGTACATTGAGAGGTAATACAAATATCAAAGTTATATAAAACAGACATTAAAATAATTATTAGCAGTATTTCTAGGAAAAAATAAATAAATGGAGTGTGTTATCAGAGTACTGAAATCTACAATAAAGGTATCAAATGGAACTTGTAGAACTGAAAAATACAATTAAAAAGAAGAACTCAAAGATAATTTCTATAGAATAGATACACCAAAAGAGAGGACTAGTACATTGGTCAGGTTAAAAAATCAAGATTGATACTCAGAAGAAAAGGATTAAAATACCAAAAAAAAGTAAGAAACATATAGAACGTAAGTAATATACATGTAATTGGAGTCTCAAAAGGAGAAGAGAGAGAGAATAAAGAAAAAGCAATATTGTAGCTATAACTAGGTAAGAATTTACCCACGGATTCAAAAAAGTTTATGAACCCATATAGGGTAAATACAAACAGAACTATATGTGGGCAACCAAAGACAAAGAGAAATTTTAAAGGTGGCCAGAGAAAAGAAGATATTATTTTTAGAGAAGCTATCAAAAAGACTGAAAGCTGAGTTTTAAACAAAAACAATAAAAGTCAAAGCTGAAAGAAAAATGACTGCCAACATGGATTTTTTTTACTGGTGCAAATAATCTTCTAGAAAGAAGGTAAAATAAAAATGATTTCAGGCAAACAAAACCTAAGAGAATTCATAGTCAGCAAATCTAAACTAAAAGAAATACCAAATTAAGTTCTTTTGGCAAAATAAAAATTATTTCAGATGGAAGTATGGTAATGCAAGAAGGGATGAGAAGCACTGGAAAATGGTAAACATGCTGCTGATACTAAATAAAACTTGATCACTTGGTTGTTTAAAGTGGTAACACTAATGTATTGTGAGTTTTATAACAAATGTAGAGGTTAAATATATGACAGTAATTTTACGTAGGACAGGTAGTAGTTGAAATTGAAGTGTTTAAGGTCCTTGCATTACATAGAAAATCAGAGCCTGATTAGAACTTAATTTAAGGCAGGGTTTCATAAGATACAGATGCTTGTTATAATAGATTAACCGTTAAGCAATGTTTTGCTAACAAACTAAAATACAGAAAAAATGAAGCAATAAAAACAATTAAGTAAATGCAAAACAAAGAGATAGGGAAAAGTACAAGTGAAACAAACAGAAAGTGTTTATAAAATTAAAAGATTTAAGCCAAAATACATCAGAAATTATATTAAATGTAAATAGAATAAATATCTCTTCTAAAAGACAAGGATTGTCAGACCAGATTGTATCATATACATATATAACTAGATTGTATTATATAAATATTTGTTGACTAGATTGTACCATACAAATATACTGTGAAACTTTTTGTATCATTATGTTTAAGGTATAAATAACTCTTGTAAGTATCATATATGTATTTTGTGGTGCAAAAGTAATTGTGGTTTTTGCCATCATGTCGCATGGCAAAACCGCAATTATTTTTGCACCAACTTAATATGTCGATATAGATATATACATAGACCCATATAGTATGTGGATGTAAGTATTTTTATATATATATATGAATTTGCAGGTCAAAAATATTCAGAAAAAATGTTTTTAAGGTACAAATTTAAAAAAGCAATACAGTACGACTATTTACATAGCATTTACATTGTGTTTGGTATTATAGGTAATCTAGAAATGATTTAAAATATACAGGAGGATATATGTAGGTTAGATACAAATACTATGCCATTTTATGCCAGGGACTTGAGCATCTGCAGGTTTTGGTGTGGGAGGCGGTGGTCCTGGTACTGGGGTGGGAGTTCCAGAACCAATCCTCGGTGGATACTATGGGACAACTCTACCTCCTTCAAATTTTATGCTGTTCAAGTAGCACCTCCTCTATGAATTCCTCCTGGACTGCTTACTTCCTGTTGCTACCCCAAGATAGGTGATCCTTTTCTGTGAATTTAAATTTGCTTCTGATCTAGTCCTGCTCAAAATGCGTGTAATTATCCCTTTACTCATCTGATTCTCCAAACAAACTGAGGAATCAAGAGCATGAGTAGTGCCCTTTACTTCAGATACCAATAGATCACACAAAGTCAGCACAAAGTAGGCCTTCAATAAATAAATGAAAAAAAAAAAAGACTCATCTTTGTTGTACAACCATGCCTCAGTTAGTTACCTATGGCTTCTTTCTTGAATCTAAAGAAGTCACACAATTTTATTTATTTATTTTTGGTAAATTTAAAACCTACCTAGAGAGAATAAAAATATTAAATAATTAAGATCATTTTTCAGAATTTTACTGTTTTGCTTGTCGAATCCTAACATTATATAAACTTACCAAAAAATGGAAATTCAAACTCTCAAAAATAGATTAAATTCCATATCTACAGAAATTAAGGCAGGGGCTCTGGACTCAGACTGCTTGGGTTCTAAATCCCAGCACCCCCCATTCACTAGCTGTGAAACAGTGACCAAATTACTTAACCTCTCTGTGCCTCTGTTTCTTCATCTGTAAAATTAGATCAGTGTCTTTGTCTCACACAGTTGCTGTAAGGATTAAATGAGGTGATAAATGTAACACACCACACATAGTGCATGTGCCTGTTTGATTACTATCTAGTGGTAGTAATGGCAATAGCATCAGCAGCAGTAATCTAGATTTTAAAAATGTCTATTTACTGTATGAAAATATTCTCAGTAAATTGTATGACAGAGAGTTGTGGCCATAAGGCAAAAACAAAAAAAATTATTCTATTGATGCATTATTCCTTGAAAAGTCTTCAACCAAACTGTCAGTACTTTCAAAGTATAACTTAGGAAGATATTCATGTGAAAAGTATTGAATTATTGTCACAGGAATTATGCAAAGCAAGTTACAGGTGTTTCAAAAATACTACCTTTTGTTTAAAATAAAGATGAAGGTAAATAAACACCATATGTTTTTCACTATCAGGTTTTTAAACATTTAAGTCAGTAAGTTCCTTCCTCAATAGTATAATAGTATAGTCTTTGAAAATATAAAAACCCATTATTGATTTAAAATTAAAACAATGCTGGTAATACTGCTCCAAGAATCTGACTCTTTTTTAAGAATAAAAATCATTATTTTACCTTCAAAATTGATTTGCATGGTGCTTGATTAAAATGATTTGCAAATTAAGTAACTTTCTATTCCCTGAACCATAAAAAACTTTCCTTCCTCTGAACTTAGTACTAAGATTTGTTCCTCTCTGTCCAATAAAATTTTCAGAGATTCAGTACTCTTACTGCCATTTCCAACAATCAGAGAGCTAGACTTCTTTTAAGATTGGAATAAATAATAGTTTTTTAAAATCTTGGTGATACGGCACTTAAATGGCCTTCAACTTTCACTTTTGGGGAAACTATTTTTGCATTTCTGATAGTAATGATTAGATGCATAAATAACACAGTGACATATGGTTCTGAAGAGAGCAGAAAGACTATGTATAATTTTCCATTAAAATGTGTTGGAAAATAAACCTGAAATAAAATTTGATATGTTCATCATTATTTTACAGAGGCTTTTTATGACAACAACAACAAAATATTGTATACAAGATATATATGTATATATGTATATATGTGTATGTGTATATATATACATATGTGTATTTATATATACA
This sequence comes from Pan troglodytes, assembly GCF_028858775.2. Taxonomy (NCBI): domain Eukaryota; kingdom Metazoa; phylum Chordata; class Mammalia; order Primates; family Hominidae; genus Pan; species Pan troglodytes. The sequence continues at coordinate 112,273,436 of NC_072403.2, forward strand.
TATATGTGTATATATGTACATATGTGTGTGTATATATGTGTGTGTATTTATATATAGATATATATATATCTATATATATAGATATATATATCTATATATATAGATATATATATATCTATATATATATATATATCTGGAAGTCCTCATGACATCTATAAGCTTAAAACAAATCTTTTGCCTTAAAAATCCAAGTAACAATTTTACTACATCCTTATCTTTATGACATGAAATTTTTCCATTAATTATTTTCTGCATTCTGATACAGAAATAAGTTTAAATAATAAATTTATTTTTAATTGTTAATGCAGATTTAATATGAAAATGTCTTATTATTTACACATTTTAATACTGCTTCAATGGAATGCCAGAAAAGGTTCTTAAAAATAGGAATATTCAACACATAAATTGTTTTAACTAAAACTCTCCTGACAATGTTTTAAATGATTATGTAATTAAGCTGACTGTTTTGACATATTTTAGACACAAGCTAGAACTGTATAATTCTGTCCCATTTGCCAGCAGCAGAATATATCTTGAAAGTAAAAAAAAACTTACTTTCAATAAATAAATATTATCTTTGAAAGTTAACATTTTGATACCATAAAAGGCCATATTTCTGTGTATGGCAAAATTAAACAATATTCTTTCCAAGTACTAAAAGTATAACTATGAAATGAAGAAGGCAAGAAACAATAATATACATCATTATGTCCAAATTGATGTTTATAACCGAAAGACACTTTGATGCCTACTGCAGACTTATCATATTGCATGCAAAGTCAGATCAGAATAAGTCAAGCAAACAAAAAATTCCAAATGAAACCATGTCAGTAGAGAAAATCCTATCTCCTAAAAGAACACCGAATACAGGCAATCCCTATAGGCTTTTATATGACATCCCACTTCCACCTGGCAGTGAGTTTCCTAACCAGTGAGTGGCAACTCAGCAATGTCACAAAAATTCTCAATAGCAATTTTTTCATTAAAATGTCAATGGAAAAGACAAAAACTCTAACTCAAGCAACTTCTGAACGTGAAAATATCCAGATATGAAACTTTATAGCAAGAAGTGACTCAAAATCAACAAAATTAATTTAAAAGATATTTTTGACCATATGTAATCGCTCTTTGGCCAGTTCCTAAAAGCAAAGTAACAAAGCTGCTTAATTTTAATATTTGTTTTGTTTAAATTCTTTTAAGCATAAAAAGTTTATTAACCAAAAATAATTCACACAGGAAAGTATAAAGGAAACAGAAATAGCACACAATTCAATCTAGCAGATTTATCTTCATCATTGGCTTTAAAAACAAAAGTAGAACACACATAAAAAATTCCAACTGTTCAGAAGGGCATAAAATGAAAAGTAAAAATCGTCCTCTTCCTCTCACCACTATTCATCTTAGTCTTTTCTAAAATTGTCTTAAAATTTTTAATATATTCATCCAGAAACGCATGTTTATATTTGTGCCCACATTTACATGTACTCACCTACCCTTGCACAAGCATTTTTCTGTTCTTCCACTTAAAAACATAACGCAGAAACTATACAATTCTAACGTTAGAATTCTGTTATAAAAAATGGAAACATTATTTTTACGATTGCCTCATTACATTTTGTAGTAAGCATTATTTTGAAATAAATCCACCAATTGCATGTGGCTTGTTTCAAGTCCCTGTAATTAATTCAAATGACTTATAAAGACATCGAAATATCCACAGATATGACATCCAAATATCTACAAAAAGTGAAGGAGAGTTCTTCAGATAATTCTATGTAGGCCCCATGAAAAATGGAATGAATAAAATTGCAAAAGCCCTTAAAAAAGAGACAATTCAGATAAAATCAAAGCTAATTATAAGACTTAAAATTTGTTTTATAAACTACTATTTAAAGCAATCTAAAAAAACCTACCTTCATTTACCACTGCTAAGACTGAATATAGAAAGATATAGAAATTAGGTAAGAGATATAAATTTTTAAAAAATTGATAGTCTAACATTCACATCCATTTTGTATCATAATTACATGAAAATAAATAAAACTCTCTTCCCAAAAAGTTTTATTTGAATTTTCAAAAAACAACTGAAGTTAGATTGATGTCTCAATTTTATACTTGGTTTTGAAATCTCTTCAAATTGAAATTTTAACATCTGCCTACTTTATCTGAACATATTTTAAATATTTTTAATTAAAATAATTCATAATTCTGTTTATTTTTAATTCTTCAAAAAAATCCTAATTCTGTTTATTTTCATGAATAAAAATCTATTTCTTTATTTCAACATATTCTAACCCCAAATCAAAATTTTATCTATCAAAAATTACATTTTAGCTTAGAGATATAAATCTTATGATTCCCACTTTAATTCTTCTACAACACAATCTACCTCATAGGAGAAAAAATATTCTCTAACTAAATCTGCAAATTTTTTATTATTAAATCAGAGTTGCTGATCAAGGCATCTTAGACCTCTGTCTCAAATTTTGTCAATACCAATAACCTGACTTATGATGGAGTAAAAGTCAAACTTCTAAGTTGGCACTCATATTAAGAAATGCTTGAGGGGGGGAAGTTAATTTAAATTAATATTCTAATAGGTGAGGCTACCTCTGCCAGAGAAGAATATACCTCTTCAGTTGAAAGAGATTCCTGAAATTTACAATAAAGAGACTTCATCGAAAATAAAAACACTGCATAGCAGAGTAGTTTTAGGAAGCAGATTATGTGCATTTGATCTGCATAGTTCAGAAAGAGATTTTGAAATTTCTTTCATGATTAGGAACGACTTGCCCTTACTGCTTGAATACAAGTGCATTTGAAAGTCAACATTTGCTTTTAAATGTGCTTATCTTTTTCTCTCCCTTGCCTGTCTCTCTGGAAGCCAGATCCAGCAGCTCCCTCTTATCCCTGCAACCACTGCTGTCCAGGACCACAATGAGGAAGGAAACTACAATAGGTCAAATTATTCTACCAACTCGACTCCCCTAGACCCATTCACCATTATGAGTCCTGACAACTTCTTATGATTAATATCATCATTTGTAGTCAATGAAATTGATTATTTCATCACCTTCAAAGCTCTACAAAAAGAAGACCAAGAGATGTATGGGCAGTTGGAGGTGATTTGTCTTTTACAATTTACAGAAGTGATAAAGAAATTTAGCAGAAAAAAGAAACAATTTAACAGTAAGTTACGAGGTTTCTGTCATAGAGCAAATTGAATCACTGTGTGTTTACAACAAATCCCATACTAGTTCTGCCTAATTACATGACAAAATATTTCCAATTTCGACTCAACCTCAGACAAATTCCCTGCTGTATCTTTACTGGCTGCATTCTTGAGCAACTTAGAGACTATTTGCTCTGTATTTGCAATGAACCATATGTTTTGGGTGATTTGTCATCATAGCTTAAAACATCAATATCCTTCTCTTCTCTTGAGTAGAATTGTGAGTTGAGAGAAAATCTCTAACATCAAAAAAGCAGTATTGTTTACTAAATCTGAATGTCTCTGTCAATTAAGAATAAAACACACTGACCAAAAAAGAAAAACTTTTCCCACTTGTACATCCATTTCCCCCTCTCACCTGTTTCCTCTTTGGGAAACTCTTCTCTCAGGTTTAGATTTGTTCTAGAAAATCAGCCCTTAGCTTCATTCCTTTGCCTTTTCTCCTTTTTTGCCCTGAGTGAAAAATTCTTCTGGAAAACGACATTTTATGCCTGAATTGATAGCTGAAGCTTTTAATTCTAACATTTCAATACATGGACTAAGGGAGATTATATATGTGTCTTGTGTTTCATGGACTTAGGGTTGTGATAATTTAAGTCTAGATTGCTGATAATATTGGGGCATTATACAATATATAGTCTGACAGTGGCCATAAAATGGACATTTGTTACTGCACTGTGCTTCGTGTTGCTTAACGGTGTCCACAAATATTTGCAAAACATAAAGAATACTGATATTTTAATGATGCAGTAGGATTACATCAAATAAAAAGCACTTTAGCTATAGCTGTGTGACAGCAAAATTTACTGCACAACAATGGCAACAGAATTTAAATGAAAAGTTCTATGGAAAAGAATAGCCTGCTTTTTCTAGGCTTATACGTGTGTGTGTTTTTATTGGTGTGCTAAATTGATTCTATGCAGTAAATGGCATCATTGCTTTTACATAGCATTTTGATAATTTCCAGATGGCTCGTGTTTTCATTTTGCATTGGAAATTGTGAACATGGAATCATTTTCCAAAGTTTTAAAATGTGACATAGTTGTGAGTCTAAACCTACATAAACACCATGACTATGTGAAAACCTTTTTTCCATATAAATGTAACATTTACAGACATATTCTCTATTAACTGTACAAAATCACTTTATGCCTAAAACTAACTTATTGTTGGTGATGGTGATGACCTTAATGAAGATAGTCATTGATGAGCAAACTATTTTGCCTTCTACCTGTTCACTAATATTCCTTCAACCAAAGCTAAAACTTCAGTGTTTCTTTGCTTCGTTTTTCTCTTTCCCTTCAGAATCATCAGTCTCAAAGGAATGTTGCCAAGGTGTCTGATTTCCCAGAAGCCCACTTCCACAGCCCATCATTTGATATTAAACCGCAGTGTTTCTTCTGCCCACCCTGTTGGTGGTGATCCCATTTCAGCTCAGTGCATAGCCTGCATTGCCACCCATTCTCCACATGTCTACCCCCAAAGATCTTGTGTTGCAGACAGCTTTGCCACAGGATAGGCAGTCTGGCTGAGATCCAGAAGCACATTGTGGGTGATCCTGCTTTGTGTTTCATGTTAAGTACGGCTGGTAGACGATGCTGAGGGAATGGCTCAAGACGCCAGATGTGACATCTAGTGAAGGTTGGATATGATCGTCATGCCAGAGAATTTCCATTTGGTGTGGAACTGGATGCCATGTTGGTTTCTCGCAGTCTTCTGTTTTGCAGAGGCTCATTGCCAATGTTCCTGATGTGATTATCTTTGCTGAGGAAACTGAATTAATCCGGGTAGCAAAATTCATACTGTCTCTAATATGCAAATTAATATCATTTGTTCCATATCTGCATTTTAAGTCATAAAAAACATGTTTCCAACAAACCAAAAACATTCCTTCAACTAATATTGCTTTATGCTGAGACCTGTGCTCAGCATAAGGATAAAGTGGAGAGTAGGACAACCTGTAGACTTACCACTAAATTGGGTCTGTATTTTTTCCCTTCTTCAATGAATTGCTTTGGCATTATAAACCTGATTCCAGAACAGTCTTTAATTGTGCTATCGATGGAAATGCCACAGTTTTGGATATATGCCAGTATTATGCTATAACCTTAGACTGACTAAAAATACTGTGCAGCTAATTAATTAAACCACATCTCTTCCTGTTTAGAGTGTGGTTTGTTGCAATACCTAAATGTAGTCTTGTAAATATTCAAACTGAAAGTCTCTCACAGAACAAAATATTTTACTTTCTAATTCACTGCTTCCCATGCCACCTACAAAACATAGATGTTCATACACATATGCATACATATACACATATCTACTTTCTTCCCTAGAAGTAACCTCAATTGGTCATTTGGTTTGTGTCTTGTGTTTACATATATGTATGTTCATATCACAATTATATTTCATGACTTTTTTGTATACATGCGAATACTACTATTGTTTCATGCATTGTTCACTTAAAAATATGTCTTAGAAATCTTGCCAAGTAAATGTGTGTTAAGTCTACCACTTTCTTTTCAACCACAGAATAATATTCTTTACTACAGATGGACAATATTGGATGTAACCCAGGCCTCCACTGATGTATCATGGTACTATTTCTCATTTAGAAGGAATAATACTTTATTGCCAATTTTTTTTCTATTTAAAGGAATTTCTGTGGAAAAGCTACACCATACATATGATCTCCATTTTCAATATGCTATTCTTTTTCATTTGTAGTGTTTGAAATGTATCAAAGCTCCATAAGAGAATTCTGGGTCTAATTCTCTCTGGAGTCTTCTCTGAAGTACTCATTGCTTGAAGGCATAAGTTTCAAGTTATATATTTGGTGGCAACAGTAATCTCCAAAGTACTTCACGCTTTGCATTTTTTAAGATAATTATTTAGTTTATAGCATTACATGCCCAGCACTGAAATTTAAAAACTGTACTTTGGAGCTATAAACCAAGTGACCTGTAAATCTTTATTTAGATGACTTGGAGAAGGTCATGTCTCATAAAATCTGAGAATATTAGTACAATTTGTTATTCACTTGATTGAATTTTGAAAATCTAGTCTCAATAGGAATAGAGGATGGATCAAGATTAAATCTGTGTGCTTTGATTATAACCTTCAGAGACAAGACATACAATTTGTCCCTTCAAATTCCTTTTTGGTGAAGATATCAACAAATATCAATGGAAAATAATATATTTGTGGATTGTGATAATGATGTGGTCCAAATAACTCAGAGCAGCAATTTCATCCACACTTCCAGTTACTAGTTGAATTTTGTCCCCTAACAGAGATGATAAGTTGCTCAAAATCACTATTTTTTTGAAATCTCTCTCAGGTTGTAAGCTTTCTGACATTCTATTAATACAAAGTATGTCAGCACACACATACGTGCTGATGCCATTTCAAAGAATGGGCATATTACTGGTTTTTGAGAATTTCTAAGTTGAATATTGTCATTTTTATTATCTCATGCCTCTTTTTAAAGGATCACCTAATTGAATTTAAGTTCTCCACATATCTCTACGCATTTAACCAAGTTCTGCATAAATCAGTATGCTTAATTTCCATAGTATACAGGATTGCTTTTGCAAAGATTTTAGACTAAAGAATAAGCCCCTGACTGTCTATGAAGCACATTAGAGGCCAAGAGCTTTGGGCATAATTATTGCTGACTCAGGAGTATTGGCTTTTTCCTTAACCCCTGCTCAGGTTAACCAATATTCTGGCTTTGTCCTTTCTACTCTCACAGACCTAATCCAAATGTTATCCTAGCACACCAAATTCTTAGCAGAAACTGAAGGGGAGCTCATTGTCCAACAATGGTAAATATTCAATTCCATCCCCTTTGTTCCTGGGTTTAGGAGGTGAAAGAGTGAGTCAACCGGAGAAGCAGAATTTTATATTTATTAATGCAACCTCTATCAGCACGGTGAGAAAAGTAATCATTCAGCCTCGGGAATGTTTGCCTGCTTCTACAGGCTAAATGCTGGCACTCTGCCTGTCTCAGGCTTTCTCAAGCAGCTCACAATACTGCTGCTGCCTCTGTGGCCCCATCAAAGGATGTCTAGGGGTCTGTTCATTTCAAACAAATCAAAATATCCATACTTCATGCTATCATCTCATGTGATAAAGTCTAATGTCTTCAGTTCCTCTGTAACACATAATTTTTCTTTGGCTTCTTCAATTTTCCATTATTTTCACTACAATAGTAGATATTAAATTTTATGGCCTATTTTTACCCAAAAACTGTATGAAAAGAGTGTATCAAAACTAACGGCCAACTAAAATGAGATACCAGTTCACACCCCTAGAATACTTAAAATTAAAAAGACTGACAATACCAAGTGTTGGCAAAGATGTGGAGCCATTGGAACTCTCATCCATGACTGGTAGAAATGTAAATTGGTTAAGCTACTTTGAAAAATAATTTGACAGTTTTCTACAAAGTTAAGTATGTACTTTTCATATGATTCAACAGTCCTCCTCCTTGGTATTTACTCCCTAGAAATGAAAACATATGCCTACAACAAAAACTATGTCAAAATATATAGATCAACTTTATTCAGAATAACCCAAAGCTAGACTCGCTCCACTGTTCAACAGCAGGTGAGCTGATGAATAAGCAAATTATGGTATATCCTACAATAGAATCCTACTTGGTAATATGAAGAAGCAAACTACTGATACACACAACATGAGTAAATCTCAAAAATATTTTGCTGGACAAAATAAGACAGACACAAAAAAGTACAGATTGTATGATTCCATTTACATGAAATTCTGGTAAAACTGGAAAAACTAATTTACAGAAAGCAGACCAGTTTTTGCATGGGGCCAGTGTAGGGAGTGTATTGACTGCTAAGGAATACAGGAAAATCTAGGGGAGCAATGGAAATGTTTTATAGCTTGATTGTGGTGTAGTTACATGGATATATGTAATTGTCAGGCTTAACGGAATTGTATATGAGTACATTTTATTGGATATATTATACCTCAGTAAAGCCGATTTTTAAAAAATTAAATGGCCAGACATTAAGAAAGAGAATTCCTAAATCTGTCAAGATGAGCCTGAAATGAATAAACAAAGAGCAATTCACACTGCTATAAGGAGTATACTTTAGCAAAATTTGGGGGAAACAATTAGGTTCAGAGATGTTTATATCTTCAAGCCAGTAATCCCACTTCTAGAAACACATCTTAAGAACATTATGGGATCATTAGAAAAGGACGTATGTAGGAAAATGTTAACTTTGGTAGCAAAAATAAACATTATTTACAGTAGCAGGAGTAAAAATTTACAAAGGAATCATCCCAATGCCCAACAATAGGAAAATGATTATGAAAATTTTAACACAACTCAATAAAAGATTATTCAATGATTAAAAACATTGAAGATCAGGTAGCAGTGTGAAAAATGACCATCATATAATGTTAAAGAATACAAAATTGTGTCTATGCAATACATATCTCAGATATTTTGTTCACATATGACACGAATTGAAGGGAAACATGGAAAAATAAAGTTATATTTGTAGAGGTAGAAAGAGAAGCCGTTTACTTTCTTCTGTTAATGTTATCATGTTATTCTTAGAACAAATAATGAATAATTGTTAGATGACCCAGAGGTGCATTTTTCGTGTCCTAACATGATTGTAAGCTACTCTATGGGCTGCATGCTGCTCTGACACCTGGGAAAGGGACAAATCAATGTACCCAGTGGAGTGGAGGGGACAGTATTCATCTGTAAACGAGAATGAACGTAAGCCATGCTTTTCTCTTTACAAACTTGAAGTCCATACTTATTTATCTCTCTCAAGCTTTTTGTTTCTTTCATTTTCACCTCTATCATTTATGATTTAATAGCAATTACATTAGGTTTTTTAGCTGCATAACAAATTACATCAAATTTACCAGCTTAAAAAGCTCATACTTATTATCTCAGAGTTTCCATAAGTTAGAAGTCCAGGCTTGGCTTAGCTGGTCCTCTGCTCAGAGTCATGCAAGGTGGCAATCTAGGTGTAGACCATACTGTGTTTCCCCAAGCTCTCATAGCTGTTGGCAGAATTAATATTTTTTGGATTGTAGGACTGAGGTCCCTACTTTCTGGCTGGTTGTTATATAAGACTGCTCTCAGCAACTAAAGGCTCCATCAGTTCCCAGTAATGTAGCTCTCTCACAGGCCCCATTGCAACACTGAGGCTGACTTCCATAATGCTAGCAGAAGCATCTGTCTTTTCAGAAAGGGTCCAATCCCTCTTTTAAAGGTTTTCATTTGAATAAATTGGGTCCACCCAAGATAACCTCCCTTTGAATCAACTGACTTGGGTCCTTAATTACACCTGCAAGTTTGAATAAATTTTATTTAAATAAAGTGAACCCACCCAAGATAATCTCCCACAATCAACTAATTTGGGTCCATAATTATATCTGCAAAATTTTGTAATCATGAGAGTGGCCCTCCATCATAATCATAGGTCCTGTTTACACTCAAGGAGAGGGGATTATACAGGGTATAGGCGCCAGCAGGTGGAAATCTTGGGTTTCATCTTAGAATTCTGCCTGCCATTGTAATTGATATTTATTATATTCACTTATTTATATTATTATATTTACATATTACTTATATTTTCTATGGTAAAAAGGGGATTCCCACAGAGATTGAACCTAACCTCATATGTGTCCACTACAATTTCTAAAAGTATTGCCTGAAACACACACATAACACATACACACACACACACACACACACACACACACCCCGATAATAATAGAAAATGCTGTCCTTGCAAGGCTGGCATACCCATAAGAAGAGAAGCCACTAACCTTCATATGAAAACATAACTGGCCTCCAGGGAACTCACCATTTCCTTCATTTAAGTGTATATTCTTAGGTTAAGATAAGGGTAATTAATATGAACAGGAATTCCTCCAGTTCCTTTTCCATGTCAGTGACAGACATCACTATTAGATTACAGCATTCTTTTACACTGAGTCCAGACATGGCTTCAGAATTCTCAGCATAGCTCTTCAGAATCCACATAAATAAGTAGCAGTTGACACATGAGATTAAATTTACTTACCACCCCTGGTTTAAAATACTGTTTTCAGAAAGTGCCAATTAAACAACAAATTTGAGTGCCAGATATGAGTAAGGCACTTCAAAGAACTTACACCCAAGTTCAGAAAAAAATAAGAATATTCATAATGTATTTCGTTTTGTTTTTATTCAAATTAGCACTCACTGAGGTTCTTGAAGAAAAATATATATTCCCTATCATTTAGATCACTAACTTAATTGACAGAAAAAAAAGTGGGAAAAGTTGCATTGTGCTTCTGAAAGCATATTTGAGAAGAGCAATGGAAAGACAGTTTTCTTATTTCTTATCATTTACCACCATAGGGCACTTCAGAATTTCCAAAGTGAATTCACGGTATGATATCACTTAATTCTTGAAATAATGTTGCAATACAGGCATTATTATAATTTTCCCTTTAAGTTGGAGAGGTCAATATAGGTCAATCAGGGTCATACAGGTGACCACATCACTTGCCGAAAATAAAAGTATTCTCCGCAGATACAACCAGAATGAGTTTATTCTAGTTAAAACCACATTTACTGTCTGCCAAAGAATCAGCCTTGAGAAGCGGCTTTAAAAGAATTATTCAGGCTACAAGTAACATCAACTCAAACTGTGTTAAATAATAAAGTATCTCACCTAACAGGAAGTCCAGACTGTTGTGTCAGTTATGTTAACAAGGACTGAGGTCATTTCTGTCCATCTGCTCTGCTGCCCTCAGCAACCACTTCTTCCTAAAATTAGTTTCCTTCTCCCACTCTCCATGGCCTCCATACAGGAAGCCTCCTGCTCTCCCCAAACCCTCTCTGATTCATGCCTAACTGCTATCTGTGCACCCACCCTGAATCATTTTCTGCCTCTCCTTATCCTCTCCATTTCACTATACCTTTTATCTTTAATGAGTTCTCACTCTTTCCAGTGGAAACATGATTTAGTCCTTTTCTACTCCTGCTTGGATAAATAATTTCCATGTACAGGAATCAAAACATTATTTATTCTCAGCTATTGGGATGAGCAATATGCTCACGTATTTACATTCAGATACTAGAACTATTCAAACTATCCAACTACCTACAGAATAAGCTTTTCAAAACTTAAGCACAGTTTCCAAAAACATAGAAACAAATTTTCCAAAGTCCACTTTTTCCTTTTTTACAATTTTTGCTAAATCTTTTTGAACATGTATCTAATAATAATTCCTTAGATGTGTAGAGTAATAGTCAACCCTTTTCAAACCACATAAAATAACTGATTTGAGCCTTACAAGAATTCTACAGGGCTAGAAAAGTGTGTGCTCTGACCCCGTTTATATCTGAGGCATTTCTTTGCTCTTACAGAGGCATGAGCATGATAAGCAGAACATCATAGACTCCTCTGCAAATTATCGCAACACGCAGTGAAAGCTTACATTTGCCAGGCATGATTAACTCAGTGATTACATTGAAGAACACAGAGTGGTAATATGCATTGTAGAGGATGCTATAATATACATCTTTATTAACACATATTAATAATATATTCATATTTGTGATTAATATATTAGCTATAATATATAGTATAATCAATAATAAGTAGGTATGTATTTCACAATACTTAAAGAGATTTGTAATTTACGATGCACTTTCACATCTGCTCTCCCATGGTACAGGCTGCCATGCTTGCTTTGTTCCCTGTGACCCTGCTACCTTAGCCAGCCCTGGTTAGATTTGGAGCCCCAGAGCCCATCAAATACTTTGGCAGGAGGAATAAATTCCCTCAGCTGTGTACCAAACTAGGTGACACCTCATCAATTGATGACGATCCCATGAGACATACAGTGAGAGGACTCACTGGTTAAAATGAAGAGAGAGCAGATAGAAAAGGAAAAGAGAAAGGCTGAGCCACAGAAATGTGCAACCAGTAGAGCTGCCATGTTATTCTGGAAGATGTTCCAGTCTTCGCTGGAACTCCAAACCTTCGCCTGGCTCTCCAAACCTGAGGCAGCTTCTTGGCTTCCTTACTTTCTCATGGATCCTTAGAAACCCCCCACCATCTGAAGTCCCAGAATTTGTTGTTCCTTGAAACTTGAAAAAGCCAACACACTGATTTTATGAAGTGAAATGTCATTAAACATTCTCTGGATTAATCGACAAAATCAAATCTTTTTTCCCTTCTAAATGAGAAAGACAAAGGAAAAATAATAAAGATGGAATACTTTAGTATTAGGAGGAAATCATTTTATTTTCCTGAGCAGAATTATGTTTTCAATTATCACAGGGTTGAAAAATCTTCAGACTAGAAAAGAAAAAGTACTTTCAGTTTTCCCTCTTTCCCACCCTAATTAAATAAAATATATGTGCAAGGGACAGAGTAACACAATGTTTGCCATAAATGAACCAAGCACACGATGTCTATGCAATTTAATAGATTGTTCAGTTCCATTTAGGTCACATTAGACTTTCATTTAAAATGCATCACGTTTTATTTATTATTTACAATTATACCACTAAATGCTGCTAAATGTACCAAGTCTAGATGGTGCCTGTAGCATGCAAGGGTCTGGGCCCAAAAACCAGGGTCACATAGACCTGGAAAGTGAGGCTTAATATCCACTGGCTTACAGAGTGAATGTTGCTTTTCCAACACAATCCACTCTCTGAAACTGTGTTAGGATGAGAGAGTTAACTCCATTTTGTGAAATCATGTTTCAGGTTAAAGTCACCTTTAACAGTTTGCTGCCCCAGCAGGGGAATAAATAAATATAAGTAAATAAGAAAGAGGCATCTTGTAGCTAAAAAAAAAAAAAAAAATTACACATTCCTCGTGTATGTTTTTCTTCATTTCTAATGAGTTGTATGTGTATTTGGAATGGGTGAAAAATGAATCAGGAAGCAATGGTTCTTGCTATAAAGGAAGAAAAACATCACTTCCTATTGTGCCAGTTTCTAACAGATAATTAATCTACATGTGTTGTTGTCACTTAGTAGTCTGTCTGACCCCAGGACAGCAGGCAGAGTCAATATCTCTCTCTCTCTCTCTCTCACACACACACACACACCCCACACACCAAAACTCTCTCTCTGTGTCACATACACCTGCGTGTACTAAGGTCCTAAGTGTCATTAGTAACAAACACAGTCTCTGTTTAAAGATGATAACTCAGTTATTCCAAGATAGGAAGCTCTCTCTTACCCTCAACACCTGCATAAAAGTGCCAGGGTATTTAAAACAAGTTGCCTGGTATTTATTTCCAAATACCAACAGTATTACTGCTGCAGCTAGATAAATACCACATGACATGAGGGATAACAAACATTCTGCCATGGCCGTAGATAGATCTGAGTTTACAAAGATTAAGGCAGACAACACTGAGAAACTCAGGGCAAGCAAAGAAACTAAAGATATGACTTTCTCTCAACGGTGTGAAAAGCTATGGAAAATTTAAAAAAATAAGCTTCATAGAAAGCTTTGTAAAAATAACCTGGAGAAAATACAACTATAAATATCAGCATTAAATTAAACATACCTGGAAGTGGGTGTTGACTCAGACAATGCAAAATTTTGAAACTAGGACTTGAGACCAGTCCTTAGAAGGATATTAAATTGGCAGCAACAGGAATGGGCACATCACTCACAAACTTTGAAAAGTTAAAAATACTCTCCTCAAGTAAAGTGATTTTTATTAAAGTTCAAAAAGCAGGACTTAAAGTTTCTCTTCTCACATTGTTCTCAAGGGTATTCTTCAGCTTTCACTTTCCTCTTGCCCAAAGGCAAAGATGACATAGCTGTGTCTTTATGAATTTTCATCCACTCTTATAAGAAAACTGAGACATACCAACACTTTCAAAACATTTAAAGATAGTTTTCTTTGAATCTGTGTGACCAGGAAATCCAAAATAATACATTGACTCAAAGTCTTGCAATGTTTTGATTCATATCCAAGATCTACACAAAGAACAGCTTTCATTCTTTGAACAAATATTTTCTGAATGTCTACCATATGCCAGGCTCAGCACTGGGCACTGGAAACTTAACAATGGTATAGGAGGCATCCACTAAGTATTTTTTGTCCTCATTTGAACCAAAATTAGGATGAAATGGGGCAAAAGATGTGAGTTAGTAACTCTTCATTAAAGACTATTTTTAGTATTGTTTTAACTTTTAAATAATTTTATTTTTTAATTGATGCATAATAGATGTACATATTTTGATGATACATGTGACAATTCATACATTCATGTAATTTGTAAAAATCAAATCAGTATAACTGGGCTATATATCACTTTAAATATTTGTCTGTTCTTTATGCTAGAAACATGCAAATTATTCTCTTCTACCTATTTTGAAATATACAATAGATTATTGTATGTAGTCATTCAACTGATCTCTCAAACTCTAGGCTTTATTTCTTCTATCTAATTGTATATTTGTACCTATTAATCAACTCTCTTCATTCCCCCCCCACCTCCAGTTTTATCACTTCAAAATATGATCATAACTCAAACTGATATAGCAAAACTAACTTGACAAAGTAATCAAAAATAAGACAGATTAATATATAATTAGGAATTCAATTTGTACATGTAAATAAATACTTCTAAAACATTCAAAAACCATTTTTTTCTCAACTAATTTACTCCTCCACAATTTTGTGCACACTATTAATTTTAAATTTTAATGTACTGAGATTTTAAGAAAATTTTTAACTCAGTTTTCTCCTAAATAATAAAAATTTCCACATATGAGAAACCAAATCCATAAGCTTTGGGGGGCTTCTATATGTTCTTTTGCATTCTGCTCTTCACACTCACATCCCATTTAGAGCCTTGCTCTTAGGTGTCGATTAATTCCAAAGCTGGCTGGGCACATGAAAGTGTGCAGACATTCAGTGCTCCCACTGGAAGGTTACCTCACAGCCCAAAAAATAAACATTCGCATTCTCACTTAGAGAAATAGAAGAGGATGAGAGAAGAGAGCAAATGAAAGTAACTTAAAAGGTGTTATAGCTTTTTAAATGTTCAATCATTTAATCACTACCTTAACAGAGATGTGTAAATTATACTTATTAATACTAAAGAAAAGCCTGCCCTGGCTATAACATGATTTTGTTACATATTATAAATAAACTTTTGTCTGTTGGAATTGTTTTGTGCAAAAGTAAGTGAGCCACATGACAGCATTAGTGGTTTTAACAGAAACGTTTTCTGCTGGTGGAAGCTTCTGCTAGAATGTTACTCACACATAAACCACAAGTGCATTTTTTGTTACTAGGGAAAGTAGAACAGATATGGTGTTAGACTTTACCTTCCTTTAAAGCCCAAAGAAAGAAAAGATTTCTACTGCCTTAACAGTTTGAAAGCAAGTGAAACAAGCTTTACTTCCCATAGCATTCTTCTTGTTTAGAACACTATGCAATTCAAATTCACTTTGCAGAAAATAAAACCAGAACATTTAAGAGAAGGAGGGAAAGGATCCTAGAAGAAAAGACTGAAGGAAGCCATGTGTCATTAATTCAGTTATAAATTATTAGCCGAAAGCAGCCTCTCAGCATTTGTATTTGATGAACAAAGTTGATTGCTTCAAGGGCATTTCAATCCTTTTGATGTTCCCATCTTTTAGCCCACCACAAATCTGAATCCTTAACAGAATGATTATAGCATTATAGTAATCCTGAGAGCCAATACTAAAGGATTTGCAAGAGCAATGGAGATCAATAGTTTGAAAAAAGAATGTCTTTTTGAATTGACAGCGCTGTCTCGCCTGATCGTGAACCTGAACAAAATAAGTGGAGTCTAAGTACACAAGCAATCTCACAGGCCAAGCTGAGCTGCTGTGATGAGCCAGTTCTCTGAGAGCTTGAATAGGCCTGAGCGCTGAATATTTCTAAAGGATTAAACCCAAACTAATGGCAACCCAAAGATATTTTGCAAACAATCAGCTTTCCCCCAAAATGGTTAAGATAATACATTATGGGTCTTGGTTTGGTATTCAAAAGACTGAGTTCAGCTACAGGTTCAACATTTGCTTTTGCATAGAGTTTGAGATTATGGGAAATTGGATTAGCAGCAACGTTGTCTTAATGGCCATCTCCTTTGGGCTACTTTGAAATTGAGAATCCCCGCAGTATTCCAGGATGGACTGGAAAAACTACATCCTTAACACATAGCATGTTAGAAAACCCAATGAGCCAGAATTGTTTAAAGACACAATTGCCCACATCTATGGGATTTTCAAGTTGTAACATTACTTGATACCTCAAAAGACAGAGAAAGACAGCTGACTATTAAAGGCTTCTTGAACAATTCAAGGATTAGCATAAAATTATACATAAAGGAGAGTAAGTACAGCACAGGCACTTGCTCACCACAGTAGGGGCATTGTTAGGAAACGCAAATGGACTCAGTGAAAGTGCGAAGGCATCTTAACATTGTCTGAGGGCCCGCATGTTTTAACATTGATGTATATATTTTCCAGTTCTTTGTTTCCTCAACAAGAGGCCAGCTTAGTCCACTGGAGAAAGAAGTCAGAAGACTTCAGATGGCACACATCTGGAGAACATCCCATGGAAAATTGTGAATGGCTAAGTAATCTCTTTCAGTACCAAGACAAGGAGTGGTAATTTATGGTTTAACAGACTACAAAACCTGCCATTAATTCTAACATACAAACTTTAAACCAATGATTTGGAAGAGTAAAATACGCAACAACAATTAACAGAAGGAAAACAGCCATCCTGAATGACACAAGTTTCACACTTTCAAAGATTGAAAAGAAAAGAAATCCTTTCTCTAACCGAGTTTATGTTTTCAGCCACCAGGCAAGACAGCCTTGCCGGCCATTACACTGGTGGGATGGTGCTGATCCTCACATTTCTGGCATCTAAAAGAGTGGCTCAAATTAAAAGCATGTTGAAGTTACAATCCTTGAGAGGTGTGCTGGAGCAGGCTTAAACATTTTATTTGGAGGCTATGCATGATAACATGTGATCCTTAAAGTTAACCTTTTTTTTCAAGCTGTTTAAAATGTTTTGTAGCTGTTCTTGTCTAAATGAATCAAAAGAAGGATAAGCAGGAACTAGCATAAATAATAGCTGCCTTAAAAGGGGGCAGCAAAATTGATAGCTCTACAAATGGCAGCCACCTGTACCAGGAAAACTCAAAGAAAGAGAATAAGCATTTGAAAGAAAGAATAATTGGAGATGTGACAGCAAAGAATAGCAATCACTCCCCAGAAGGTGTTTAAAAAGCTCTTCTCTCTCCTACTTAATCACTGTTCCCTTAAGCCCATAAATTAAAATGCAATGTGTATGTTATATGCATTATGAGCATGAATACTCATGTAATCTAAAGAATCTTAGCCCAGCTTGTTTTCATACTACCAGACTCAATTCCATAAATAATATAAGAACGACAAACTCTTACAGTGAACCGTTCTGCATTACATTATCTCACAATTTTATTGAATTGTATTGATAGTCTGTTAAGACTCTCATATTAGTGCATAAACAAAGACTTGATTTCTCTAACTAAAAAATTATCATTCTTTCCTTTAGAAAAGGTATAATGGATACATCACTAAATGTGAAAGAAATTTATAAAAGAATAAAGTACTCGTTGGCAATGTATCCCAGAGAACTTAAATGGTACACATGATGGATGATGGAGTGAGTCAAATGATAGCTTTGTTGTATTAAAAGAAAAGAAGTCCGTTGTTGGAAAAAGAAATGCACAACCTTCTAATTTTTGAAAGAGTAAGAAATATTCAGCTCTAAGTCTTTAGTAAATTAATAATTCAATCCAACCAACTTGACTGACATCAACTGGCCTTGTGGTAGGGATTCAAAAATAAAACACTTGAAGGAGCTTGAAATCTAGTAGGGGTGATCGTTGTGCCCTTGAAATGTGCCTGTGCTATCGCAGAAAAATGTACATCGTCTTTGTCCTTAGGTTCCTGGCACAGAGTTCCTAAAACCGTTGGAATTTCCTGAGTGATAAGAATGGCTTTTACTATTCATAAGGAACCCCTTTTGATCCTGTCAGAGTTTATGCTAATGAAGTAACTTGCAGTGGGGTCCCTGGATAGACTCAGGATAGGGCTAGTCACTAGGAAGACCAAGTGATTAGAACTGGAACTTTCATTTCCTCCCACCAACATCCGGGAAGAAGAAGGACACCTAGAGATTAAGATCTATAAAAACTCTTGACATGTGATGAGCTTCTGGTTGGCAAACACATGGAGGTACTGGAAGGGTAGCTCCCTGGAGAGATCATGGAAGCTCTGCACATACACACCCCAGCTCCTATATATTGCCCTATGCGACTCTCCCATTTGGCTGTTCCTGAGTTTTCCTTTATAGTAAACTGGTAAATACAAATAAGTACTTTCCTGAATTCTGTGAGCCATTCTAACAAATTATCAAATCTGAGAAGGGGGGGTCATAGAAACCCCAATTTATAGCTGGTCGGTCAAAACACAAGTGGTAACTCAGGCTTTGTGACTGGCATTTGAATTGGGGGGTCAGTCTTGTGGAGTTCAGCCCTTTAACTTGTGACATCTGACACTAACTCCAGGTAGATAGTGTCGGAACTGAATTGAATTGTAGAACACCCAGTAGAGAAACAGTTCTATTAGTGCCATTAGTATTATGGTTTTATTATTGCCAATGTCACCTAAAAGCTGATCTGATTTTCTATAAATACCTATAATTTCAAAGGACTTTTAGCATCATTTACAAGTGAAAAAGCTATATGTAATCAGCTAAAGAGCAGGGCAAGCCTAGCAACACTATGCAACATAATCTTCCCCAAATACTTCCCTTAGAACAATACACAACAAAGGCTATATGTTTGTTTGCCTGGTGGGCAGCAAGTCAACATCCAAGACATTGGGGATGGCAGCAGAGAAAGAACTGAATGGGGAGGTAGAAGAGAACCTCAACTCCACCTCTCCAAGGAGCTGGTTCTAAGGATTTTAAAGGATTTGCAGGGGGCCGAGGTGTGAGGACTGTTAATTAGTTGAAGAGTGTAGAGTGAAGTCATGAGAGAGAGAGATGAAAAAACTTATTCTTACACTGATGCGGTTGCTCTGTGGGGGTCTATAAATTGGTTGGCATCAGTCATTCCACTGGAATTCAAGATCTGAAGAACATCTTAAGCAATTCTTAAATATAAAGCCTTATAATTCTAACATCAGTGATCCTATCTATAAGACCAGTGGGAATGCAAATGGTCAGTATTTAGTGATACATGACTTTTGGTTACAAGGAAGAGGGCCAAAGTACAACCTGATTAATACATAATTATAACTGTATTTCTGTCGAGAACCTGGCATGTAATCCCTGTTAACCCTGTGAGGATGGTTTCCATAACATGTTCCAAGGAACACTAGTCCCAAAAGATGTTCTCTACAGAAAAAAGATTCCATGGTTAATTAGTTTAGGAATTACTAAACTATACATAGATTAGAGAATCACAATATATATCATTATATAAAATCGCTTGTGAAAAAAATCATTTAATGAAGAAAAGAGCTTAACTCTCTTTAAATTCAGTATTGCAGCACAGCATGTCTGAACATGCAATGCCTTTATTCCTTACACCATTAACATCCTTGAAAACAAGAGTTCTAGGGAAAATACTTTGGGAAATTTCTGTGGATCATCCTCAAGGACCAGTTTCTGAGCCAGACCAAAGCAGTGATTTCCTTTGCTCTGAGATTCTATCTCAATTGATACCAGAAACATTACATCACTTTTTTCTTTCTTAAGCTTTTATTTTAAGTTCAGGGGTACATGTGCAGGTTTGTTACATAGGTAATCTTGTGTCATAGGGGTTTGTTGTATAGATTATTTCATCACCCAGGTATTAAGCCCAGTACCCATCTGTTATTTTTCCTGATCCTCTCCCTCCTCCCACCCTTCACCCTCTAATAGTCCCTAGTGTGTGTCATTTCCCTCTATATGTCCATGTGTTCTCATAATTTAGCTCCCACTTAGAAGTGAGAACATAACAGCATTTGGTTTTCTGTTGCTTTGTTAGTTTGCTAATGATAATCTTTCTTAAACATGAGTTAGCACAAACCATTTCAAATATTCTTCACAGATTTAGAGACATCCCTCAAAACCTGGGTTAGAAATAAACGAATTAATCAATTATTTCTTAAACGTTCAGCACAATTATAAAATTAGACTAATTCCAAATTTACATAACTAAAGAAAATGAACCGTTCAGTGTTCCAAATGTTAACAAAAATTTAACTGGTTGAAACACACATGGAGATTGAGTTTCACTGCATAAAAATAGAACAGCAATAGAATAACAGAAGGCCACAAAGGAGTGGCAGGGGCCTGTGGGTGATGGCAGTGGACTTGTGCACTTGATTTGAGATCATCGCTGATGAGAACCAGGAGTCTTTAAGGTGTTTGGATGCTACTCTGCTACGTTAAATGAAAACAGCATTAGTTATATAGATGGAGAATTCTTCATGAAACTGAAGGCCAAGAATGCAACTGGACTGCACACCAGGAAGCATCCTGGAGGTCAGCTGTCTTCTAATCTCTCCAAACTGCATCTTGGCTTCTTTCTACTGTCTACTCCCTTCCTCTCTCTCTCTCTCTCTCTGCAGACAGGCCTTTCTCCACTCCTCACCCATGACTCATGGCAGCCTCTGGCCTCCAGGTCTACATGTTCAGCCACATGAAGTAACTAGAGGTCTAGTTTCAAAGCCAAATCATTGAAAGAAACAATGTGTCTGATCCGTTGCAGATCAGGTGTCTTGACAACGCTGGCTAAAGACAGAAATAAAGATGCACATAAAGATGACCTCCAAGAGCCCACCCTGTGAAGCTGAAGCGTAGTTAACCAAAGAACCAGAGATAGCCCACGGATGAAGGAACGCTCTCCGAAAATGTCCACTGAAGGTATTGAAGCTGTGGTTTAGCAATTTATTATTTCAGAAAACAGACAGGGTTATAGTCTTATACATGTAGGAAGACTGGCAAATGCCATTACTAATACTAATAATGGAAAGGCACGATGAGCAAATTAATAGTAAAAGCAGAATTGCAGTGGTACCTGGAATATCATTATCTCACTTCAGAGGAGATGCAATGAGAAGCTTTTTCACTTCTTGTCTGATAACACAAACCAAATTTTAATAAGAAAAACGGGTTTTTTTTGTTTTTTTGTTTTTGTGGGTTTTTTTTTTTTTTGAGATGAAGCCTCAATCTGTCACCCAGGCTGGAGTGCAGTGGTGCGATCTTGGCTCACTGCAACCTCTGCCTCCCAGGTTCAAGCGATTCTCCTGCCTCAGCCTCCTGAGTAGCTGGGACTATAGGTGCATGCCACCACACCCGGCTATTTTTTTTTTAATTTTTGTATTTTCAGTAGAGACAGGGTTTCATTGTGTTAGCCAGGATGGTCTTGATCTCCTGACTTCATGATCTGCCCACCTCGGTCTCCCAAAGTGCTTGGATTACAGGCGTGAGCCACCACACACAGCCGAAAAATGCTTTAAACATTACCTTTAAGATATGTTTCCGAGGGAGGAGCCAAGATGGCCGAATAGGAACAGCTCCGGTCTACAGCTCCCAGCGTGAGCGACGCAGAAGACGGTGATTTCTGCATTTCCATCTGAGGTACCCGGTTCATCTCACTAGGGAGTGCCAGACAGTGGGCGCAGGTCAGTGGGTGCCTGCACCGTGCGCGAGCCGAAGCAGGGCGAGGCATTGCCTCACTTGGGAAGCGCAAGGGGTCAGGGAGTTCCCTTTCCGAGTCAAAGAAAGGGGTGACAGACGGCACCTGGAAAATCGGGTCACTCCCACCCGAATACTATGCTTTTCCGACAGGCTTAAAAACCGGCGCACGACGAGATTATATCCGGCACCTGGCTTGGAGGGTCCTACGCCCACGGAGTCTCGCTGATTGCTAGCACAGCAGTCTGAGATCAAACTGCAAGGCGGCAGCGAGGCTGGGGGAGGGGCGCCCGCCATTGCCCAGGCTTGATTAGGTGAACAAAGCAGCCGGGAAGCTCCAACGGGGCGGAGCCCACTACAGCTCAAGGAGACCTGCCTGCCTCTGTAGGCTCCACCTCTGGGGGCAGGGCACAGACAAACAAAAAAACAGCAGTAACCTCTGCAGACTTAAATGTCCCTGTCTGACAGCTTTGAAGAGAGCAGTGGTTCTCCCAGCACACAGCTGGAGATCTGAGAACGGGCAGACTGCCTCCTCAAGTGGGTCCCTGACCCCTGACCCCTGAGCAGCCTAACTGGGAGGCACCCCCCAGCAGGGGCACACTGACACCTCACATGGCAGGGTATTCCAACAGACCTGCAGCTGAGGGTCCTGTCTGTTAGAAGGAAAACTAACAAACAGAAAGGACATCCACACCAAAAACCCATCTGTACATCACCATCATCAAAGACCAAAAGTAGATAAAACCACAAAGATGGGGAAAAAACAACAGAAAAACTGGAAACTCTAAAAAGCAGAGCGCCTCTCCTCCTCCAAAGGAACGCAGTTCCTCACCAGCAACAGAACAAAGCTGGATGGAGAATGACTTTGACGAGCTGAGAGAAGAAGGCTTTAGACGATCAAATTACTCTGAGCTATGGGAGGACATTCAAACCAAAGGCAAAGAAGTTGAAAACTTTGAAAAAAATTTAGAAGAATGTATAACTAGAATAACCAATACAGAGAAGTGCTTAAAGGAGCTGATGGAGCTGAAAACCAAGGCTCGAGAACTACGTGAAGAATGCAGAAGCCTCAGGAGCCGATGCGATCAACTGGAAGAAAGGGTATCAGGGATGGAAGATGAAATGAAGTGAGAACGGAAGTTTAGAGAAAAAAGAATAAAAAGAAATGAGCAAAGCCTCCAAGAAATATGGGACTATGTGAAAAGACCAAATCTACGTCTAATTGGTGTACCTGAAAGTGATGGGGAGAATGGAACCAAGTAGGAAAACACTCTGCAGGATATTATCCAGGAGAACTTCCCCAATCTAGCAAGGCAGGCCAACGTTCAGATTCAGGAAATACAGAGAACGCCACAAAGATACTCCTCGTGAAGAGCAACTCCAAGACACATAATTGTCAGATTCACCAAAGTTGAAATGAAGGAAAAAATGTTAAGGGCAGCCAGAGAGAAAGGTCGGGGTACCCTGAAAGGAAAGCCCATCAGACTAACAGCGGATCTCTCAGCAGAAACCCTACAAGACAGAAGAGAGTGGGGGCCAATATTCAACATTCTTAAAGACAAGAATTTTCAACCCAGAATTTCATATCCAGCCAAACTAAGCTTCATAACTGAAGGAGAAATAAAATCCTTTACAGACAAGCAAATGCTGAGAGATTTTGTCACCACCAGGCCTGCCCTAAAAGAGCTCCTGAAGGAAGCGCTAAACATGGAAAGGAACAACCGGTACCAGCCACTGCAAAATCATGCCAAAATGTAAAGACCATCGAGACTAGGAAGAAACTGCATCAACTGACGAGCAAAATAACCAGCTAACATCATAATGACAGGATCAAATTCACACATAACAATATTAACTTTAAATGTAAATGGACTAAATGCTCCAATTAAAAGACACAGACTGGCAAATTGGATAAAGAGTCAAGACCCATCAGTGTGCTGTATTCAGGAAACCCATCTCATGTGCAGAGACACACATAGGCTCAAAATAAAAGGATGGAGGAAGATCTACCAAGCAAATGGAAAACAAAAAAAGGCAGGGGTTGCAAACCTAGTCTCCGATAAAACAGACTTTAAACCAACAAAGATCAAAAGAGACAAAGAACGCCATTACATAATGGTAAAGGGATCAATTCAACAAGAAGAGCTAACTATCCTAAATATATATGCATCCAATACAGGAGCACCAAGATTCATAATGCAAGTCCTGAGTGACCTACAAAGAGACTTAGACTCCCACACATTAATAATGGGAGACTTTAACACCCCACTGTCAACATTAGACAGATCAACGAGACAGAAAGTCAACAAGGATACCCAGGAATTGAACTCAGCTCTGCACCAAGCGGACCTAATAGACATCTACAGAACTCTCCAACCCAAAGCAACAGAATATACATTTTTTTCAGCACCACACCACACCTATTCCAAAATTGACCACATAGTTGGAAGTAAAGCTCTCCTCAGCAAATGTAAAAGAACACAAATTATAACAAATTATCTCTCAGACCACAGTGCAATCAAACTAGAACTCAGGATTAAGAATCTCACTCAAAACCGCTCAACTACATGGAAACTGAACAACCTGCTCCTGAATGACTACTGGGTACATAACGAAATGAAGGCAGAAATAAAGATGTTCTTTGAAACCAACGAGAACAAAGACACAACATACCAGAATCTCTGGGACGCATTCAAAACAGTGTGTAGAGGGAAATTTATAGCACTAAATGCCCACAAGAGAAAGCAGGAAAGATCCAAAATTGACACCCTAACATCACAATTAAAAGAACTAGAAAAGCAAGAGCAAACACATTCAAAAGCTAGCAGAAGGCAAGAAATAACTAAAATCAGAGCAGAACTGAAGGAAATAGAGACACAAAAAACCCTTCAAAAAGTTAATGAATCCAGGAGCTGGTTTTTTGAAAGGATCAACAAAATTGATAGACCGCTAGCAAGACTAATAAAGAAAAAAAGACAGAAGAATCTAATAGACGCAATAAAAAATGATAAAGGGAATATCACCACCGATCCCACAGAAATACAAACTACCATCAGAGAATACTACAAACACCTCTATGCAAATAAACTAGAAAATCTAGAAGAAATGGATAAATTCCTGGACACATACACTCTCCCAAGACTAAACCAGGAAGAAGTTGAATCTCTGAGTAGACCAATAACAAGATCTGAAATTGTGGCAATAATCAATATCTTACCAACCAAAAAGAGTCCAGGACCAGATGGATTCACAGCCGAATTCTACCAGAGGTACAAGGAGGAACTGGTACCATTCCTTCTGAAACTATTCCAATCAATAGAAAAAGAGGGAATCCTCCCTAACTCATTTTATGAGGCCGGCATCATTCTGATACCAAAGCCAGGCAGAGACACAACAAAAAAAGAGAATTTTAGACCAATATCCGTGATGAACATTGATGCAAAAATCCTCAATAAAATACTGGCAAACCGAATCCAGCAGCACATCAAAAAGCTTATCCACCATGATCAAGTGGGCTTCATCCCTGGGATGCAAGCATGGTTCAATATACGCAAATCAATAAATGTAATCCAGCATATAAACAGAGCCAAAGACAAAAACCACATGACTATCTCAATAGATGCAGAAAAAGCCTTTGACAAAATTCAACAACCCTTCATGCTAAAAACTCTCAATAAATTAGGTATTGATGGGACGTATTTGAAAATAAGAGCTATCTATGACAAACCCACAGCCAATATCATACTGAATGGGCAAAAACTGGAAGCATTCCCTTTGAAAACTGGCACAAGACAGGGATGCCCTCTCTCACCACTCCTATTCAACATAGTGTTGGAAGTTCTGGCCAGGGCAATTAGGCAGGAGAAGGAAATAAATGGTATTCAATTAGGAAAAGAGGAAGTCAAATTGTCCCTGTTTGCAGACGACATGATTGTATATCTAGAAAACCCCATTGTCTCAGCCCAAAATCTCCTTAAGCTGATAAGCAACTTCAGCAAAGTCTCAGGATACAAAATCAATGTACAAAAATCACAAGCATTCTTATACACCAGCAACAGACAAACAGAGAGCCAAATCATGAGTGAACTCCCATTCACAATTGCTTCAAAGAGAATAAAATACCTAGGAATCCAACTTACAGGGGACGTGAAGGACCTCTTCAAGGAGAACTACAAACCACTGCTCAAGGAAATAAAAGAGGATACAAACAAATGGAAGAACATTCCATGCTCATGGGTAGGAAGAATCAATATCGTGAAAATGGCCATACTGCTCAAGGTAATTTACAGATTCAATGCCATCCCCATCAAGCTACCAATGCCTTTCTTCACAGAATTGGAAAAAACTAAAGTTCATATGGAATCAAAAAAGAGCCTGCATCGCCAAGTCAATCCTAAGCCAAAAGAACAAAGCTGGAGGCATCACACTACATGACTTCAAACTATACTACAAGGCTACAGTAACCAAAACAGCATGGTACTGGTACCAAAACAGAGATATAGATCAATGGAACAGAACAGAGCCCTCAGAAATAACACCGCATATCTACAACTATCTGATCTTTGACAAACCTGAGAGAAACAACAATGGGGAAAGGATTCCCTATTTAATAAATGGTGCTGGGAAAACTGGCTAGCCATATGTAGAAAGCTGAAACTGGATCCCTTCCTTACACCTTATACAAAAATCAATTCAAGATGGATTAAAGACTTAAACATTAGACCTAAAACCATAAAAACCCTAGAAGAAAACCTAGGCATTACCATTCAGGACATAGGCATGGGCAAGGACTTCATGTCCAAAACACCAAAAGCAATGACAACAAAAGACAAAATTGACAAATGGGATCTAATTAAACTAAAGAGCTTCTGCACAGCAAAAGAAACTACCATCAGAGTGAACAGGCAACCTACAAAATGGGAGAAAATTTTCACAACCTACTCATCTGACAAAAGGCTAATATCCAGAATGTACAATGAACTCAAACAAATTTACAAGAAAAAAACAAACAACCCCATCAAAAATTGGGCGAAGGACATGAACAGACACTTCTCAAAAGAAGACATTTATGCAGCCAAAAAACACATGAAAAAATGCTCATCATCACTGGCCATCAGAGAAATGCAAATCAAAACCACAATGAGATACCATCTCACACCAGTTAGAATGGCAATCATTAAAAAGTCAGGAAACAACAGGTGCTGGAGAGGATGTGGAGAAATAGGAACACTTTTACACTGTTGGTGGGACTGTAAACTAGTTCAACCATTGTGGAAGTCAGTGTGGCGATTCCTCAGGGATCTAGAACTGGAAATACCATTTGACCCAGCCGTCCCATTACTGGGTATATACCCAAAGGACTATAAATCATGCTGCTATAAAGACACATGCACACATATGTTTATTGCGGCATTATTCACAATAGCAAAGACTTGGAACCAAGCCAAATGTCCAACAATGATAGACTGGATTAAGAAAATGTGGCACATACACACCATGGAATACTATGCAGCCATAAAAAATGATGAGTTCATGTCCTTTGTAGGGACATGGATGAAATTGGAAAACATCATTCTCAGTAAACTATTGCAAGGACAAAAAACCAAACACCGCATATTCTCACTCATAGGTGGGAATTGAACAATGAGATCACATGGACACAGGAAGGGGAATATCACACTCTGGGGACTGTTGTGGGGTAGGGGGAGGGGGGAGGGATAGCACTGGGAGATATACCTAGTGCTAGATGACGAGTTAGTGGGTGCAGTGCACCAGCATGGCACATGTATACATATGTAACTAACCTGCACAATGTGCACATGTACCCTAAAACTTAAAGTATAATAATAATAAAAAAAAGATATGTTTCCACTTCAAAATAATTGCTAACATGTTCTGAGACTGTATTCTAAGCCTTTTAGGTGTAGTAGCTCAATTAATAATCCAGCAACCCTATCTATGATAAGGTATTAGTTTCATCTCCACTTTACAAATGATGCAACTGAGGCTTAGAGTGATCAAGAAAATTTTCAAGGGTCACAGAGCTAGAAAATGGCAGAGCCAGGGCTTGAACCAAAAAAACCACACTGGAACCCTCAGAATAATAAGTCTGTCCAATCCAGAGTCCAGGAGAGGGAGAAACTGAGGCTGCCTGGAGCTGCATAGTCACATGAATGTTGCTTCAACATTAGTAGGTATCACCTACCTTCCTCATAAAATAAATATACTCAAACTTAAAAATGAAATTTAAATAATTGCACTAACAAAGGCTCAAAACATACAAAATTCACCAGCTACTCAACACTAAACGTTATTGCCTTAGAAAACTGTTAAGCACACATGCTCTGCGCCATATGTAGAGAGATACTCATTCCACAGGTCCTGAGAGTTAAATTTTTTCCTCGTTTCATATGAATTGAGAAGAATTAAAAGAGTTTGTGTTGGGGTGAAAAGCTTTCCAGGCAGGTTTTGTTCACTGAAGTTAAAGGACAGTTAATTTTAAAATATGTGCACTTAAGAACAGCGTTTGATCTGCCAACAAATAAACCAAGAATTTTCAGTAAAATGGAAAAAGTTTTAAGGTCTGGAAGTGATATAAAATTGTCTTGAAAAATAAAATGTTTCAGTTGTTTGATAGCTGCTTGGTGCCAGTTCTGATAGACACTCTAGGATCCAGAGATTTCCCAAACCAGGGGCATATGGCAGAGAATTGTTATATAGAGAGGTTTGATCTAGTACTGTACCACCCTGTCAGCATTCAGCAGTTAGTAGATACTTGAATGTTAGTTTTCATCTAGCCTTAGTTGGAAGGAAGAGAAGATCTTGAAGTTCCAAAGCAAAACTTCTAAAGTTCTCTGTGTCTTTCAAAGTCACTGTTGCTACCTCTGCACACACTTCCCAGTAACCTGGGTGGGCTTTCTCATGGATGGGCTCACATTGCTCTCAAAGAGCACAGATGCTGTCAATTAAAGCAATGACTCTCAACGAAACAATCTACTCTTAGCTATACTGTTCTGTGCATGGAACTGCAAAGGCAACAAGAATTCTAATAGCTGGGATGGGAAAATAAAAATTCAAAGATTAGGAGAAGCTAGGGCTAGAAACAAATTCAAGGAGAGTGATGCAGGGCTGAACAGCAGCATCCAGTGAGAGCAGAAACCTGAATGTGATTATCTTAGGGCTTCCTAAGGGAAGAAACTGACTGGAATGTGAGGGAGAAGAAGGCACAGTGGGAAGCCCTAAAATACACTTTCCTTCTCTGGTCCTCAGCAAATGAGCCTCAACATCATCCCCAGATATCAGAGTTAAGTACCCTGAAAAGCTCCACTTCAAAATAAGAAGGAATATGAGTTAGAGAAACTCAGTTTGTTGAGTATAAATTATTCACAGCCTTATTAGAAATAAAATGTTCTTGTTAATAAAGCACGCTGGTTATCACATATGCTGTGTATGGATTACCGTTTTTCACAGATATGAATGCAAACAAGTACACTCACTGCCTTAAATGGAATAAACTTGGTTTTTTTTTCCCTTAATGGTGTGCAGGCCCTTGAGGATCCCATTCTGTACAAGCACAACATCATTTAGCATCATTTATCATTCAGCTGAAGATGTGTGAAATTGCTAGTTAACACAATTCCCTTTGATGGTCTGTCAGATTAAAAACCAGTTCTCACTGTTTGCAATATGTGTTCTATATATAAATTAATATATTATAACTGAAGTCAAAACCACAGCTAATATTGACATTGCTGTATTATTAGGCGAGGGTCCATTACGTGTTCAGGAACTCCAAGTTGCTGCCTTGCACAGATAACACCCACACTAACCAGCTCCTCGTTTCCCTCCCTCTCTCTCCTTTCCTCTTCTTGAGTAGCCCTTTGAGTACTTTCCCATCTTACTCCTTTTTAACTTGGCCTGCTTTCCTTATGCCTTTCTTATGTTCCTGTGGGTTAGAGCATATATTCTTCAAATTAGAATGTAAAAACCAGTCCAGAATGAGTCAATCGATAGAATGTGCTAGAATTACTACTGGAATGATAGAGGAGGGAGAGAAAGGAGAGAAGGATTTAACGCTTTGCAAAAAAACCAACCTTCTCTATAAGCAGAAAGCATAACCCATTAGCATTCCAAAGAGGCTGTGCAAAGCTTTCAAATGGCAGGGCTGAGCTGGTCCTGCCCCTCTCCCCATGCACACACATCCCAGGGGTATCTCCAACCTGGAGCCTCCACACACACGGCTGGCACAGCATCTGAAATTTTATCACCGTTGCAGAGAGAGGATCTGGATGGACCCACTGCTGGTTACTCCAAATTTTTCTCATGACTGAACGTCTTGATACGCATTAACTCGCATGGTATTCTTTGTAGTTGATTTTTGCAGATATTTGCTCTTTCGACACATTTGTATTACAAAGAGGAACATATGGTCCTCAAAAAACCATTTCTATATGTATGCGTTCCAGAGTTTTCAGATCTTTTTTGTTTCTAATTTAGCTTTTAAAAAACTTCTTTTTTTACACTTTAAAGATGGTTTTTCTACAAGGACCACATATAATCATACTTAAAATTCCTTAAAGTCAGTGGCGTTTTAGTGAGCATATTTTACGTAGGTGAAAAATACGTAAGACAAATACCTAAGACAAACAGACAAGAGGCTTAAGAAAGAAGAAATACAAATAATGTATTCCCATGGAGTGAAAGTATAGAGGGCTGCATTTTTGTCTGTAGAATGGCTATCCCTTAACTGGCATTTCTTCTATTCACCCAAATTCAAACAGGCCACCTCTACCATCTCGACCAGGATCCTGGCGTTTTAAAGGCTATTCTCCTTTGATAGCTGGAGTACAGAGAGAAATGTGGAAGATGTGGACTAATGGGAATAAAAAGTAATCCTGCCAAATTAAAAAAAAAAAAAAATGGGTAGACATGATATGACATGTCTCAGTGGAGGTATTCTGGCCCAGCTGGGAAAGAAAACTATAAAGATGATGCATATATATTTACATTGCTATAAGTGCTACAATAATTATTCAGTGACCTAAGGACTGAGGTTTTCAGCTATGAAAATTATAATTACTTGTTGCTACTTATCACAAGATTTTTTTAAATGATGATTAGAGCAAAAACTTAGCTGAAGCTCACTTCACTCCATGATTTACTTCTTTAAAGCAAAATTAATGATAACATGATATGTTTTATAAACAAATGCCAAAGCAAAATGGACAAATGCATGAACTTCAAGGCCATTCTCCCCAGCTTTCAATCCTGGTGCTATCACTCATTATCTGGTGGCCTTCGTTAAGTGACTTAACCTCTCTATGCTTCAGTCTTTGGCATTTAATTAACAGACAATAGATGTTGCCACTCTTATTATTTTGACTCATTTTTGTATTAGCAAATATATAAACACTTATACTAACTGGTTTAGGTGGGGGTAAGTAATGTTAACTAATATAACAAACTCCAAAATTTAAATTAGCTTAACACAACAAACGTATTTCTCACTCCTGCCAAAGGACAGAGTGTGGAGATAGTTTTACTCACCAATGTGGGAGCTAGGTTCCACCTATTTGGTAGTTGTAGTTTCTTCATATTCTATGGCCTTGGTGTCCATCACTGGATCTCCTGCATCCAGTCTGCAGAAAGAAAGCTCAGGAAAATGCAGGGGATTTAGAAGCCATGCCTAAAAGAAGCTTGCATCATGTCCACCACATTTTATTCTCCAAGACTTAATTATGGCCCCATCTGGATACAAGGGGGCTAGAAAATATAGTCTTATAGTATGCCAGAAAATAGAGGAGAAAATAGATTCTGGAGAGCACTACAGGTTTTGTGACAAGACACTCTCCTTCTTACTAGTCATCCTTGAGACAAAGGGCATTGGTAGGAGTTTATTTGGGATTTAAAAATGGAAAAAGGAAGCAATGCCTTGCAGACATACAAGTCTGCAAGCAATGCCTTAATAGACTTATCACAGCAATAGTATGTATACGATGTAACATTTATGACCATTAAGTGAGAGAGTATGTGTAAAGAGCCTGGCACCTAGTAGATATTCAATAATTGTCAGCTGTTTCATTAATTATTATATATGAATTTACAAATCTTAAGCACACCATATACCAGTTGCCTTTTTTGAGAATGTAAAATATTCTTCCCACAAACCTTTTCATACCGGTGTTTATATTTTATATTCTCCTTTTACTTGACTCAAAACAAATATCCTTTGTAATAAGAAGGTAAAACCCAAGCCCCAAAGCACAGTGAATTCTATATTTTCTAATAATCTTATTACTTATTTCTCCTAGATCTTATCTCAGCTTCTCTTAGTTATTTTTCTGACAGTCCTGAGAATGGAATGAAGTAATGGTGTTGGGATATTATATGTAACCTGAAAACACTGTTGTGTTACCAATCAAGAACATGATCTTCCTCACAATTTCTCTATCTATCCCATAGCTTTCATTTTAAAAGTGATTCTGGGATTCCACATATTTTGCAGAAGATCCTGAGTATCAATTAAATTGAGAGTACTTCTGTAAAGGGTAATAATCTTTATACTAACTCACTACAGGTATTATAAAATGTAGTCCTGTTAGAATAGGAGGAAAATGTAATTACATGATTCAAATCTAGAGGCAACTTGTGTCTGTTAGGTCATGGAAATACGCTGGCAAACAATCTCTTCCATGGTACTATCCTGTAAGAGCTAATTCAGGAATTATGTTTCTTCTATAGAAACTATAGTTATCAATGTGGTGGTCGGGGGGTGGGGTGGTGGTGGAATTACCCTCTAACAAAGAAGAAAAAATTGCTTTGTTTAGAAATTTTTACTTTACTTTTGTCTAAGACACTTTGTTTCAATCATTTTTCAGCAAGAAGATCAAGCTACCTTTAGAAGATTGACAAAAATAGAACCACAAAATAAGAACAAATTAAGCTTTCTATACTTTACGGTAAGAAAATATCAGCCAACATATTCTGAGTCCTTGCTATGTGCCAGATGTTGTTCTAGGTCCTTTGAGGCAGGTTCCATTATTGTCCCCATTTTACAGACAGGAAATGGAGACTCGGAGAAGTAACTTGCCTAAGGCCAGGGGCTGATGTGGGGCAACGCTGGAATTTGAATATAGGGAACCTGGCTCCAGGGTCCAAGTTCTTAACCATGACCAGCCCTTAATAACCAGAAGGTGACAAACTACCTGAAACTGATACCCAGTGTAATGCGTTAAATACTTCTCATGCCATTTATGTGTAGAAAAATAACCATTTGTTATTTCAAGCCAATAGCTGGCCCCATGCCTGAGCATAGGAATTCTTCCCAAGCAGAACCTTGGGCTTAGCACACTGATATGGTTAGGCTTTGTGTTCCCACCTGAATCTCATCTTGAATTGTAATTCCCATAATCCCCATGTATCAAGGGGAAGACCAGGTGGAGGTAATTGAATCATGGGGGTGGTTACCTCCATGCTGTTCTCGTGATAGTGAATGGGTTCTCACGAGATCTGACGGTTTTATAAGGGGCTCTTCCCCACTTTACTGGTCACTTCTCCTTCCTGCCACCTTGTGAAGAAGGTGCCTTGCTTCCCCTTTCACCATGATTGTAACTTTCTTGATGCTTCCCCAGCCATGCTGAACTGTGAGTCAATTAAAGCTGTTTCCTTTATAAATTACCCAGTCTCGGGCAGTTCTTCATAGCCACATGGATACAACTCATACGCACATACTGCCTAAGGTTCCTAGCTCCTATTAGGTGGCTCAAGACATTGTTACTCAAATATCAGTCAAATGATGTAACAGAAACATAGATGACCTTTACCCCACAGTCCCCATGCAGTATCTATGAGCTTTGTCTTTCAACAAACCCATGAAAAGATACTAGCAAAGGGTGACTCCAGGAGCCTAAGAGCTTGGCCTCAAAAGCAGACAGGAGGCTTTGAGGCCTAACACTTTCTCTTACCACTTGTGTGACCAGTTACTTTAATATGATAATAAAAGTAATTTTCCTATTAGGTTTTCTTTTTCTTTTTTTTTTTTTTTGAGACAGAGTCTCACTTTGTCACCCAGGCTGGAGGGTAGTGGCATGGTCTTAGCTCACTGCAAACTCTGCCTCCCAGCTTCAAGCGATTCTCCTGCCTCAGCTCCTGGGTAGCTGGGATTACAGGCTCACACCAACACACCTGTCTAATTTTTGTATTTTTAGTAGAGACAAGGTTTCACTAGGTTGACCAGGCTGGTCTCAAACTACTGACCTCAGGTGATCCACCCACCTCGGCCTCCCAAAGTGTTGGGATTACAGGCGTGAGCCACCGCACCTGGCCCTATTAAGTTTTCTAAGCCAACGACATTTCTCAATCTTTCTGTGTGGAAGTACAGAGGAGACTCAAGGCCTGATTTGGTAGATAACAAAAATAGTACTGTTTTAACGTCCCTATGACACACAGGCAGAATTCTAAAGATGCCCTTCGTAAACCCAAGATTTCTATTCCATGCCCATTCAAGCAAACACTAATCTACGTACTGCTGTGAAGGGAATTTGTAGGTGTAATTAAAGTTTCAAGTTAGTTGACCTTAAGGTATGGAGATTTTGATAGGCTTGACACAATCAAGTGAGCCCTTTAAAAGGAGAGAGTTTTCTCTAGCTGGTGGCAGAAGAGGAAGTTAGAGATTCAAAGCATGAATGACATTTTATACGCCACTGCTGGTTTGAAGATGTGCCAAGGAGTGAGGGCAGACTTTAGGGCAGAGAGAGGTCCCTGCTGAAAACTGACACTAAGAAACAGAACCTCAGTCTTACAACCAGAAGGAGCTGAACTGAATTTGACCAATTACCCAAATTAGCTTAG